>NC_046660.1:99939844-99966601 GCF_010883055.1 Belonocnema kinseyi | reverse complement strand
CGAGGGCGCATACTTGGAATAAAATATTTGTTATCATTCTCTTGAAATAAATGTGTTTTTTTCTTGAAAAAATACCGGTTTCATATGTATACACCTGGTAGACTGAAAAAGTGAGAATTAAGCCTTAAACGACACACTTTCTGTATGGAACGTAAAGGGCTGTAAAAATTCATGTATGTTGTTTAAATATTTAAAATTAAAAGCGAATTGTTTACAAATAGATATAAATAAACTACAATAGTTTATAAAATTAAATTTCGTGGAGCAAGTTAAAAAATGCCAATTTTTTACATAAAATTACATAACTTTGTAAATTTTCATTATTTTTGCACCATAATCAAACTGCTTACTCTTATGATGACACACTTTAAGACATAAATCAACGTGCTAGTGTAAGCTTTAGAAAAGGTATCAATTTGACTGAACGGTGTTTTTTTTATTTCAAAAATTCAAAGTACATTTTTCATCATTTTTTTTTAATTCTATGCCCTTTATTTTGGCGTTTGAATGGGAAATATTGCAAAAAATGTTTCTGTGTCATCTAGACCCGTAGTACCTGTTAAGAGTTAAATTTAATCTGTACAATCAATCTGATGATTTTTCAGGTGGCTGCGTCAACATCCAAAAGTGACTGGTATGAAGTTTAAGAAGGGTGTGAAAAGAGCAGAGATTTCAAATGCTATTGACAACTACGTGAACGGAACGGTCGGAAAGGATATGGATGAAGCAGCCTGGGCTTCTATGTACGAAGTTGTACCAGAAAAACTTAGTGAAGAAGACAGGCGTGAATGGATAAAGAAGTTAGATAATGTTGCTTTGAGTAGCGACGCATTCTTTCCATTCAGAGACAATGTGGACAGGGCTAAATTGGTAAGAATTGTTATTAATCTTAGAAAATTATATCCATTGTGAAATTCTGTACAAATCTGTCTTTTTTATGAAAGTAAAAAATTGTGTAATAACACAAATTCAATTGTTATTGCTTTAATTTTAATTTCATCAGAATAATGGTTTATAGTAGTATTTTTTCATTTTTATTTTCCTTTATATTTCAGAGTGGAGTTCGATACATCGCAAGTCCTGCTGGATCCACCAATGATGAGGTAGTAATTACCGCCTGCAACGAGCACAATATCACTTTGGCTCACACAAATCTCAGATTATTCCACCACTAGTGCGTCTGGACGAAATCCTCAGTATTTACGTTCTTTATGAAATCGTTTGAAAGCATTTAAATGTTTGAAAGTTAGTTGATGTAGATTTTGTAATGTTAAATGTTGAATTTGAATATTAAAACACAATTGAACAGGCTTCAATTATTTTTTATATTGCGTTTTATGCAGATTGTAAATGGAGATAAGATTTTCTATATTGCGTGAATTAAATGAATGTAAGAGATCTATTTTGCTATGAATTTTATAGATTGAATGTATAGATTTTTCTCACTTTTTGCAATAAAAGGCTCATTAATGTTTCCTATAAAAACGACTAATCTCTTATTATTATTTCATACTTCGAAACTTTCAATTGTTGACAGAAGTCGGTTTTTTACCAGTGCTTTATTAAAAAACATTTCAGTGTTGAAATGTTGTCACAGGCTTATACTGTCCAACATGTCGAAGGCATTTTTTAGTTAGAGATGGATTTTTATTTGATCATTTTTGCACGGGGCTGTCCCGGTATATATCATCAATCACGGACGCATTTTTATAATGCAATCAAGTGATCTGATGAAAGCAGTCTGCCCAGACATATTGGACAAAGCATGGTTTTATCCCATCATTGACGGACTGGATTGCAGTCAAGTACACGATGGGGAGACCTACAGCTTGAGGTGGATTCCGAACCACCAGAACCTCGGTAAAGGTACATTGAAAAATTTCCAGAGGTACCGGCTCAGGGATCGAACCCCGGACCTCTGCGGTGAAGTCCGGGGGTCTAACCAACTGAGCAACCGAGGCTCAGTTATTAATTAAATATGATTATTATTATTATTATTATAAATTTATATCTAGTAATGAACTTAACACAGAATAAAATAAATACTTGAATTAAAACATCATTACCTGAAACAAATATTCGCTCTTATTAAAACACAAACAAACGGTTATTGTACTAAACCATTTCAAAATTACCAGTTTTAAATTGATGTCTTCTTTTAAAAATGAAAAAAGGGACTACCCGTCTAAAAGTTTTTAAAGTCATTATAATATTGTTATCAGAGAAAGAAATTTAGTATAGAGAAGGTCACTACTAAGAGCTTGAATTGAAAAGAATGGTGAAATTCCGATTTTAGCGTAAAAAAGAACATTTTTCTATCTTATTAAAAACCTAATTCTTCCACCCACCTCTAATCCGCAAGAGAGTAAAACATTTTTCAGACATTTAATTCTCTGCAGTTTTCATAGCGACGGCAACGACTCTGAATTATTTTGTGTCTCAGAAACAGGACAAAATTTACATTTATTTAATTCTCTCCAGTTCCTTAAAAAAGTATGTACGGTCAATTGTTTTTAATTTCGTAAAGTAGGATATATTTCAAATTTAATTAACTTCTTCCAGAAAATATGTATATTGAATTTTTTTCATTCCATTAAATTTTTAATTTACTTAATTCCCTGTAATATCTTCAGAATAAATCTTTATGGTGTTGTTCAGAATTCCAAAATTTAGTATATATTAAAAATTAATTTAATTCCCACTGGTACCTTTACAAAATATCGATTTGAAAATATTTTAAATTATTTTTTCTGAGATATAAGCTTAGAAGTTGCAATTTTCGTGAATCTTACAAATAAAATTTTTGATATCTTTAAATAAATAAATAAAAATATTATATACTTTCTAAATGCATAAGGTATAAATAAAGTGAAAGGTGAAAAATATATACACATGAAGTAATAATAATAATATAATAATAATATAATTGTTCGTTGTGGTCCAAATTTGGTCGTTGAATTCTTATTTTTTTAACAGGAGTTTGCATCAGTTTGATTATTGGACGTTAAATAGGATTTTTAATTTGGATTTTAATCTAATCTAAATTTCTTAAATTTTAATAATAATAATAATAAACTAATAATTAGGTGAAAGCCAAGATAAAAAGGAAAGTGAATTGATAATCCTAAATGGATAAAGAATTTAGCAGATAATCAAATAATGAGTAATAATTACGTTGCACCACAAGAAATACTATTATTTATTTATATCAATGAAAAACATTAAGGGTTTCATTTTATTGATCCAGGCGACGAATTTTCGTATTTTTCAATTCCATCCATTTCTGCTCTGTGAAATTTTTCGAGGTGCATTGAAGGAGTTTGATTTTTTATTATATCTATTTCCCCGTTGGTTTAAGAGACGACCGGAAAAATCAAGTATTCAGTGAATTATATTTTTAATCCCGATCAATGCAAGCCTTCTTACTGCTGGGTAAGAAGCTTTGCATTAAAAGGTATTAAAAAATTTTAATCCTTAAGAATCCGGTTTTTGTCCTTCGTTTTTTAATCCTTATCAGGCGGCGAAAATAATAAGTCTTCTATTCCCTAAAAGTGTTCGTATTTTAAGATTATTTAATTCCTTCTAGTAAGTTGACAAAATATGTGTAATAAATTCTTTTAATTCCTTTATGTGGAATATAAGTTTAAAAAATTTAATCTTAATCAATTCAAGTCCGCCTCTCCAGAGTTAAAATTATTTTAATTCGCACATTTAAATAGATTTCTTTAATGCATTTTGAACACGTTTAAATAAATTATTGAAATATAAATTTGAATATTTTTCGAATTTATAAGTTATAAAAAGATTTAATAATGAAAAATAGGTTAAATAAATGCTTTCGTTAAATTTTACTAAGTCGATTGAGAGGAATAGGATTTGCACTTTTTCTGTTCCCGTTGGGGGATTGTTAGAAGTAGAAAAATCGCGTATTCATAGGAATACAAATTCTTAATTTTTCTGAATTCAACGCTTATTACTGAGTAGTTTCTATTCGTTTTTGTAGAATATATAATTTTAGACATGTTAATTTTTTATCTGTGGAGTAATTTTAATTATAACAGCTTATATTGTTTAAAAAATTTATAGATTTGATAATAAAATAAGTAATTATAAATTCATTCCATAATGCTGTGTAAGGTAAACCAAATTAATTTATCCCTGAAGAGAATTATAAAAATATTCTTTGATAATACTACAAATTATTTCTATTAACATAACTATTTTATATTTATAACTGATCGATTAAAAGGACTAGGTTGTTCGTCTCCAAAATGACATTCTCTGTGTTTCTATTCTCTCTTACGCTTCCATTACATTTTTCTAAGTTGATTAAAAAGAATAGACTGCTTTTTTTTGTACCCCGTAGTGGAACTTTCCACGGAGGAAAATTCACGTATTAATGGAAATTCAGATTCTGAATTTTTCTGAATTCTTCTTTTCTTACCGGGAATTCTTTCTGACAAACCTTATATAAGGAAGAGTTAAACTCTTCTCATTTTTATTTAGTGTTTATAACAAATTTTACTTTTTACTATTACTAGAGTTATTACAAATTTAATGTGCTCTTTCTTTAAGTATATTTTTTACAAGGAGGTAAAGAATACTAATTACTGCTAATTGATAAGAATTAAGGTTTCTTTAAACAAAGTCATCATGTGAAGCTCTCTCTTTACACTCCGAGAAATTCTAACGATCATTCGTCATTCTAACGATTTTATTATATAATGAAATAGATTTTTAACGATCATTTGTCGTTCTAACGATTTTATTATTTAATTAAATAGATATGTTTAACGACAATTCTAACCATCATCATTTTTTAACGATCATTTTGTTATTATAACGATTTTATTATTTAATTAAATAGATTTGAGAACAAAATAAAAATATACTTATATGGTGAAAAATCACTTTTTGCCAAGCTAAAAAAAAATAACTTTCGTCCCATGCAATTGGTATTCACTGGTATTATTGTTTGGTGTTGTTTGGACCTCAGCGTTTGGCCCTTACCAGATGACGTCACAACATGAAATACCTACGCAAGCGCACACTGCTCAGCCAGCGCGCTGTTGCAAGCACTTGCAGACGTGTGACATGCGTCTGACTCTGACCGTGTGTGTTCTGTGTTTTGTGTAGTTTTTCACGACTGTTTGAGTTGACAGATAATTTTTGAATGTAAAACAGTGTTAACAAAAACAATCACAAAAATGAGTAATTCAGGGGCAATTTCGGATCAGTCACTTATGGACAAGTCCATGCGAAGTGTTTTCGGTAAGTAATTTTTTTTTCTTCGCAATGCATCACGTCTTTTAGGAATAAAATTTATAACCTTTTTTATAATTTTTTAGTCGGGAATATCCCGTACGAAGCGACCGAAGAAAACCTCAAGGATATTTTTAGCGAGGTTGGGCCTGTCTTGTCTTTCAAGTAAGTCATTTGTTTTATTATTATAATATGTTATTGGTGTTATTTTCGTTTGTTTAAAAAACATAACCCCAAAATAAAGGGGTTTTACGGTTATCAGCGTAATAAAATAGATCACTTTTAAAGCTTTCCGATTTTAGAATATTACTTGTTTCCATTTATTTTTATTTTAACCAATATAATTTATTTTTCTTTATGAAAAATCCAATATTTCGCTTGTTCATGCACTTCACGAATTCGTCCATTTTTTTGGAGTCAAATAGTGTAATTATGATGTGGTACATTTGCCCATCGGGCCATACATTTTGAACCAACATATGTTCAATGCTCAAATATTAAATGTCTCATTTATAAACGGATTTAATTACGAAATTTATGGAAATTAAAAAAACAAGAAGAATCTAACGAATAAATTTGAATAACAGATTCTTGAATGTGTTATTCAAATTCAAAAAATCGAAAATAAAAAAGTACAAAAGAAAAGGAAGGAACAAATCCCCTTCCTTCTTTTTTCTCAGATCTTTTTTTCATTTTTTAAAGTTCACAATCGAAAAACTTGTATTAAAAGTCTGCCCACGTTTCGGTGTTCATTCAACACCATTTTGAAGGCAGAAAAACAAATTTTTCAACATATCGAAACCCATGAGGGTATTGAGTAAACACCGAAATGTTGGTAGATTTTTTGCCTTATTCTTCTTATGATTACCAAGAATTTGTTCAGTTAAATTTGAATGTTCGACGTTAAAGAGGAATTTGAATTTATTCTGAATTTGATTTCTTAAATTATAAACAGATTGGTCTTCGATCGAGAAACTGGAAAGCCTAAAGGGTATGGGTTTTGCGAATACAAGGACCAGGAAACCGCCCTGAGTGCTATGCGAAATTTGAATGGCTACGAAATCGGTGGAAGAACCCTTCGAGTTGACAATGCCTGCACAGAAAAGTCTCGAATGGAAATGCAGAGTCTTCTTCAGGGACAAAACACAGAAAATCCCTATGGGGAAGCAGTTCAGTCAGACAAAGCTCCAGAGGCGATAAGTAAAGCGGTAGCATCCCTTCCTCCAGAACAAATGTTCGAGCTTATGAAGCAGATGAAACTCTGTGTGCAGAATAATCCCGTTGAAGCTCGGCAGATGTTACTGCAAAATCCACAGCTCGCTTACGCTTTACTTCAGGCACAAGTGGTCATGAGGATAGTAGATCCTCAAACTGCAGTTAGCATGTTACACAAAGCCAATCCTATTCCTGGAGTTAATTTACCTTCGGACAAACCTACAGTGCACGCGATACCACCTAGGATTGAAGAACCCTGGGCTCCATCGAGACCAGCGCCAGCGTCTAATCCACCTGCTCCTATTTTTGCTAGTAAGTTTATTAAAAAACCTATTTTAGATTTTCTTTTCGGTGAACCACTTTGCAAACATTCGCGATAGAATAATAAAAATTCGTAAGAATTACAGTTATAGCAAATTATAGCAAATTTTTTGAATACTTACCTATCATCCGAATACTTGGAGATTTCCATAATATTAATATCGGAAAAATGTGCAAAAACTGTTGTTTTACGCAAATTTGTCAGTTTTTATGCAAATCAGTCATCCACGTTGGATCAGGGGATTTTTATATACCTGAAAAAGCCCGGAAATTTCAGGGATTTTTTTTTAAATCAGGGAATTTTGAAGTATGTTAAGCTGACGTAACCACATCTTCGAATCGAGTTAAAACCTATCTCATAATTAAGGGCTAATTTAATTCCTCATTATTTAAAAAAAAACAGGCATTACGCTAGCTTAACGTTAAGCTGACGGAACCCCATGTGAAATATATGTTAGATCGAGTTCTGTCATATCACGTAATTAAGGACTCATTTCATGCCCCATTGCCAATTTTAATGCTCCAATATTTTCTTTTAACCGGGGGTTACGCTAGCTTAATGTTAAGCTGACGGAACCCCATGTGAAATAAACGTTGAATCTAGTTTTATCCTATCACATAATTAAAGGCTCATTTAATGCTCTCCAAAAACCACCAAAAATTATTGTCCAAAAGCCACCCCTGATACTGAAAAACGATCCTTAATATAAAATGTACAAGCATTGTAAATCTGATTGTACCATAATTAAGGGCTCATTTAATGATCATTTAATGCCCTATTGCCAAATTTATTGCTCCACTATTTTAAAAAAACCGGGGGCTACGCTAGCTTAATATTAAGCTGACGGAACCCCATGTGAAATAAACTTTGGATCGAGTTTTATGCTATCACATAATTAAAGGCTCATTTCATGCTCTCCAAAACCACCAACAATTATTTTCCAAAAGCCACCCCTAATACTGAAAAACCACCCTTAATATAAATTATGCACACATTGTAAATCTGACCATACTATAATTAAGAGCTCATTTAATGCTAATTTAATGCCCCATTGGCAAATTTAATTCTCCATTATTTAAAAAAAATCGGGGCATTAAATGAGCATTAAATGAGCCCATAATTATTGTATGGTCAGACTTACAATTTGTGCATAATTTATATGATGGGTGGTTTTGCAGTATTAGGGGTGACTTTTGGAAAATAATTTTTGGTGGTTTTGAAGAGCATTAAATGAGCCTTTAATTATGTGATAGCATAAAACTCGATCCAACGTTTATTTCACATGGGGTTCCGTCAGCTTAATATTAAGCTAGCGTAACCCCCGATTTAAAAAAAAAAATATTGAAGCATTAAATTTGGCAATTTGGCATTAAACGAGCATAAAATGAGTCCTTAATTATAGTATGGTCAGATTTACAATGTGTGCATAATTTATATTAAGGGTGGTTTTTCAGTATGAGGGGTGGCTTTTGGAAAATAATTGTTGGTGGTTTTGGAGAGCATTAGATGAGCCTTTAATTATGTGATAGCATAAAACTCGATCCAACGTTTATTTCACATGGGTTTCCGTCAACTTGATATTACGCTAGCGTAACCCCCGGTCATTTTAAACAATAGTGGAGCATTAAATTTGGCAATAGGGCATTAAATGAGCCCTTAGTTATGTGATATGACAGAATTCGATTTAACATTTATTTCACATGGGGTTCCGTCAGCTTAACGTTAAGCTAGCGTAACCCCTGGTTTTTTTTTAAAATAATGGGGGATTAAATTTGGCAATAGGGTATTAAATGAGCCCTTAATTATGAGAAAGGTTTTAACTCGATTCGAAGATGTGGTTACGTCAGCTTAACATACCTGGAATTTTGTATCGAGTGCGCTTAATTTTTTTTTTAATTACAATATAAAATTCAATAACAATGATTCTTTATTTGTAAAAGTAACGTTATATTACTATATTTAACTATTTGGTTGAAAATTCTTTTTTTTTCTGTTAGAAATTAAATTTTGTAACTGGAAATTTAACTTCTATTTTTGGTTAAAAATTGATCATTTTTAGCTGAAAATTCAATTATATCGTTGAAACTACATATATTTTGTTGGAAATTTACCAGTTTGTTGGCAATATTTTATCTCTTATTGACAGCAAAATCTTTCATAATTAAAAATTCAATTCATTTTGAAAAGTCGTATTTTATTAGTTGAATTAAAATGTTTTTGATGAAAACTTAAAGTATATTTTGGTTGAAATATCAACTACTACATTTTCGGTTCATAATTCATCTTTTTTGGAATAGAAATGGTATTACTTGGTTAAAAGTTTAACCCTTTTGTTAAAAAACTATTTTTGAAGACTTATCATTGAACAAAAAATTATAACTTCCATTTTTGGTTGAAAATTGAGATTTTTCAGTTCAAAATTCAAGTATTTGATTGAAAATTCAACTGTTACAGATAGATTCATATATTTTGTTGGACATTCATCTTTTTATTTAAAATTCAACTATTCCAGTTGATGATTGATCATTTTAGTTATAAATTCATCAGTTTGATTAAAGTTTGTTTTGAATTGAAAATTTAACTGTTCTATTTTTGGTTGAAATTTTATATTTTTAAATTAAAAATCCAACTATTTGGTTGAAAATTTGTCTTTTTTTGTTCAAAATTCCACTATTTTGTGGAAAATTCATGTATTTTTTTCAATCTTTCATGTGTAAATTTATCTTTTTGGTTAAAAATGTAACTAATCAAGTTTCATATTCCATAATTTTATTTTATAACTTATATTTGTGGTTTAAAATTCATCTATTTAATTTAAAGATTCAACATTATGGTTGAAAATAATGAAAATTCATCACTTTGATTGAAAATTTAACAAATCCATTTATGATTAAAAGCGGATCTTTTTTAGTTTTAAATTTTACTAATTCGTAATAAATTTAGTTATCTTGTTGAAAAATCGTATTTTTTGGTCGAAAATTAATCTTCTTGTATGAACATTAATCTTTATCATTTTAATTGAAAGATTATCAGTTTGGTTGAAAAATTTTATTTTTCTAGTGGAAAATTATTTTAATTGAACTATTCCATTTTTTGTTGAAAACTTATCTTTTTTGATTCAAAATTCAACTATTTGCTGGAAAATTTAATAAATGAATTGTTATATTTTCAGTATTTACTTAATTATTTTATTAATCGATGGTGCTTATATATTTAAGAACATCTTGTAAAATAAATTGTCAATTCTTCCTAAATGAAACATATTAATTGAATCCTTAAAAACTGAAAAACACCTTATTTTATCATAAAAATTGCGAAACTGTATACATTTTCTGAGTTCATTATTTCAAAAATGAAAAATATTTGAATGACTCCGTCCTGTAAGAAATTAAACCTGAAAAAAACTTGAAATACCTGGAAAAAAATCCTGGGATAGTCAGGGAATTTTTTTCCAGGATTTGAGTAGACACCCTGAATACCTATTTATAATTCTTAAATGTATCTTAATTCGGATGAAATGGCATACTTTATAGTTATTAATATAATATTTATTATATTTACTAATTTAAATTCATTTTGGATTTTCAAATATTTTAATAAACAAATTATGTGTTTTGATGAACACAATGTGCTTCTTTATTTATTATTATTTATTATTAACATATGTTATTTCATGTTAAAAAAATGAACCTTGTTAAAAATTATTTATAAAATGGAGAAAAATATGCTAATGTTAATTATAACTAATTTTTGAAAAGAATTTGAGGTGATTTATATTTTTATTTATTATTATATATTTATTTATATATTTATTATTTATAATTAATTATTGAGGTGAATCGCTTATTTTATTCCTTAAAAGATTCTCTGCAAATTTCATTGGTAGTTTTTTATTAACAAAATTTCATTTATGAAAACCTATTGTTTACAAATACAACGATTTTATAATCCCTAAATAAATGTTAAAAACAAAACGTACTAATGAGATTTGTAGAGAATCTTTTAAGAAGTAAAAAAAACCCTACATCATTAGGAGTGAATAATAGTTGCAATGTTTACCTAAAGTAAGAGAGAAAATCATTAAACCCTAAAAAATATATTCTTCAATAAACAATGAAAATAGTGAAATATTTATTTCAAAAGTTCACCTCGAGTTCTTTTTTTTCACAATTGTTATAATGAACAATAAAATATTTTCCTCGATTTTATAAATCATTTATAACAACGTTTACTTTTTAGCTTGAAATATTTTTAGTTCATCTTTCATTTGAAAACATGTATAATGAACGTTTCTGTTTTGCCTTAAATCTTAAGCTTATATGTATGAAAATAGTTATGCCGAAAAGCAAATTTTATTTAATTTTTTTTAACTTGCACATTTTTTAAACTACAATTTTTTTTTAAATTCTGAAAAATAAAAAAATTGTCCTAAAATCTCCCAATCAACTAAATTTTTGTAACAATATAGAGAACATTGTTTGATTCTCTCCAAACATTTCCAAGTTCAAAATAAAAAATCATTAAACATTTATTTGGGAATCTAAAGAAAAAATTTTTTTTCAGCTTCTTTTTTCAAAATCTTCAACAATGCTCATTTAAAAAAACCTCAAAAGTTTCAAATTAACTTTTAGTTGAAATTTAACCAGGAATCTTGAGACAATTTTATTGTTCTCTTAAAAGCTTTAAAAATTCTTATTTTTTATTCAAAATTGTCAAAAATGTACATTTCGTTGAAAATTTTTCTAAATCTTCACAAAGTTTCAATTATTTTCGATTTTTTTAAAACTATCAAAAAATTATCAAATTTAAAAACAGAATTCAATCATTTTAAATGAAAATGAACATCAATTGATCCTTTTTTCTGTAGATTCGATTAGAATAATTATGATCAATAATTCAAAATCAAAATGTCTTGATGGGCGAGAATAAATCAATCTGTAATTGATAAAATTGCAAGTTGCAAATTATTTTGAAAACTTCGTTCCTGTGTTACGATTTCTTTTTTAGAATAAGATCCTTCAGCTCATGGTTAATATTTAAAAACAAGTATAAATCTCAAGGTAATTTTCGTAAATATAGTTATTCCAAAAAGAAAGCAAATTTTAAAATGAATTCATTAAAATTAATTAAATTTGTTTAGAACGTATAATTTCAGTTCATTTTTTTAAACTTGAAAATATATTAAGATATCATTTTTTTATAATCTAAAGTACAAAGTTGTTCACGTTTTCGACGATCACCGGTCAACTGCATAGCTGTCTATGGGCCTTTCAACTGGCCTGGGATCAATCCAGAACTTTAACATTTTCTAACAATCCAAAATGGCGACTAGTTAAAAATTTTGAAAGTAGTCCATTTCTGCAGTTTTCAAAGAAGTATTTGAAAGATTTGCAAGATAGCAGGTAGTCGAATTTGCAAAACTGTTTTACATTCATATTTTCCAACAAAATCGTCCTAAATTATGTCAGAAAATTAAGTATATCTTAAACCATTTTGTGTTGATATTAGACTTTCAAAATTGTAGAAGTTCAGGATCCAAAAGACTTTGGAAAAATCAATCAGTTAAAAAAATGTAAACGAAATCTGTTTAAGTTTATCAGTTTTCTTGCAAGAGAATTACTCAAATATTTTGACACTACATTAAAAAAGAGAATTCTTTCCAATATTACTTTCGCAGGATTCATTTTGGATTTTATTTTTGTGCAACAAATAATTTTTCAATGATAAGGAAGAACGAAATTTCAAAAACATAGTAAAAATTATTCAAACAATAAAATTCAGAATAAATTCACCGAAAGTGTGATTTGAAAGAAATTTATAGATGAGAGTAATTACTTAAAATTAGCTTGCAAAAAAGGGGAAACCTAATTTATTTAGAAATTGAAATTTGTTTAAAAATTTCAAAACTTATTCATTTTTGCCATGTTTTTTGGTGACTTCTTTTTAAAATTTTGAAGGTCTCTAATATAAACACAAAATGCTTTTTGATAAACTTGATTTGCTGGCGAAGTAGGTTGAAAAGTATGAAAGTAAAACAATTTTGAAAATTCGGCTGCGGGTAATCTTGATTTTTTCAATATTTTGGACTTCTTAACCATCGATTGATTTCTGAAGTCGAACTTATTTTTTAGGCAAAGTTTTAAAATATGTCCTTGACTGCATAAATTACCTATTTTTTGGATTTTTAATTGGCCGCTATCTGGTATTTTTGACAAAATGTTGAACTTCTGGAACCATCGAATGATTGATAAAATCAGAATTCTTTTTATAGCAAAATTTGAAAGTATTTTTTCCAAATTTTGATTATTCTGGTCCACCATTCACTTTACAATAATATAAATGATTTTTCACAATGTTTAACCATGCTCTTAGTTAATAAGTATGGGAAATTCAATTTTCAACCGTAATTGTTAAGTTCGACATTTTGTAAATTTCAAGTTCGACAAAATTAAGATATTGTAGGCATTATATAGATATTATCGCCCTTTCTGAATGATTGGTTTGTATAAAGACTGAAAACTGACAAAGTTACACAAAGTTACAAAGTCCCTGGAGCAATGGGTAAAAATTAAAGGCTTCGGCTCAAATTTAGAGGACATTCGCCGAGCAAACGAATTTCTAAAATAAATGTATACCATTCTAATAAGGATAACCGTAATACTTACTCCGTCAAATTCAATCTTTTCTTACCCTTGTTATATTTAATTATTGCTCTCTTATCATCTTTTTTCACCTAATACATCCCTATTTTTGTGAAAATGTTCCTTACTTTGAAACACTATTCATATTGCAATGTAAAGGCTATTATTTGTGTACAAAGTATTATTTACAATATTTACATTTTATGTTATTAATACTTCAAACTTGATATTTATAAAAGTAAAAATATTGTACAGGTGGTCAAGATGTAGATCTTAGGACTTTAGACAGACAAATTGATCCACGAATGGCGAGAATGGATCAAGATTTGCGAGGTCCGCCGCCTGTCCAGGTTGTAAATCCGACGCCTGTTGCTCCCCCAACTGATTCAAGGGCACCAGCACCCTTTAGCATGCCAGAAACGTAAGTGTTTCAGTAAATTTGAAATTATTCTATTGATCAATTAATTCGATTCAACAACAAATTCTCCTTTTGCACCACAGCGTTCTTCCTATGGAAGGATTGGACAGGTTTTATAACTTTCTTTTTTCACTAATTCTGTTCTATAGCTACCTATGTACTCTTAAACTCTTAATTATATTTGTAGCTTTGCAAGAGATCCAAGGGCGGATAGATTTGGAAGAGACCCACGAGATCCTCGAGACGCTCGTATGCCTGCAGATCCTAGAATGGTGAAGCCTGTTCGTAAGTATATTGAATTAATTTAGGAGTATATAAACAATCTGTTGACGTCTTAAGAATTTTCGTTTAGGATTCATCTCAGAAATTCTACTCTTTGGTTGAAAATTGGTCTTTTATTTTTGAAAGTTAATTCTTTTCAATTGAAAAATCTGTTATTATCTTTTTGATTCAGAATTAATTTCCTTTGGTGAAAAATTATAATAATGTTGTTGAAAATTTAATTTTTATTTTGGAAATTCAACTATTTTGTCAAAAAGTCATATTTTTTGGTCGAAAATTTGACTCCTAGTAGAAAATTTCATCATTTTGTTGAAAATTCAACTGTTTTATTTTTTCTTTCTGTCTTTTTGAATAAAAGTCATTTTTTGGTGGAAAAGTAACCTTTTATAGTTAAAAGTTCATTCTTTTTTCATTGAAAAGTCTACTGTTATACATATTTAAGGTCCAGAATGCATCTCCTTTGTTGAAAATTCAACTATTGTTTTTAAAAATCCCTTTTTGTCGGAGACGTCAGTTTTTATAGTTGATGCTTTTAATTGAAAGGTTTACTATCATATTTACGGTCCAGAATTAATCTATTTCGGTTAAAAGTTCTACTATTTAATTGAAAATGTAATTATGATGTTCAAAAATCAAAAATTTTTTTAAAAAGTCATAATGTTTAGTCGAAAATTCAACTGCTATATTGAACATTCGTTTTCTGGAAATAAAATTCATCCCTTTGGATTGAAAATTAACTCTTCTGGTTAAAAATTCTTGTTGGTTAGAAAATCTTTTCCCAAGAAATTGATTGACTTTGAATCATATACTAAGCAGGATAAGGAAATTTTGTGTATAATAAAGGAAAATACAGAGATGCGTTTTTATTACACACTAGGGGGTGAATGTCCACAAGCAAATCTCGCTTTCATGTCTCTGGATTTCTATTTACCAACATGAAAATATGCAAATTGAAAAATCCATTCTTAAAGCAATTTTTTCTTATAAGGTGTTAAATATTTTTGAAACAATAAATAATCATTTCGAATTGCAAGCAAATAAAATTTAAAAAATATGCGAACGATTTTGGACAATTTAATTAGAAAAAAGAATTTAATTGTATAATTTCTAAGTTAAAGCGCATAAAATTAAACAATTTGAATTTGAATTGAAGAATCACGAAAGCAGTATGATTTTAGATGAAAATTTTGAAAATAGGAAAATGTCCAAATATTAAAAATTGTATATCATAAGATTTGAATTTTAAAAAGGGGGTCATTTAAAATTCAGAGGAATTGGAATTGCATCCTGTATAATTAAAAGCGTTCAAAATTAAACAATTAAATATTGAAAACTTTTGAATTTGAATAATTTTAAATTTAAATCGATTCAAATTGCAATTTAATATTTAAAACTAAATAGTCACAAAAATTTGTGATATAAAAACTTTTTTATACGCAAACCCTTTAAAATTTCAATTATTGGAAGTAAATTTAAATCGCTTAAAAATAAATAATTTTTAAATGACCAATTATACTTTCCAAATTGCAACCAATTCAATCTTAATTGCAGACTTAAAACCTACGAAAGGGAAATATAAAAATGCAGCGTTCACCATGAAAATTCAGAATTCTAAAATTGTAACCATATAAAATTACCAAAATTATCAATTTACTGATATATTAATTTCGAATTCAACCCGGTTCTAGAATTTTTTGAATAAAATATATTTTAATTTAAAATGATTTATTTGTTTAAATCTTTAACTAAAAATCGGACAATTTTAAGATCTTACACTGAAAATTAAAAATTAAAATAAAGAATACAAAAAAAAATATATTGCTAGAATGTGATTTCAATTTTTGAATTGGTACAATTTCAAGCTATTCAATTAGAAAATGTTATATGTTTACATCTCAAATTGTTAAGTTCAAAACTTAGTATCTAGGCTTTACTATGAAATTTTGAAATATTTAATGGCGAAATGTTCCTGAAATTTTTAATATTTGAATTTGAAACTACAATATTGTGAAATTTAAAATTAAAAATCACCAAAAATTAATTTAAGAAAAAACTTTAATTTAAACGTTAGTTTATCATATATGTTTATCATATATGTAGTATCAAGTGAAATTTAAAACGACTGGATATATTTTTTTGTTTAAAGATGTGATTCTGTCAGATCAAAAATCACTGTCATTTTCACTGTTGAAAATTGTGAACCTTTAAAGTTTAATTATTCTAAACACTTTGAAAATTATATACTTTCTAGTCGGAAACTTTCAAAAATTAAAAAATGCGCGAATTATGAAATACATGGAATCTCCCGGGGCAATATTTCTCTCCCCGCTTTTTCCCGGTGCAAGTTTCTCCCGGTTGAATGGTCATCCTGTTATTCCCCTATCATTACATTATTTTTTTTTTTAAATCACCCTACTTCCCCTGGTTTGAGAGAATTTTTTTAGAGCAATTAGTGTTAAGTAATTATTATTATAGAGACTTAAAAGTCAACCGGGAACAATGTCATTTTTTACCGGGAAAAAACCTGGAATTTTGTCAAGCCGTGAAAGTTTTAATTATAAGTTGTTCAGGATGTCCAGTGATTCTTTGGAACAAAATTCAAGGTCTTTTCCAGGTTAAGAAACCAAAAATTTCCAGGTCTCCTTTTTTACATCAAATAATGAAATAAACGTTTATTATACATGTAAACAATGAGCCATTTCATTTTTTATTGACCAACAATTACCAAAGAAAGCTGAATTGTAAATAAACAAATTCTTAATTTTTTGCGAACATGAGTCGTCTTTTTGAAATCTTTAAGAATATTTTTAAATCTTTGTAATGTCTTTGAGATCATTGAAATCTGTGTGAAATCTTTTGAAATCTTTGTGAAGTATTACAAACCTCAGTGAAAACTTGAAATTTCGGTGAAATCTTTGAGAAATGTTTTGGCATTTTTCAAAGCTTTTGTAAAATCCTTAAATTTCTTGAAATCTTTGTGAACTCTTTCTTTCATCTTTGTTTGCGAAATCTTTAGTGTTTTTTTTTAATTATTTAATTCTTTTGAAATCTTCTCAAATGTGTTGAAACCTTTTGAAATCGCTCAAAATCTTTGAAAGGTTTTGAAATTCTTGAAATCCTTATGAATCCTTTAAAGTAATTTTGAAGTCTTCTCTAAGTCTTTTGTATTCGTTTAAAATCACTGGAATATTTGAATTTTTTAAAATCTTTATAAAATCTTTGAAATATTTCTTTAATCTTTGTTCGTGAAATCTTTTTTGTTCGTTTGAAAGTATTAAAATCTTTTCAAATCTTCTCAAATTTGTTGAAACCTTTTAAAATCATTAAAAATCTTTTAAATTTTTTGAAATCTTTGAAATCTAGTGTACCAGATTCCCTTGTTGGAATCTTTAAAATTCTTGAAATGTTTTGAAATCCTTAAGAATTCTTTTAAATATTTGAGAAATCTTTCGGAAATCTTTTGTAATCGTTTGAAATATTGTCAAATATTTTTAAATCGTTGAAAATCTTTGAAATTGTTTGAAATCCTTGAAATCTGGTGTACTGCTGCACCCTGGTTGAAATATTTGAAATTCTCGTATTGTTTTGAAACCTTTATAAATGTTTTATGAAATCTTTGAAACTTTTGTTAAATCTTTTTACATCTACAAAATTTTGAAGTTATTTAAAAGCTTTGAAATGTTCTGAAATCTTTAAAATCGTTTGAAAGTTTTAAAATCTTTGTGCAATGTTCGAAATCTTAGCGAAATGTTCGAAATCTTTGTGAATTCGTTGGAATTATTTAAATTATTACAAATCTTAGTGAAATGTTTGGAAATCTTAGAAATGTGGTTTAATATACCCTTTTTAAAATCTTTAAAATCTTTGGTAAAATTTGAAATGTTTGTGAAAGGTTTCGAATCTTTATGAAATCTTTGGAGAATTTTTGTTAAAACTTTTTAATCTAGTATAAACGCCTTTTTTGAATGTTTTAAATCCTTTAAATCTTTGTGAAATATTTTTTAATGTTCATAAAATCTTTCTTGAATCTTTGTTTGGAATATTTTTTTTATTCGTTGAAGTCATTGAATTATTTGAAATATTTTGAAATCCTTTAAGGCCATGTGAAGAGTGGGTCACGTGAGGATATTCCTACCTTACTGCCACTTTTTTTATTTTCCAACTTATTATCACAAGAAACACCACATCGAGTTGAAATTTTGAGATACTGAACAAGAAGCGCTGAGAATGGTGGGTCTGGTCCTAAATTTTTATAATTATGAAAAAAGTTTTTTGATGTGAATAATTTTTTTTTGCTTTTTTAATAATTATTAAAATTGAGAACCAGACTCACCTTTCTTAGTGCTTCTTATTTATTATCCCAAATTTTCATCTCGATGTGGCGCTTCGTGTGAAAGTAAGTAGGCAAATAAAAAAGAGAGGGTAAGGTAGGAATCTGGTCATGTGACTCACTCGCCACATAGCCTTAAATCTTTAAAGTTTTAACATTTTTGTGAAACTGCTGTGAAATATTTATTGAAATCGGACGTGCGCACCTTTTTGAAAGCATTAACATCTGTGAAATCTTTATGAAATGTTAAAGGTATTTAAAATATTTTGTAATGTTTGAAATATTATGAAATCTTCAGAAATATTTTGTAACCTTTCGAAATCTATTGTACACTCAAAAACCGAGTGGTCAACCCCTCAAAAAATTTATTGTATGATCATGGCTTATTCTAATTCTGTAACTGAATTAACATCGACATTTTAAACTAATAATTTTTATAATTTCTAAGTTGAACACCTCAACAAAAAGTGCCTTGAAATATCTTTATTTATTCTGTAATAAACAAAAGATAAATTATATCTTGACGAATACAAAAGTGTTCAGCAGCAAGATTTTTTCTAAACGAGATGTTTCTTTCATAATAAGTTAAAAGATTTAAATTGCTTTTCGCATTTCGATAAAATTACTGTTTTAAAAGAAAAAGAAAACAAGAATAATTAAAATTCAAGGTTTTCGTGAAAAATTCACGAAAATTCCAGGTTTTCAAAGATTAAAAAAAAATCATGGAGAGTTTCAGGTTTTCAAGGTCACTAGACACCCTGCTTATTACATAATTAAATTGAAATCTATTCTTTAGCTGCTCCAGCGCCCGTTGCACCTCCACGGCCAGTGGGTGCGCCTGCAGGACCACCGCCTTCTGTTAATTCGGTAAATTCTGTAGTACCTCCTATTCCTCTTTCCACAACCAGCAACAGCAACAGCAGTGCCACTTCCAGACTTATGGCAGGAATGTCGCCAGCAGGAAATATTCCCAGCGGTGCATCGGATCAGGAGAAGGTAAGATGGTGTTTTTATTTCTTTTGAACAGCCGGCCTCAAACAGGAAAGTTTGAAACGTTCTGATAGTAACTTTCTATTAACTTTCACGGACAGAATTTTTACTTTTTCCAAACTTCTAATCTAAATTGTTTATTTCTTTGTGTGCTTCTTTTCTCAGAATGTTTCATTACCTTCACGAACTGGCATATTCATAAAGCAATTGAAAGCACATATTTTGCATGAAGTAGGAAAGTGTTTATTCACAGTACGGAGTCGGACATATTAAGAGAAAGAAACTCTATGGTCAAAACTATTTTTATGGTCATCCACTATTTTTTTTTAGGCTGCATTGATAATGCAAGTTCTTCAACTGTCGGACGAGCAGATTGCTATGCTTCCACCAGAACAACGCCAATCTATTTTAGTCCTTAAAGAACAAATAGCTAAAAGTACGCAGCGATAAACACTAGCTGCTGAAAATAATGTCGGATAAAAATAAATGTCGGTAGGTTTAAAGTTAAACAGTAATTAAATGAAGCTTTGTAACACAACTTTGTTCTTTGTCTACTGTATAATAAACAATACTAAACTAAATATTTTACTTTTTTATGAAATCACGTTAAACTAAATATTACTATCATCTAATAGTATCACTTTTTTAGAAAACATTAGCCAGAAAGTGATGTCTACACACTCTCTGCTTAGGGTATTTAAGGTATAAAAAAACGGCTTAGATCCTATTTACGTAATTAATCCTTTTTGGTTTTTAACTTGAATAATCCTTTTTCTATAAGCTCTGTTAGTGCTGGATCTGTACAATCTTCGTCCAAAAATAACTCGACATCCAGAGTTTTGTTGTGACGTTCCTGCAAGAAGTTACAGAAAGTTCTTAAGTATGCTTTGATTATCTGTACAAAATTTATCGGTAGGTTTTTAATTAACATTTCTTACGTTAATCTTAGCAACGACAGCAACATTTTCTAGGTGTTCGATCATACATCTACTGGTTTCTTCTTTTGGACGTTGCGTTCCAGGAACGAGGTTGTAAAGGCGACATTTGATAGCCATGGCAGGTATACTCATCCATTTCTCGTCAGTTTGTCGAAGTCTGAAAAGAAATTGGAATTTACTTCTGGACGAAATTGCATTTGATTCTTTAAACTCATACAAATTTATCATACCTAGTAGCATCTACGATTTCCTCATTTCCGAAATCAACGAATAGTACTTTAACTTCTAGTTTGGACGAAAAGGGATTCAACTCGCACTTCACTAGTAAACCTCTGTACCATTGGTTGTCTATGTAGAGTGCGATGCAAGACATGCCTGTAATTTTAAACAAATAATTTAGTTTCCTTTTTCTTCAAATTAAGCTACGGGTTAAGGACTATTTAATTCAAATGTACAATTGTCTTGGAATTCTTCTCAATTTTCTGGAATTTTTTCAATTCTCGTGAAGTCTCTTTGGTTCTTTCACTTTATCTTGAATTCTACTGAATTTTGTTTAGATTTTTTGCAATTCCCTTGAAGTCGTGCCAGCGTCTACTCTCTCTTACTTCGCATAAAAAAAATATTCAAGCCACGACCCCGAGGTTTTGTATCTGCTTCTTATTGAAATTCCAAATTTTCTTAGAGGGACAGGAATAGGAAAATTTAGGAGTGAAAGCTTTTCTTTTAGTCCGATTTTCTTCGAAGATGGCTCAAATAGAAGCTCTTTGCATGTATAATTAAGATAAAAATAAAGTTTTCTAGTGTGTCGGCAATTCTACTGCCACTTTTAGAAATTCGGTGACCAATTGAGGAGGTGAAATGCAAAAGCGCACAATTCACATTATGGAGAATATTGAGTTAGGATTATGTTATGGGTCTTTCCCATCAATTATATGGCTTGGAATAGTCAAAATCGAGCCAAACATCACGTGAACATCACGTCCGTGATGTTTAGCTCGATTTTGACTATTCCAAGACTATTAACTCACGTGAATTCAAAGAGTCAACAAATTAATTGAATTCAAATTAATTTATAGAGAATTCCGAAGCATTTAGAGAAATCCAAAATAATTTAAGTGAACTTAAAAGAATCCAAAGAATTGTCAAGAATTGAATCGAATTCATAAGAATCCAGAGCAACCAAATTCATTCAAGATTAGATAAATTTATCTAAATCCGAGGAAAATTTTATATAAAATAACTGAAGAAATACATTTAAAAAATGTATATTTACTAGTTTTTATTAATAATTTGTATATCTTTACATATTACTTTTTCCATCTTTTAATACGTTTGTCCTTTTTTTGTATTTACAAATTCGTCTCTAGGTGTATAATATTAAGACAAACAATACCTAATTTGTCAGCAATTTATTTTCAATAAGATCAAAATAATATATGGTGCAAAATTAATTTAGTATAATTGACATATTGCATAAAAAACCTTAATCTAATATAGGAATTCATCTTATATATGAAAATATATTATGTATAATGATGATATATTTATTATTATTATATTTTGGTAGCAAAATTTTACTTACCAACTTCTGGATTTTCTATGATAGGTTGATCTGCAGCAACTTGTTGTAATGTATCAGCCATACTTTCGTACTGTTCCACGTACGTTTTAACGAGCTAGAAAAACAAATTAAATTTCCTTTTATTATTAGATATCAGAACTTACGTGTAAAAATGTAAAAGAAGCTAATCGCAATTTTCCACTTATTTCAAGAGAGACTTTCTCATAGAAATCTATCCAGTTTTGAGAAAAAATGAAATTATGACTTCGAAATTGCGTAAAACTGTTATTTCAACATTAACTGATGCATAATAATTATTATTAATAATTAATTATTAAAGTGATTACTTCAGGATAATAAAGTTTTTCTAACTTTAAAAAATGTACATCCAGAAAAGTTCTTTGTCAGGAATATGTAATTGAATTTTTCCGATTTTGGAGCAAATAAACTTGATCACGAAAATTTAGCGCTTGATTCTTTTGATCTTTATACCTTTCAATGAAATTTAAAAATTAGAACTCTGAAGCTAAAAAAAATTTCCATTTAAAGTAATAAAGACTGAGCTACAACTCATTTTAAGCTGGAAATATTAAAAATTGAACGATCACATTTTTGTTATAAACTAAACACTTCTTGAATTAAAAGTTATATTATTTTCAATTTAAATTGTTTAAAAATCCATAAAAAGATACAACATTTTATTTCAAAATCTTGAAGCATCTACTTGTTGTTTTACATTTATTCAGATGTTAAATTCTTATCGAATTTGTTTAGAACTTCTAAACATCTTTTAAAATTATTCAAATTCTTCCTCATTTTTTTGCTTAAGTCCTGCAAAATAAAAATTCCAGATTCATGGTGACAATTTGGGAACTCTTTAAATCTTTTTAAATATTCTTGGAAAATTAATTTTTCAAAATAAAAAGTAATTTTCAATTTTTATAGCGATGTTAAGAAAATATTTATTATTCTTTTTGAATCCTTTCCTAATTCTTAAAAAGCTTCTAAATTTGTTTTGTTTGAAACCTGCAAAACTCTACATTTTCTTTAAATTAGGCTGTTGACTATTTGCATCGAAATTCAGCACGAATAGCTGGATTTTGACTGTATACGTACGACACTTCGTTTAAATTATTCGAAATCTGATCAAACTTTAAATTAATTGTGAATCTTTTCAGAACAAATTTTCTAATTTTAGACTAAAAAAGTATTTTAAATTTAATAAAATTATGAATGTATTATTTTAAAACTATTTTTAAATTGAAAATGGTTTATAAAGTTTTAACTGGGCATTTGCATTTATTTAACTACGAAGACTTTCCAAATGAAAAAGTTTAATTTTTAACGTGAAAATCTGGAAATTCTATAATTGGGAACTGATTCCGAATAGTATTGTAACGTCAATTATTATACATTTGTTAATCCTTAATTTATAGTTCAATTTTAAAAATAATTTTATTTTATATTCACATTTAATCAACTAAAACGGGTTTTTAAAATCCAAAATTGTGGATTTCAAACTCTACTCTTTTAAATGAAATATGTACACCTAAAAACTAAAATCCAAAATGGAAAATTTGTAAGTGAAAGATTTTCGAAATACGCATTGTAAACAGAATGATATCAGAATTGAAAAAGATAAAAATTCAACAGATTATTTAAAAAACGGTTGGAAACAAAGTTGGACAAATATTATTTTTTCTAAAAATTTGTAAAATTCCCGGTCATTTCTTGGTCTCATAAAGTTCCCGGTCCAGCGGCCACCCTGGAATATTACACATTATAAATAATATGAAGACTACCTTGCTATCGCCTCCTTTCATATGACCATGAAATACAGTCAAACTACTTCGAGAAATGTTTCCTATCTCCATCACGATTTTCTTAACATCTTCTCCTATAAAGTCCACGACATCCGTGTAACTGGACTCCACCACACTTTCACTGGGGTCTGTCTGTGACGAGGCAATGGAGAGACCTACTTGTGGCGTGGAAGAAATAAGTTTGCTTTCCATATTAACCATATCATACCAAGATAAGCTCTCTATGCGGCTTTCGGCCTCAGTTGCATTCACGCTATTCATCTCGACACTCCCTGGAGGTTCAATTTTTCCAGCAAGCACAGGGTCTTTGATTTCTGTACTTGATAAGGCATCGGTGACATCGTCATCAGCTTTTTCGGACATCAGATCCATGCACTCATCTTCACTCTCGAAAACTTCCGTTTTCGGAAAAGTTGCACAGTCTTTCAAGTAACCTTCAATTACGACGTCTTCGATTTGCGCGTAGCTTTCTTTTACATTGGCCTTTTTCATAGTATTATACATCACTGAATTGTTAGGTGATTCAGATTCTGTGCAGCTTCCGTTGGGGTTCTGGATGTTCATTCCCGCTTCACAAAGAAAAGCTATTAGTTCAGATCTCTCTGGCCTCAGCAAAGTGATGGAGATCTAAAATGGTTAAATAATCATTTTATATTCAATCTTTAAAGGGGCCGTTAAAAAAAGACGTCAAATTTCCAGGGGGAGAGGTTCTTAACCAGGGTGTCTAGCGATTCTTAGGAACAAAATTCAAGGTCTTTTCCAGGTCTCCTTTTTTACATCAAATAATGAAATAAACGTTTGTCATGCATGTAAAAATGTGCCATTTCATTTTTTATTTGTCCAAAAATTTATAAAGAAAGACGCATCGTAAATAAACAAATTCTTAATTTGTTGCGACCATGAGTCGTATTTGTGAAATATTTAGGAACATTTTAAAATCTTTGTAATGTCTTTGAAATCATTGAAATCTTTGTGAAGTATTACAAACCTCAGTGAAAGCTTGAAATTTCGGTGAAATCTTTGAGAAATCGTTTGGCATTTTTCAAAGCTTTTGTAAAATCATTAAAATTCTTGAAATCTTTGTGAAGTTTCTTTCTTTGATCTTTGTTTGCGAAATATTTTGTGTTTGTTTAAAATTATTGAAGTCTTTTGAAATCTTCTGAAATATGTTGAAACCTTTTGAAATCATTAAAAATCTTTTAAATGTTTTGAAATTTTTTAAACATGGTTACCAGATTCCCTTGTTGGAATCTTTGAAATTCTTGAAATATTTGAAACTGTTTAAAATCTTTAAAAAATTTGGAAATCTCAGAAAAGTGGTTTAATATACCCTTTCTAAAATCTTTAAACTCTTTTTTAAGTTGTAAATCTTTGTGAAAATTTCCAAATCTTTATAATATGTTCGAAATCTTTGGGGAATTTTTGTGAAAACTTTTTAATCTAGTGTACACGCCTTTTTTGAATGTTTGAAATCCTTTAAATATTTGGAAAATATTTTCAAATGTTTATAAAATCTTTCTTAAATCTTTGTTTGGAAAGTCTTTTGTATTCATTGAAGTCATTGAATTATTTGAAATATTTTGAAATCTTCTAAAATGTTTTAAAATCTCTTGAAATCGTTTTCAATTTTTGAAATCTTTGAAATCTTTAGAAATATTTTATAACCTTTTGAAATCTGTTGTACACTCAAAAACCGAGTGGTCAACCCCTCGAAAAATTCATTGTATGGCCATGGCTTATTCTAATTCTGAAATTGAATAACATCGAAATTTTAAATTAACAATTTATATAATTTCCACGTTGAACACCTCAATAAAAAGTGCCTTGAAATATCTTTATTTATTCTGTAATAAGCAAAAGATAAATTATATCTTGACGAATCCAAAAATGTTCAGCAGCAAAGTTTTTTCTAAACCAGATGTTTCTTTCATAATAGGCTAAAAGATTTAAATTACTCTTCGTATTTCGATAAAATTACTGTTTTAAAAGAATAAAAGAATAATTAAAATTCAAGGTTTTCGTGAAGAAATCAAGAAGATTTCCAGGTTTTCAAGGACACTAGACACCCTGTTAACAGGTTTTGTAACGATTTGTGACGTACGGGGAAGGGTTTAACGGGCTTAAAGGGTTTAAGGGTTTAAATATGAATAACAGTAAATATGTAAATGGTAAATATTAGCGATTTTATTTTACAAGTGAGCCATATAAAATTTTATAAAATGTTTAAATGAAAAGTCTACTATTATATTTTTGGTTAAAATTTCACGACGTTGAAGTTTGCCACAGATATGGATTACAAAATTGTGTAATTAATTTAAAAAAAACTAAGAGTCACATAAAAAAAGTAAAAACACATCTCGATTCGTCTCGGAAATATCTCGGTGTGCATTTTTTTTAAACAATTTTTTAAACAATTACGCCATTTGTTAACTTTCTGCAATTGTTATAAACAAAGTATGCACTGGATCGAAAAACCAAGTGCACCAATGCATTCCTCTCGAAAAAATCTAGACGTGCATTTTTTTGTATTTTCGTGAACCCATTTTTTAAACAATTAGAGCATTTGTTGTTCAGCGCTCTGTTGCTCCAGTGCCCCGAGATATGGATTTCAAAGTTGTGTAATTAATTTAAAAAAACTAAGAGTTATATTAAAGAAGTAAAAAACAAAAAAAAAGAACCAAAAAAACTTTTAACCTAGTGAATTACTGTCTAAATTCTTTTAAAACTTCTGAATATTATTTAAAACGATTCGAATTTTTCCTACAATTTTTAATAAAACCTTCAAAATCTTCTGCCAAGAAACAAGACTTTTTAACATACGAATTTGTAATCAAATAATAGAATTGTGAACCAAAAAAAAGTGCAAACATAAATAAAATAGTTCAACTTTAAGTTTAAAAATCAATTTTTGAAAGAAAAAAACGACTTTTCAATTGAATGTATTTAAATTTGCAACCAAATTAATATTCATATAA
>NC_046660.1:99937055-99939744 GCF_010883055.1 Belonocnema kinseyi | reverse complement strand
TGTAAATGTATATATATTTTCTTCTAACAAAAAAGCAAATATTACACAGATAAAATTGAAAGAATTTCATTTTTATCAAAAATTTTTTGTAATCTTCGAATTTTAGAGTTATAAATTCCATGGGAAATTTCTGAAATGGAACCAAAAGGGACAACGGCTTAACTTTATCTCGGGGAATTTGGTAAATGAAATTTACGATTTCTGTTCACAATGTCCAGTTTAGATATATATCCGAAGAGATCTTCAATCACAATAGATCTATTTCAGAATATTAGAACAATATAAACATTGGAGGGATCTTGAGAATTGTAAAGTGTATATAGACGGGCGATCGTCTTTTCCTCCACGGCTATCTGCGTAACCTTCCTCTTCTACTACGAAACGACACTACCCCTCACTGGATTCGAAGTTGCTTTAGGCCCTCGATGCTATGTCCCCCATAAAGACAATGCATTTGTCTGTCAAATTACCCATTTCCTCACTATTTCCACGCCTATACCTCGATTAAAAATTCTAATAGGCCGACGTAGTCCCTGACATTTTGACAAGTTTGAGAATATAATCGTTAATATAGATAGATTCTCAACAATTGCAATTAAAATTTTTAATTTTTATAAGCTCCCCATTAAATGAATGAAGTGATTCAAAATAAATTTTCTATTGATCCTTAAAACTTAGTTTTGTAGAAATTGTTGATGTACACAGTGTTGGCTTTAGAGTCAGGTGAATTGAAAACAATTGAGTTGTTTCAAACGTGTTGGCACATAATGGCGATTCTTATAAGTGAGTTTTCTTAAATCTGTGAAAAGTACATTATTTCTTGCAGGTATGCACTTTTTCAATTGAAAGCACTATTCTCGAAAAAGAAATCTTTTAACGAAGAATAACTAATAAAAAAAAAAACAAATAAAATGTAGTAGGACAATGTTGTAACAAAATTTATGAACAAATTTTTTTAAGTTTTTAGAAAACACTAAGTCGAAGGACTCTTCAAATTATTTCTTAGCGATGTTAATTAAATCCAATTTTTTTAATTAAAACCCTTAAACACAGCTTTTTTATGTAAGAGAAATAGTATTAATTAATGAATTTTTCTGGTATGATGAGGAATTATATCGGTGAAAGTGAAATTTTTTTCTCTTGAAAGTGACACTGTAGTAAAAATTAAAAATTAAAAAAAAAACTTTGTTGCTAAATAATTATTTAAATATTCTTTAAAAACTTTTCTTTTCCTTATGCCGCCGAAAAGTTGATTCACATTTTTTCACAGTG
This sequence comes from Belonocnema kinseyi, assembly GCF_010883055.1. Taxonomy (NCBI): domain Eukaryota; kingdom Metazoa; phylum Arthropoda; class Insecta; order Hymenoptera; family Cynipidae; genus Belonocnema; species Belonocnema kinseyi. The sequence continues at coordinate 99,938,472 of NC_046660.1, read as the reverse complement.
GTAAGAATAGAGATTGTCGAGGAACATTGTAGTTTAAATTTTTCCTCGATTTCTTATATACAAATTTTCCTTTAACGACGTATTGTATCTCTTTAAATTTTCTAAATTTTGATTTTTCAAAATGTTTATAATTTCAATTTTTGAAATTGAAATGTACTGAGTTTTCTGTTTTAAATTACTTCTGTGAATGAAAGCATTTACAAAATCACACTGTAGTAAAAAATAAATTTGTAAAAAAGAACATTGCAATTATATAATTATATAATTCTGTTTTTAAATTTCAACATTGTATCTAAAGAGTTCGAGTGAATTGGAAATAAATTTTCTATTATCATAAGAATTAATTTAGTAAACGTAGAAAAAATTGTTCGCCTTTCAAAATAAACTTTTTGTCGATATCAAAAAGAACATTTTTTAAAGGATACTTAAATAATTATTCAGCTGCATAGTTGTTTATAAATTAATAATTTTACTACAGGGCAATTTTCAAGAGAGTGCAATGTTTTCTGACAACTTAAAAAAAATGTTTTAAAAAATTTTACTACTACATTGTAATTTTTTTTTTCATCAATGTTGTATTTCTTTAAAAGACATAATTTTGATAATACTGAATGCTTTCTCAATAGTTATTAATAAAATTAATTCAAATTTTTAGTTTATGGAATGTATATAATTTAAAAACTGAGATATTAACCACAGAATGACACTTTCAATTGTAAAACGGCGTACCTACAAGACATTATGTACTTTTCATAGATAGATTGATTAAAACTCACTGCTAAGGGTCACCATTGTCGGCCGAAACGTGTGAAACAACTTAATTGATATCATCACCTCACCCTAAACTCTAAAGCTCACTACAATTTCAAAGTGGATCAAGACCGAAAAATTTTAGAAAAAACTGGAACATACGAGAATCACTGTAAGAGAATGTTGTTATAAATAATAATAATAATAACTTGTTAAAACACTTACTTTTGTTAACATGAATCAATTAGTAATCCACCATAACTTAAAAGTGGAAAATTGTATTTATTGTTTTTATTTATTTATTATTTATGATTGTATTGTATGTATAATTGACCAAAAGTGGAAAATTGTATAATTTTCGTCCGTAAAATGTTCATACATCATATTTATACATTATTAAATTGGAAATAATCTAATTCAATACATTGAAATGATTTTCTTGGACATATTCATATGTTTGAATTAGGAATAGGTATAAGTTGGAAGACAAAGGGATTCTCTCCACAGGGGATGTAGCATCCAGGGCCTGGAGCAACTTTAAATCCAGTGAGGGGTAGTGCCCCTGTAGGGCGATGGTCAATTCCGCCCCAGCTACCTGTGTACCGTCCCCCACTACGCGGCTTCCCCTCACACCGTCGAGCTGCTGCCACTGAGCTTGGTCAGCGGG
>NC_046660.1:99921036-99936955 GCF_010883055.1 Belonocnema kinseyi | reverse complement strand
ATAATTCGTAGATTTCGAATATCATATTTGTGATTTACTAAGTGGGAAATTTAAAAAATTTTATATTCCATATTTTAGGCCTCATTAGGAACAAATGCTCCCGGTGACCAAGCTCACTGGCAGCAGCTCGACAGGGTCAGTAGACGCCGCGTAGTGGGGGAACGGTACACAGGTAGCTGTGGCGGAATTGTCATCTGCCCCCGCTGTACACTAGAAGGGGAAGGGTACGCAGGTAGCCGTGGAGGAAATGACGACTACCCATATAGACTTCTGGGCAGCCATAAATAATATAATACGAATTAGATAATAAAAATGTGGGCTACCTAGCATGGGAATTAGACGTTCCCCCTCCCCCAGGCGTCCGGCGAGTTACCTGTCTTTTTGTTACCTTTCAGCGCCTTAGACGAGTGGGCGTGTATATATAAGATCCATTGTGACTACTACTACCGCATTGAACTTATTTGTACATATTGTCTGTAAATTACTCTAATTTCGAAAGCTTAAAATTTGAATTTATTCTCTTTTGAAACTAAATTATAGTCCATTTCCACTAAAGGAGATACATTGTCAACCAAAAATTGAATAGTTTAATTTTCAGTTAATCAAATTAATCTTCAATCAGAGTTGAAATTTCAACCAAAAGTAATGAAATATGCAAAGGAAAGTGTTACATTTGTATTTAAAAGAAAAAAATTTTACCAAAAAAAAAAGAAACTATTTTTCAAGAAACAAATGTTTCATTTTTTAACAAATTAATGAATTTTTAACTAAAATAATGAATCTTTAACTGGAATAATTGAATTTTCAAGCTATTAAGTTATTTTTTAAGTTAAATGACGAAATATTTAACTAGAATAAGTGAATTTTTGACAAAAGAGATGAATTTGTAACTGTGTATTATTTAACTGGCATAGTTAACTGGAATAGATCCATTATAAACTAAACAAATTCAATTTTCACAAAATAGTTTAACTTTTAACTGAAATAGTTTAATTTTAAACAAAAAATAGGGATTTTAAAGCAAGAAGATTAATTTTCAAACAAAAAGATAATGAAATTGAATTGTTAAATTTTCAGCTAATTAAAGTAATGTCTAAAAAAAGAGACGTTTTTAATTAAAATAATCGAAAATCAAGAAAAGTAAAGGATTTTCAACTAAAATAACGAATCTTCAACCGCAATGAATCAATTTTAAAACAAAGAGATGAATTTTTAAGGGAAAAAGATGACTTGTTAACCAAAAATTGAATATTTAAAATACAGTTAATGAAATGAATGCCCAAGGAAAGAGTTACATTTGTAATATAAATTCTTTACCAAGTGATTCTTCATATTGAATATTTATATTTTTAACCAAAAAGATAAATTTGTTACCAAGATGGTTAATTTCTACAAAAAAAGAACAACACTTTTGATATGTGAAAGCTTTGTTTGTCCCGTTCCTACACAAATTATATTGTACACGAGTATACCGATCATATTTCTCCTACACAAAAATATTTCTATGCAAAATGTTTTCCACACAAAATTTAATACTGTTATATTTTCCTGTCCAAAATTTTTTTTACACATATAGTTTTCTACACAGAATGTAATATTGCCTAATAGTTTTATTTTTTTCCTACACAAAATATTGTCTAAACATAACATATTCAAAAAAGTACAGAAAATATTTTTTACAAAATGTAGATCCCACGCAAGATGAAATGAATATAGTTTTAATTGAAATCTTGTTTCTGCTATATAGCAAATATTCTGTGTTAACGCACACATTAATATTCTACACACAAGCATTAAAGTGTAAAACTTTTCCTACACAAAAAATATTTTAAATTGTTTAGGAACAGTATTGCTCTTAGTTCTTGCATGTACAACATGCCTGTTTATCTTCACTCAGAATATTTGCTATATAGCAGTAAAAAGATTTAAATCAGAACTATAATCAATTCATCTTGTGTAGGATCTACTTTTTGTAAAGAATGTTTTATGTACTGTTTAATATGTTATGCAGAATATATTTTGTACAGAAAAATATTGGGCATTATATTTTTGGGTAATAATTTTTAGAGCCTATCTTGATAATAAAATATTACTAATTAATTCTGTATAGGAAATCTTGTGTGTAGAATAATTTAGTGTAGGATAAATATAATAGTATTAAATTCTGTGTAGGAAACATTCTGCGTAGGAAAAGTTTTGTGCAGGAAAAATATGATCAGTATAATTGTGTACAATAAATTTTGTGAAGAGCAAAACAGTGTAGGAACAGCACATTCATTTTCATCAAGAGAATTTCACTTTCAACCAAGTAATTTAATTTTTATTCAAAAATGATTAATTTTGAATCAAAAACGTAGTATTAGATATTTCAAACTAAAAAATACGACTTTTCAACATATGTTGAATTTCCAAGTAAGAAATATTTTTCAATGGCAGAGAAAAAATTTCGAAGAAATTGTTGAATTACAAAGAAAATAAATTAATTTTCAATCAGGTACTTGCATTTTCAACTGAAGCGGTCAATCTTTAAAGAGAAATAGATAAGTGCAATTTCATTTAACGAAATTAATTTTAAACAACAACAAAAAGAAAGAATTTTTAAGAAAATATTTAAATACAGTAATAAATATAAAGCACTTTTTATCAATGAAAAATCATTGCTATTCAATGTGATATCGCAAGATAAAAAGAAAATTAAGCACGCTCTGAACAAAATTCCCTGACTTCAAACAAAATTCCCTGTTTACTACATAAAATTTTGTATACTTATTACTACCTAGATCTAAAAAAAATACAAGTCTTACAAAACTTGTGCCTCTGTTTTTTGGTTGTTGAAAAAACAATTTACTACACAAATGGGCATAACAATATCACAATTTAGCACAAGTTTAATTTGTTTGTAATTTGAATGTTGCGGTACTCCTGTCCTTAAATTTTGGCCGACACCATTAGTTCGTTTCGAACGATATGTTTCGAAAGATCGTGAAATGCTTTAAAATGAAATATGAAGGCAATAAAGTTACAAAATTGTAATTTGCTCAAATGTGACGTGCTCAAAACGGGCGGTGATCAATTCGGACCTGGGTACCTGCGGACGGTGCCCCCACTATACGGCTTCTCCTCACTGAGGTGAGCTGAACTCATGACGCTGAACTAAAATGCGGAATGTAACATGTTCTTTACTTTGTCACTTGGAAATTTACAAAAATAATATTAGAAATTTTCGAATGAAAATGATTCCAACGATATGTTCTTTGACTTCCAAAGTTATAAATTGAATAATGAATGTTCCGGCCATAACATGCTAATATTCAAACAAGAACAAAAATTATGTTTTAAAAAAGAGTTGAATTTTTAACCAAGAAAGATTTTTCGATCAATAAAAAGCGAAAATCGGAGATAACATATTAAATTAAAGGATTATTAAGAAATTGATATATTTTTAAAATTATATAATTTGAAGCAATTTTCAGCTAAGAATATAAGTTTATACATGAAAATTTGTTATGCATGATTTTTGAATATTCGCTTAAAAATTTGCTTCAAAAAGTGATTTAAAACTTCTCCGTAAATGTAACGCAAACTTTCTTATCTTCGTACTCAACTTTTTCCGACAAATTTGTACAAATCCAGCAAAATGAAAAAAAATTCCTAACAATCTGTAATATTGTATACTGAAGATTTGGTAAATTAAAAAAACAACGAATTATTTTTTTAAAATAATTTTTCAAATTAATTTAAAAAAAGGAAGAGTTTGAGTTTTCCTATGTTTTGAAATCTTTTCAAGCCTTACATTATTTTGGAATCTTTTCAGAACTTCTAACTATATGTGGCAATTGTTCTATGTCATATGTTGTATGTTGTTCTAACTATATGTGTAGTACAGGAACTATGCGCTGGTAGCTGAGGCGGAATTGTTATCTGTCCGCTCAAATCTAATTTAAGATTAACAATTAGCTAAAGGTAGGTCAGCGCCTTACCAGATTTCCCCGTGATGAAAAGTGTTAAGGCGTAGGGCAATTAGGCAATCTGGCGACAGTTCTTTCAATGTGCAGCCGCTTTGTAATATGTACGTTTACTATGCACCCTGCCATCCATATATATTTATTGCAGCAGTTAAGAACTTATGTCAGGTATAGACAGGCACGCACTTGCTAATCCTTTTCGGTAGGGATCCTTTGCTTGTAACATACAACATACGATAATAATCACTTTCGAAGATTGACCGGGAAGTTGAAGTGAATTTTTTGAGACTAAGAAAAAACCAGATAATGAAATTGAATTTATTTTGTTTATCGGGAATGTTGCACTTGTTTGGAAGAAAAATGTGTGCTACCACTTGAAGTATGACAACTTTTATGCTAAATGATATAGCTCAATTTGAAGTACAATAAATTTCGACTTTTTTCCAATATTCATTTCATATGCTCAATTTTTGAAATATGAAATCATATAGTTTGAAAACAGGAATTCTAACATATTGTACTTCAAAGACATTTCAGATGAAAAACGATTTACGCCGATACTGCAAACGGAAACTAATTAATGATTTTTTACATTAAATTGTAATTTGAATATAAAAAAATGTATGAATTGATTGTACAAACCGGTTCTGACTCTTTTCAACATTTAAAAAAATATAGATTTTAAAGTTGTAAATTGAACTGTGTCAATTCGTAAGTCTTGTTAGTTCGCCAGATTGTAACTTTAAAAACCAGTGGCGTAAACAGGCTTTTGTGGGGGGGGGGGCTTCGTTTTTTCCGGGGGGGGGGGTCGGGTTTATTTATAGATAAAGAGTGAGGGAAAAGATAATTGAATAATGAAAATACTTAGTTTTGGGAGGGGCTAGAGCCCCCTCCCCCCGCCCCACCGCTGTTGAAAACTATGAAATATGTGCAATTTCAAAGTAACTTTAAATAATGAGATTTATTACTAAATTCATAATGATCAAAAACAAACAACTTAAAATTCACCTGCTTGAGATAGCATTAAATCGTTGTAGTTAAAGTTGTTAAATGTAATATTTTAACGTGATAATTGCAATTGTTGGATTTAAAAAGTGTTTCATGTTCTTTAACAAATAAGAATTGAACGATCGGTGATTTGAGATGAATTGAATCGAAAATAATGCAACATCTAGGGACGGTAGGAGTAAGCGTGAAAAGAAATAGCAAAGTTATACTTTCAGTTGGTATTTCAAGTACTTTAGAAGATTCATCTTTGGATGTTCTTGTCTTATTCGTACATTTATTTACTCAACAAAAAGTTGACTGTGAGAATATTTTTCATTTTCTTTGACAATGAAACTGTAAATGTAACTGTAAACAAATATAAATGGAACTATAAATTTAATATCTGCTTCATCGGAAAATACAAAATTATGATTTCGAAAGAAGGTTCTCGACTCCAGTTACAATGTTATAAGCCAAACATTAAAATGTTATCCGCTTTCATTTTTATAATAGTTTTTTTTTTTTAAATTAATTACACAACTTTGAAATCCATATCTCGGGGCACGGAGTAACAGAGCGCTGAACAACAAATTGCGCTAATTGTTTAAAAAATGGGTTTACGAAAAAACAAAAAAATGCATATCTAGATTTTTTCGAGAGACATGCATTAGTGCACTTGGTCTTTCGATCCGATGCATACTTTGTTTATAACAATTGCAAAAACATAACGAATGGCGTAATTGTTTAAAAAATTGTTTAAACAAAAAAAATGTACACCGAGATATTTCCGAGACGAATCCAGTGGTGTTTTTACTTTCTTGATGTGACTTTAATAGTTTTAAAAAAAATTAATTACACAACTTTGAAATCCATATCTCGGGGCACGGAGCAACAGAGCGCTGAAGAGTAAATGCGCTAATTATTTAAAAAATGGGTTTACGAAAAAACAAAAAAAATGCACCACTAGATTTTTTCGAGAGACATGCATTAGTGCACTTGGTTTTTCGATCCGATGCATACTTTGTTTATAACAATGGCAGAGAAATAACAAATGGCGTAATTGTTTAAAAGATTGTTTAAACAAAAAAACAAAAAATGTACACCGAGATATTTCCGAGATGAATCCAGTGGTGTTTTTACTTTTTTAATGTGACTCTAATAGTTTTTTTAAAAATTAATTACACAACTTTGAAATCCATATCTCGGGGCACGGAGCAACAGAGCGCTGAACAACAAATGCTCTAATTGTTTAAAAAATGGGTTTACGAAAAAACAAAAAAATGCACGTCTAGATTTTTTTGAGAGACATGCATTAGTGCAGTAGGTTTTTCGATCCAATGCATGCTTTGTTTATAACAATGGCAGAGAAATAACAAATGGCGTAATTGTTTAAAAGATTGTTTAAACAAAAAAACAAAAAATGTACACCGAGATATTTCCGAGACGAAGCCAGAGGTGTTTTTACTTTCTTGATGTGACTCTTAGTTTTTTAAAATTAAATACACAACTTTGAAATCCATATCTCGGGGCACGGAGCAACAGAGCGCTGAACAGCAAATGCTCTAATGGTTTAAAAAATGGGTTTACGAAAAAAAAAAATGCACGTCTAGATTTTTTCGAGAGACATGCATTAGTGCACTTGGTTTTTCGATCCAATGCATACTTTGTTTATAACAATTGCAGAGAAATAACAAATGGCGCAATTGTTTAAAAGATTGTTTAAACAAAAAAAAAACAAAAAATGTACACCGAGATATTTCCGAGACGAATCCAGAGATGTTTTTACTTTTTTGATGTGATTCTTAGTTTTTTTAAAATTAATTACACAACTTTGAAATCCATATCTGTGGCAAACTTCAACGTCGTAAAATTTCTAATATTTAGTTGAAGATTGATCTATTTTTCATTATTCCTTTTTTAAAAATTAATTTTCTTAACTGAAAATCTAGCTACTCCATTATCCTTTTGGATGAAAATTTCGGGGTTGAATATTCATGTTTCTGGGTTGAAAATTCAATGATTTGTTTGTATGTTTTCCTTTACGCGTTTATCAAATGAAATTAAAGAAAATTTGATGATTTAAAAGCTTGTGTGATGATATGAGACGAAGAAGGTAATGGTGAAAGAGTGTTTAGAATAGTGTGTGACATATTTTTTTAACGGTGCCAAATAACATTAAACATTATAAGAAACTTCTAAATAATTACGTGAAGAATTTGTGGTGAAATTCCCGTTCTGTCTAGTACAGTGACTTCACACTGCTTCTCCACGAGCAATTGGTGGAGATCGTCCAATTCTTTCTCGGTCCATCGTCCATCTGGTGCATTCTGTAAAAGATACAATTTTTGAAAGTGTTAACAGTTTAGCTTTATTTTAAAAACAAATTCTTACCGAATAGAGACCATGAATGACGCATTTTGTGCACTGAATCGGTAAATTGCCAAGTATGATCTTCTTCTTCAATGTTCCGATTTCGCAGTCTTCTACATTACCATAGTCCACGAACTCAACCTAAGAAATGTTAAAATTCTTATAAGAATAAAAAGTAGGCATAAAAGGTGGATTCTTTTGAAATGTTAAAATCAAGCCTTATACCTGAACGTTATTCTCATTGTGTATTTTTTTTACCAGACCTCTGTACCATTTTTTGTTGCAATGATACTGAGCCACGCACATGTCACCTTCTTTCCAAACTTTATCGTAGGGTCTTATTTTTGATCTGCAATATCGCTTATCTAATTCAGCTTCAATATACTTGAGCGTTTCGTCGCCTAGAATAAACATTTAATATTTTTAATTAAATATTATTTGTAATGTATTGAATGAAAGGGCATGTAACTTCGAATTTTGATGGTCACTGGTTACATAATTACACGCCATCAGAAATTACTGATATAATTAGTTGTTAGTTACATTTGACTAATTGTTAGTTGAAGGACCCCGTATTAAAGAAACAGGCTTTTTAAATCCAATCTAAATCCAAATTTTACTAAAAAAAATATTTGTGTTATTTTCGGGGATTCTTTTTGTAGTTTTTTCTAGTAACAATTATTATAAAATTCTGTGAATTTACTAACTTAACAAATACTTGATAGCAGAAAAATTTACGAAAAATATTCCCAAAACTAACTGAAATATCTTATTTAGTAAAATCATTTTTTGACCAATTCAATTTGTAAAATTTGACTATAACAATTAGTTAAATAATAACTTATTGATTCCATGACTGACTTTTCGCTTTTCAAAAGACATTTTCAACTAATTCAGATTAATGTATTGAGTTTGATTTGACATTGGAAAGTATTCAATATTTACACTGAAATATGTTTATTAAATAGACTTTGAAATTTCCGTGCTTAAAGTGATAAATTTTAACTTTAAGTGTATAATTTCAAATAGTCTGGATGGGAATTAAAAAAATTTTAAGAGCAAAGAATGAAAAAAATAACTTCGAAATTAAAGGGACAGAATAATTTTTAGGTTGTGAAGGTAAATATACACATTTTTATATTCAAAGACATGCTAACATCTTGCAAGTCGAAATTTTGAATATTTAAATATTCAAACTGGACTACTTTAAACGCAAAATTTCAGATTTAAAAAATTTTTAATTCAGTTCCTATAACTTAACAAATTTACATTCAAGGGTATTCACAATTCATCAACTGGAAAGATAAAGCGTTAAAAATGAATGGTATGCCTTCAAGTTCATGTTTTTAATTGTAGAATATAAGCAGTTGAAGAATTTTTAGTTTTATGCGCATAACGTATAATGTTCAGTTTCACGCCTGAGATTTTGAAATCCAACATTAGAAATTCATAAGCATTCTGAATTAAATAATTTCAAATTGAAGTAGTTAAAAGTAAACAATGTACAAATGAAAACCTGTGAAATTAAAATTTATGAATGGAAATGAAACCTATGGAATGTACAGTATTCTACAATCCATTTACAACAATACGAATATTTAAAAATAAAGAAATGATAAATGAATGATTTCCAATAAATAACCATTTTAACCTCGAAGTGAACAAACAACTTTTAGTACGGGGAACCACGTTTCACGAGGATCAACCAAAGTCTGGCCCAGTGACGGCACATTACTGGGCCAAGTGTTACTTTTACCACGGCAAAACATGTTTTATTTAAATCGGCCCAATGTTGCGCCAGTGCTGGCAGCCTATATTGACTATTTAAATTTGCCGATCCTGCACCGATGCTTAGCCCAGCATCGGCACTTTATTGCGCCAAGTCTCACTCTTAACACCTAAATAACAAATCTTATATGAAAGATACAAACATTTTTATTGAAAAATTGTCAAAGTTCACGATGAAATATCGCAGTTCTGTCTTTAAAATTTTTAATGTTTATGAAAAATTACATTTCCTGTCATTGTAAAAAGTTGTAAAGTAGCCTACAACGGAAAGAAGGAGAAATAGTACACAAAAAAAATTGTAATCGATTTAAATTATTTTATTGATATTAAAAATTTTTCAAACTAAATAATATTAAAAAAGGGCCACGAAGGGCAAAGGTACAAAATATACATTTTTAAATTTTCTTCCCAGCATTAATAAGGGACTATTTAGGGCTCACTTTCTATCCAACTATGGATTTTACTACTCAGCCCTTTTCATAAAATATTCCACAGTGCTCCCAGCTTTTATTCAAACCAGCAGCGCCACTGGAGGAATCGCTAAAAAAATGATTATATCGAATTCCACTTTTCACAGGAATTTTCGGCTCATTTCCGACTCGAGATATCCCTTCGAACCACTGCTCTACCTTAAAAAATAAAAAAGGGCCACTATACTTTTACATCTTCAGATTGTTATATTTCTTTCTTGTTATTTATCAGTACATTCCTTTCATGAAAATTCTAACAATGATAACTTTTTCCATCTATTTCTTATTGTTTACGAGGTGCTTCATACTTATTCTAATTTTTAACTTTTTAAACCCGCAATTTTAGATACTTGTAATCGTGACAATCCATAGGATCTAAGGCTTATTCAGGACTCTAAGACTATCATAATCAAAATTAACAAAAAAAATTCTTTAAACAAACCTTCCAATAATTAAATAAATTTAGGTTTATTTAAGGCTCCTGCAAAATTGTCGACCGGAAGTTATTTCCCCTTGCATAAATTAGGGCTCATTATGGACAAGGAATTTGATATAATCATTTCTTGACCGATTCTTCGAATGGTGCTGCTGGTTTGAAGAAAAGCTGGGAGCACTGTGGAATATTTTATAAAAAGGGCTAAGTAGTAAAATCCATATTTGGATAGAAAGGGAGCCCTAAATAGTCCCTTATTAATGCTGGGAAGATAATTCAAAAATGAATATTTTATACCTTTGCCCTTCATGGCCCTTTTTTAATTTTGAAGAAAGGGCAGTGGTTCGATGGGATATCTCGAGCCGGAAATGAGCCGGAAATTCCTGTAAAAAGTGCAATTTGATACAACCATTTTTTGACAGATTCCTTGGATGGTGCTGCTGGCATTAAATAAAGTTGGCAGCACCGTTGCATATTTTATACAAAGGGCTAAAAAGTAAAATTCATAGTTGGATAGAAATTGTGCCCTAAATAGGCCCATATTAATGTTAAGAAAAAAATCGTATATTAAGTTTTTGTCCCTTTGCCCTTCGCGGCCCTTTTTTAATTTTGAAGGTAGGACAGTGGTTTAAAGGGATATCTATAGCCGGAAATATGCCGAAAATTCCTGTAAAAAGGGCAATTTTGTATAATCATTTTTGACCGATTCCTTGAGTGGTGCTGCTGGCTTAAAGTAAAGTTGGCAGAACCATGCATATTAAAAAAATTAAGAGCCGAAAATTCGGCAATGGGGCATTAAATCAGCACTAAATAAGCCCTTAATTATGAAATAGGAGAAAATATGATTTGATGACTTGGTGATGTCAGGTTTACATAGCTTTAAGATGGTTATTGCTAAACATGTCGAAGGGGTTTTTAGTTAGAGTTGGATTTTTATTTTTGATTATTTAACACGGGGCTGTCCCGGTATATATCATCAGTCACGGACGCATTTTTATTATGCAATCAAGTGATCTAATGGGAGCAGCGTGCCTCGACATATTGGACAAAGCCTGGTTTTTACCCCATAATTGATGGACAGTGTTGCTATACCAGTTGTAACATAATTTAACTTTTAGGACATTATTTTCTTTTCAAACATTTTTTTTAGTGGAATTTGAATTTTTTATTATAAAAAAAATTATCTAATGATTTTTTTATTCAATTGTGTCGTTAAATCGTAGTTATAGAAATGTCTCTAAAACTGTTAGATTTCTCTACGGATTCAATTTTCTCTGTTCAGGAAATTGGTCCGGAATATTTGCATCTTAGGCATTTTTGCTCTTCAAATGGAATCTTTGGACTAAACTTTTTACACGGAGCTAGGGGGGGGGGGGGCTACAGCTTATATGGGATTCGAACCACTAGAACTTCACTGAAAGTAAATAAAAAAATTTACGCTAAGGGATCGAACTCCCAACCTTTAACGTGAAGTCCGAGCGAGAAGTCCGAGAGGATCTTATTTCCACTTATTGGAATTTTTAATTTCTTTGCTCTCACTATTCAGTTTTATTCGAATGCCCAAAAAATGATCACCGAACTTAAGCCAAATCCGTTATTACTTAGGGGTAGCGCAAAGAAGTTTCCATTGATTTAAAGTGAGATAAAATCAGCATTTTGTAAATCTAATATTTAAACACAATTATATGTTAGAAATAATTTCGTGTTTTAGCATATTATTCACAATTAGTCAGAGAACAAGAATCAATCATAAATTTTGTGGGTAAATGACTTTAATGCACTCTTCTGGATCTCCAAATAAAACCCCATAAATAAAAAATTTGAATTTTACGTAATATTGCGGTTTATTAAGGCTTTTCGATTTTTTCCTTAATAAATAATCATTAATCGGTAATTTAAGAATACCCATTCATTTTTAACTAATTTCCGATTTCTTAAACAATTTAACTTGTTTCAAAATTGGGGGTTCCAGGTAAGTTGCGAAAAGCACATGTTTTGTAAAGATTGTGAGTTTTTTTAATAAATGATAACGAGAAATAATATTTTTAAATAATTTTACAATTTAGATCAAATCCAGTTAGTGACATTATTAGCTTTCAATACTTCAAGATTTAGCTTTTCATTGTTGGAGACGCTTCAATAACGAGTTTTTTTGTAAGTACAAGTAAAGCAATTGTTTTTTAATACAGTGAAACTCTTCTATAGCGTCGATTTTGGGGCTGATGGTGGGTGGGACCAACTCATTATAGCCCGCTCCGCTTTGTTGGTTCACGTCTGAGTGCTCGCCTGAGTGGCAGCCGCAGACCCCGTGCACCTCTCGTTTCGCCAGCCTGCGGAGCGGCGTCAACTCACGGAAGGGCTATAGAAGGGAGGGCTATTGAAGGGTTTCACTGTACTAAAAACATGATGGCAGCAATGTATGCATTGCTTATTAATAATTATTATTGATGTTTTGTGTGCTTCATACGAGTGGAAGCGTTGTGACACCTGTATTACACTGCTTTGGAAAATATTCCCCAGACATATTTATATGGAATTTAATATTGAAGCATGCTGATTTTTACTAAATCTTCATTTAAATTTTGATTTTAACTAAACTTTTCAACAAATAAATAAATCCAGGGTATCACTCACTGATCGCATATCACTTACTGGGGTCTTCACCTTATTTAAATAGCAAGTGTTTGTTTAAACATAAAGGTTACCTAAAAAAAGCAGGAGAAACATTTGAAAAATATTTGAATCTTTCGATAAGTGGAAAAAATAAAATATTTGAAAAAATAAAATTGATTAAACACTGTAAATTTTGTTTAAATATTTAACAGTATTCATAGAAAACAAATTAGTACCTCACATTATTAAAATTTGTCGAAACTTCATCGAGATAAAAGGTTTCCCCTGCTTTATTTAGATCAACTATATAATTGAACGAATACACTTTATTTTGATCAGTTTAAAATTATTTAAACAAATTATTGTAGTGTTATCATTGATAAAAGAATTCACAACTTCGGCGATCCAAGAAGAAGCGTTAAAAAAATTTACCCATACAACCAGATAGTCGAAATTAAAAATGGATATCCTTAAAAAATGCAAGAATGACACATCCAAAGTATTTTGAATTTAAAAAAATCGAAATTTTAAGCATTTTTACTTGTATAATTATCACACTTATATAAATACTAATATAATATTTTCTAAAAGTAAATATGTTGAAACTTACAAGCCTTCTTTGGATGTAGATACAGAAAGCAATCATGGTCGATATACGTTGGAATAGCAATGAATGAGTCCTCTGTTATGGGAACAGGTTGTATCCAGGCAGCCATGTTTGGTGGCAAATGTATAGATTCTGATGATGTACTGTCTTCGGTTTTTACGTTTTGGCTTATTGTATCAGAGTCAGAATCGCTGGCAGAATTTGAAGAAATATCTGACTCGACTATCGTGTCATCGTGTCCTTCTTTAACGGACCAGGTAATTTCGCTCATGCAATCGAGGCTCTCTTCACTTTTGTTCAGTTGTCGTTTAAACTCAACTGCGAGTATTCTCTGTGCGTTTTGGTGAAAGCTACAATAAAAATTAAATCAGAACTTCATTCAATGTAGAGAATTGCTTTTTATAAACATGTTTATTACACACAGTACCGGCCGGGGGGGGGGGGGCACCGCCCGAAGGCGCCACGATGGTTGACTTCCCAATAGGGGGCGGTCACCCTATTGGGGTCTTGTACAATCTGTAAATATGCCTCGTCTCCTCGGTACACATGTGAATATAAGTCAAACCTCGTTTATTGCAAAACTCATTTATTGCAATCCAAGATACTCGTCTATCATAACTTCCCCAACTCCCACCACTGATGGTCACATGTTCCGTATAGCCAATGACAGCGCGGAAGCGGGAATGTATTATGAGGCCAACTTTCGGATACGAGGAGTGGTGGGGTCCCCTATCGAGTTGCAATAGACGAGATGTTTACGTTTCGCAGGAGTTGCAATAAACAACGTTTGACCTAAATGGTAACGTGCAATTTCTCTGCCTAGGCCGGTAAAGTACCTCGCCACTAATAATAAACACTTACTTTGCTGCTTTAAAACACGCACGAGAAAGCAAGCAATTTCGTAACCAAGTTTGGACTACACTAGAACTTGGATTTAAGAACGGTTTCGAGCATGACTTGCAGTGTGCCTTGATCTTAAGTTCAGGTAAGCCAAATGTAAACATTCAGGGCGTGTGAACTATTTCCAATTGGAATACATAATATTAAGCACCAGGCGCCTCTCTTTCGGTCCCACGGTCCCTACATGAAACATGCCGAGAACATCAATTCTAGGAATATCGTAAATACGAAGTCCCAGGTTTCAGTGTTTTTTTGACCTCCCAGTCCCCCTTCGTTGACGATCGTAGTTTTGTCTTCCGAAAGTAGGGGAGTAATAGGTAAATAGGAAATCAAAATCCTACGATTTTAAGTCGACATACGTTGCATTTGCAACAAAATACTGAGTTTTCAAACAAAAAAGATTGTCTATCAAAAGAGATGAATATTCAACTTAAAAAGATGAATTTCCAACATTGTTGACTTTTCAACCAAAAAGATCATTTTCGCACCAGAAAGATTATTTATATAAAATTAAAAAGATAATTTTTCAAACCAAAAGGATGGTTTTTTAACAAAACAGTTGAATTTTCGACCAAAAATATTAATTTTAAAAGAGTTGGATTTTCAACCAACAAAGATCTATTTTCTACCAAATAGTCGAATTTTCAAACCATACATACTAAAATTAAACCAAAATCAGATGATTGAATTGAAAAAAAATATGTTCAATAAAGTAGTTGAATCTTATATCAAAAAGATGATTTTAAATTTAAAACAATGACAGTCGAACTCAGATATAACGCCCCGGGATATATTCCCTCAGAGAATTGATGCCGCGCCGCAAGTAGGAGTAAAAGAAGATGCAGGGGTCTCTCAGACGTGGCCGAACAGGAACGTTGCGGTAAGGCGCTGTACTCTAACGGCCTACCTGTGAAATGCGTCACGAAGTTCTGACACTTCACTCGAAGCGGGAGACGCTCGCGAATTAGGACGGCGACAAGCTCACGCCGAACAGTAGTGGGACACCGATGCCTACTAAAGTCCAAAAAGTAACGAAACACCTAAATAATTTTCTAGGTAAAATATTTTTAAAAAAATGAGAACCCCCATTTTTACAACAGAAATCGAAAGAGCGGGAAATTTTAAGCCCAAACATGTGCTCAGGTCATGGATCAAGGATGGCCTTGAACTTCAGCTGAAGGTTTTTAGGCTTGACCCAGGCATGGGCCGGGTCCAATCTGTATACGCCTATTGGGCAGCTATAACAGCGCCACCAATGTGAAACAGTTGCGAAGAAATTTGAATTCAATTTAACAAGAAATCTTAGAATAAATAACTAATTTTAGACCTCAGTATAATATTTCGAATTAACCCTTAAACGGCCAAAACGCCACAACCGGGACACTGCTTTTCAACGGCCAATAACTAAGACTATTCGACACTAGACAAAATTGAGATACATATATTTTTATTGCTTAAGATCTCCTCTTTCCGACGGTGCCAATGAAATTCCTCAAAAAATTTATTTATTATCCCAAAATGCAGTTTAAACAAAAAAAAAATGTGATTTTTCGTGCCTATTTTTTTTTTTTGTGAACCATTTTCCAAAGCTTTTCGAGTCTGTAATTAACCTGGAATCTCACTAACGGCTGGAATAAATGCCTAAACTTTGAGAATCCATGGTTCAAAGATCGATTTTTCGTTCTAGTATTTTCAAAATGGCGTCTTAATGGCAAAATTTTTGTGAAAACATTCATTAATTTTTTTACAATAAACGATGCGCTTTTCGGAAAAATCATCAAGAATA
>NC_046660.1:99906801-99920936 GCF_010883055.1 Belonocnema kinseyi | reverse complement strand
GATTACAAGAACTTTTTATTCTTGACAAATTTTCCGAAAAGCGCATAGTTTTTCAATAAAAAATTTTCATAATTCTAAGCATCGTGTAAGAGTAAAATGATTTACGAATATCTGTCGTCCGTCTACCACAAACAAAGTTTACGTTGCCCAACTATCACCAACGTGGAGGTCGACGAATATCGATAGTCTCTTTTTTTTTAAGGGATTTTATATATTTTTTTTACATTTTTTAATTTTTTTTATGGAGAATTTTTTTCATTTCAGATTTCAATCCGTTGAAATCATTTTGATCCTGCTGTTTCAGAATGTAATTTTGAGAAACAATGTAAGCAGCAATACATGTTGCAATCAATGCAAAATCTAGTAGTCCTCTGGCGACATTGTTCATTATTACATAATGCTCTTGTTCGTGATTCGTATCTGTGAAATTCGAAATCACCTAGTTTTGATTGCGACAAATATTTCCTGTTGATTTCTTTACAGAAATTTCCAGGGCAAACTTTTTCTTCGTTACTCCATGAAAAAACGTGATTTGATTCCAATTGTTTTTGAGATGCTGTGTAGTTATAGGAAACAGATCTATATGATACATTCGGTCTGGGAAATTCCGATCCCGAATTCTCGTCATCTGATGAATCATCTCCATCAGAGCCAGAGTAATCTGGATTAGGTATGATGATACGTTCATCATTTTCATCGGAATCCCATTCCGATTCGGAGTTTGTTGCAATTTTTGAGGCTTTACGCTTTGGCATTTTTTTTGCTGGGTGTACTCGAAAATTCCCAGGATGACAATGCGGTGAAGGTGTGGTTTGATGTCAGAGTGCAATAAAGGTTACGGAGTGGTTGGAAATTTTTTATTGAAAAACTATGCGCTTTTCGGAAAATGTGTCAAGAATAAAAAATTCTTGTAATCAGTCGAGGAATACGCCTGAATTTTTCCGGAGCGTTTTGAGCAAAATTTTGAATTTTGCAAAAATTGTTCATATGAAAAATCCAAAATTTTGCTCAAAACGCTTCGAAAAAATTCAGGCGTATTCCTTGGCTGATTACAAGAACTTTTTATTCTTGATGATTTTTCCGAAAAGCGCATCGTTTATTGTAAAAAAATTCATGAATGTTTTCACAAAAATTTTGCCATTAAGACGCCATTTTGAAAATACTAAAACGAAAAATCGATCTTTGAACCATGGATTCTCAAAGTTTAGACTCGAAAAGCTTTGGAAAATGGTTCACAAAAAAGAAATAGGCACGAAAAATCACGTTTTTTTTTGTTTAAACTGCATTTTGGGATAATAAATAAATTTTTTGAGGAATTTCATTGGCACCGTCGGAAAGAGGAGATCTTAAGCAATAAAAATATATGTATCTCAATTTTGTCTAGTGTCGAATAGTCTTAGTTATTGGCCGTTGAAAAGCAGTGTCCCGGTTGTGGCGTTTTGGCCGTTTAAGGTTAAAATGAATAGATATTTACTGCTCTTTTTCATTAACATTGCTCTAATAACTTTGAGATACCCAATAATTCACGTGTCAGATGGCGCTGCTATCTAGTTAAAAGAGATACCATACAGGTTTATTGATTCGGCTCAGGTGTTCCCGAAAAAGGTCGAGGTCATTCTTGGAGTAACTTTTAAAGAGGAACGTAAAAAACGCTAAATGTAAAAAAGTTAGCTTAAAATGAACTTGAAGACAATGCTCGAGGTTAAATTCAAGTTCAATAAAAAATACAGTTGACCTTGAAATAACCTTCAACGTCAAGCGCAAGATCATCCTTGAACCATGACCTGAGTACATGTTTGGACTAAAATTTTCCGCTCTTTCGATAGCCGCTGTCTAAAATAGGGGGTTCCCATTACAAAAAAATGACCGTGAAATAACCTTGAAGGTCTAGCTCAAGGTAAAATTCAATGTCACCACCGGATTTCTCGTTAAAAGTTACTCCAAGAATGACTTTGCCCTTTTTGAAAAAATATTTTACCTGGGAAATTATTTAGGTGTTTCGTTACTTTTTGGACACCCTGTATACCGCGAAGTTATTGGAGCAATATTCATGAAAAAGAGCAGTAATGATCAATTCACTTTGATCAGCAATGTCATACTAAGTTTTAAAATTAATTATTTAATATAATACTATAATAAGAAACTGGGGAGGAAGCATTTCCGCAAATTGAAGTACCCTATCCCCTTCTAGTGTCGAGTTACACTACTAAGCGAGCGAAAGGGTCTTTGGAGGTGGCAGCTTTCCGAGCTCAAAGTTGGAGAAATATGGTTTCTTATTGAGAGACAGACCTGTATTTTAAATCTCAAACTGTTAAGTCTTGACGTGGAATTAATGCAAAGTGTGTTTTTTCGGAGTCTAATTATTATAAAAGGAGGTGATTTTCTGTTAAATAAATTTTTTGTATGTCTGGGTATGAAACTGCAAAATATGAAAAATTGCGTACTTTCCTACTCGAAGTGTTGACATGCAGTATTTTGGTGAAAATACGCATGTGTTTTTGGATACTGCTGTCTCCGAAGGGTCTATTCGCGTGAGCGACCAAGTATCTGGACAAAATGTTATCATTCAATACCATATAACGATTTCGTCGTCAATTTACAAGATAAAGTATTATTATTAAACATTCCTACTATACGAAAAATATATATGTGTGCATTTGTGACATTGATTAGAATTCATCAGGGTTCAAAAATAAAAATATACGATGTTAAGCGTCGATAAAATTTACTGAAACAGTTACTTTAAAATAAACTTTTAAAAAATTTCTTTTTGATTTAATCTTTTGTATTCTACTATGCCCTACTTTTTCCTATTTTTATGGTCACCCTATTTTTAAACGAGATACTCAGCGGCCCGTAAATGTTTAAAGTTGGTAAGCAGGAAATACATTAATTTTAACGTGCAACCGCAAACTTCTTCCTCATTTCCGTGAAATATGTTGTTTACACTTGTCTAAGTGTGAGAAAAAAATTTTTAAATATTTTTTACCACGCAATAAAAGTCACCGGAAACGGTTCAGACGCCCCTGATTGTTTACATCCGGAGTGGAGAAAAATCAGGTTCGGTTGGGTTTGTTCAGGTTTACTTTCAGTCCCAATACCAGCGTTATGTCCGAGTTTGACTGTATTTTAAACCAAATAGTTGAATTTTCAGCCAATGAAGATATCTCTTAAATGAAAATTGGAATAGTCAACTCTTTTATTAAGCAAAATTAATTTTCAACAAACGAAAGTTTTTAAACAGTGGAAATCAACCAACAAAGATTAGTTTTTTACCAAATAGTTGCAACCTCAGCAAACTAAAACAGGCTTCGCTTGCCGTGGCCTTCAGCCTATCTTGGAGGAACCTAAACGTAAACAATCAGTGGCGTGTGAATTATTTCCTACGATTACGCAATATATGCGCGTACTGCCCGCTTTGCCCCTACGCTCCTGTTGTTTACGAATGCCTGAGAAATTAAAGTAAGTAAGCCTCTCTTCCTTTTCAAGGCAGCAACATACAGGCATTTAGGCAAAATATAACAACCACATTCCGAGGCCAGGAGTTCTAGGAATAGTATATAGTAAGGGACCTTAAGTCAGAGTTTGAGTGTCTGGAAACTGGACTTGAGTACAGTTTCGGTTCAGGCCTTGGAACGAATCTAGATTTTCCGAAAGTAAAACAGGCAAAGTCCCATGAACGATTTCTCGAACCCGCGGCACCAGTCAATGGAAACCGCCGCGCAGCATCAGTTGTCGGAACGCACAAATCTACTCTGCTAAAATCCAGAGTCCAGTGTACATCAATTTTCAATAAAATTATTGAATATTGAATGCAAAAAAGACAAGTTATCTACAAAACGGTTGAGTTTACAAACCGAAAAAATAATTTGTTAACAAAAAATGTAATTTTCTACTAAATAATTAAGTTTTGATAAAATTAGTTTAATTTTTAACAAAACAGTTTAATTTTCTACAAAAAAAGTTGAATTCCGACTCAAAAATATGTGTTTTTACATTTTCATTTTTATTGGGAAGGTATTGGTTTTATGTGAAAAATTACTTAGGCGGACTTGACTTTGACGCCTTTAGGCCCGATGAGCCAGAAAAAATAGTTATTATGTCGGTGCCTGTCTGTGGTCGTTGTCATCCGTGAACAAGATAATTTTCGACAGATATATCGGGTTGGGTTGCACTTTGGCGTACTTTATAAGAGTTTACAAAGGAAGTTCGAGTTTGTTAGCCAGTCATTTTGGATAAAAAATCAAAAACTTAAAGCACTGCTAATTGCAGAACTCGGTAAGCCACAAAATGTATACTTCTGACTTTTTTTGATAAATTGCTTTTGTTCAACATAGCTTACAGCCCACAAATATTGGTCGATTGGGACAAACGTTTTTTTAAAGTTGATCAAATTTCAAAAAAAGTGGTCGAGCCTGATTTTTTATTAACATTTTCAACTTTTTGATAAATAAAAAACTATGACAAAAAAACGGCAATTTTTTCTATTTGACGTTCCTGGTGCTCGACAATAATATGGAAATTATTGTACTCGCCTACGTTTCGTTGATTTACATCACTTAAAGATATTCCATCATGACACAATAAAAAGAAACACATTTTTTATGAACAAATTATTGTTTGAAAGTGTATTTTCTATAATTTTCAACAATTTTACATTTTTTAAATGATATATTGCAAGAAATCTGGGTGAAAATAATATAATAACAAAGAAAATTTCTTAAAATATTATTCTGGTTAATATTATAAATAAATTTAATAAACGAATGCATTATTCAGGTATTTGTCGACAGAAAAATTAGTATTTTTTTCTATGTCAGTTTTTTTAATTAGGAACTTTATGATAATTTCAGCAAAAATAATAATTTTTTAATAAATTGTATGAATTTTTGAAGCGAATATAATAAAAAAATGCATTATACGGACATTTGTTGACAGAAAATTTTTTTTTTCAATGTCAATCCTGTTAATTGGAAACTTTACGATAATTTCAGCAACACTTATAATTAGTTGATTAATTCAATTTTTTAAAACAAATTTAATTGAAAAATACATTATTCGGACATTTTATAGAAATTTAACAAACAATTGAATTATTCGGGCATTTTCGACAAGACAATTCGTTTCTTCGACGTCAGTCCTTTTAATTGGACATTTTATTATCATTTTACCAACATCCGTAATTTGTTGATCAATTTAAAAAGAAAATATAGTTGAAATATGCACTATTCGGTCATTTTTCGACAAAAACATTCTTTTTTTTCAATGTCAGTTCTTGTGATTGGAAATTCTATAAAAATGTTATCAACACTCATACTTCGTTAATAAATTTCATTATTTTTTAAACAAATGCATTATTTGAGCCTTATTAAAAGAATGAAAGCAACAAGAAACTAAATAACAAGAACTAAGATTAAAGAAATCAACTTTTTTCTGGAAAAATGCCAGAATAATGCATTTGTTAATAAAATTTGTGTAAAGACATCAAATTATTGAACTTACTATAAATTTTGCTGAAATTATCGCGAAGTTCTCGATTAAAAGGACTCACGCCGTACAAAAAGGCATTTTTCTGTCGACAGATGCCCGAATAAGGCATTTGTTTAAAAAATACAAACAATTTCTTAACTAAGTATGAGTGTTGCTAAGATTATTATGAAGTTCCCAACTAACAGGACTGGCATTGAAAAAAAAACTAATTTTTCCGTCAACGACTGCCCAAATAATGCATTTCTTTACTAATTTTGTTTTAAAAATCATAAAATTGTTTTAATAAATTATGAATTTTGCTAAAATATTAATAAGATAATTAATTTAAAAAATTTGACATCGAAAAGAATATTTCTGTCGCCAAATGCCTGAATGATGCATTTGTTTAAAAATGTGTTTATAATTTCATGATCTTTACCTAATGCCAAATAGAGAAAATTTCCATTTTCTTTTCGTTATTTTGAACCAAAAAATTTCTTTTATCCCAGTGTGCCCTTACGCACTTTGAGTCATATTATTTTTTCAAGCTGTTGCGATTGCGCATTTTGATTCAAAATTACATTCCAAAACAACCTGGAATCATAACTTTACTTCATTATGAGTTGACCCTTTACAGACTCCTTGATTTTATCACGCTTTGGCGCGAGAACTAAGATCTCCGAACCCTTGCTTTTAAAGCATAGGCCTCGAAGTTTCAGGCATTAGGCCACGCTCCTTTGCTCTCAGGTCTCGAATTCTATGATTTTAGATCATAGAGTTATGCAAAAATTGTAGCTCTAAGATCATGCGCTTCCACGAATTAATCCCTTGAAATGTCTCTCCGTGTAAGTAGTGAATAGTGATTGGACCATCTCAATGATCCAAGCGAAGTTATAAGTTACCATAAATGACTAATAAATAACCATAGATAACCGAAGGTTTTAAAAATTTTCGGGTACCTGAAATTTCCGGTAATTTATACATTTTCAATCAAGTTCCGGGATATTTTTAACTTTTTATTTGTTGCGAAAAGTTTTAGCTACCTTAGATTTCCCGAAAATTTATAAATTCAGCCAAAATTTCTCGTAATTTATGATAAACTCATACCCCGTTTCTGTGCGCTCAGATGTTATGCCGGTTTCACGCTTGACTGCTTCTGTATGCCCTAGGGCGTTTTAATTGATTACGTAACAAGAGATATTGTCGAAACCTTCAAAATTCAATTATGCGATCATGATTTCCATACACATTTCTTAGAAAAAATATCATGTACAATGGTAGGAAAATGATCGATTCCGCCTCGTGTGGAATCATTCACTTTCTGACCTAGTTTCGCAATACACTATTTGCCGAGATTTTCGGCTAACAATAGTCCAACACTCTTAAGCTCAAAATTTGTAATGTACACTTACTCCTTAACTGGAATCGCATGCCCCGAAAGTACTAACATTCGACTGATTGAGTTCATTTCTATTTTGGTTGGTGCTAATGGTCCCTCAGTTTTTGACTGCTTTACCCACAGCTCGACTGGAATTCCATCATCCACCGTTTCTCCCTAAATAATGGATGACAAATTACATGAATAACCAACATTCTGACTAAAATGAAAAAAGGTTTAGATCGAAAAAATTCGTATTGATAATAACGTAACATTTACCACTTTTGAAATGAAGAATTTGCAGCTTTCGTTTTCGTAAATGATCTCCCGCAGCTTCTGGCAGGATGAAGAAGGCCAAGAAGATGATCCACCACAGGGAGTGATGCCTGCAAGTTTCACTTTGAATTGGTACCGCGGGGTGCTTATAAATCTCTTATCCAGGGGCTGTATGTCGTCAATAGAAACTGTTTCTTCCACTCCTAAGTCGATAAAAAATACGTTGATTTCCGATTCGGACTTAAGATCTGTTACTTTAGCACGGAAAAATGCTTTGTCCTTGGTAGAATAGACAGAGCACATCTGATCTTTCTTCACTGGTTCGTCAAAAGTGGCTGACTTTGTGTTGTAAAAAGACTGCATTTGATCGTATAAATACAAATTAACTTCTTTCCTGGATGGATCAGCGACGTAGATACAATCGGGAGATTTTGCGTTTGAGACGTCAACTCGGAATTTGAATGGGTCCACGTCATCCGTGATCCTCTCAGATCTCGACGACGCGAGCGAACGTGTAGAACCACTAAAAGCTGAGCTTAAATTGCTCAATGTGCCGTTGCTCCTGGATTTCGTTGGTTTGTCTTTCTGCTTTTGGAATGTACTGCACTGAGAACTGAAACGAATTTTTCGATTGTATTTCAATCTAAATTACGGACTTTTTATAAAAACTTATTCAGGGTGGCCGTTTTAATCGACAATTTAAATTCCTGGTTTTTTCCCGGTTCGCAAACATTTTTCACGGTCAATGAAATTTAAAAAATGGAACACTAAATCTAAAAAAATTTCAACTTGAGGTCATAAAAATTAAACTGCAAATGAAAGCACTCAAAGTGGAACTGTTAAATTTTGAACTTTTAAAAATGAAATTTGAAAGATTTTAATTAAAAAAATTTTGTATTCAAATGCTCAATAATTTACTCGTATAAAATTGAAGGTACTAATATTTTTCAGTATAAAAAAAATAAATCCATGTTATCATTTCCAATGCTCTAAATTAAAAAATCAATCAATGAACATTACAATTTTCAAAATTATATAATTTCAAGGAATTTTAAGCTAGAAACATCTAAAATTTTAACTGAACACTTCTTAAATTAAAAATTCAATTATTTTCCTTTTAAATAGTTTAAATGTCCTTGGAAAGCTTCAAAATTTTATTTTAAAATCTTGAGAAATATAGAAGTTGTTTTAAACTTGTTTTAAATTTAAAATTATTTTGGAAATATTTTCAGAACTTCTAAATATCTGTCAAAATGAATTGAATTATTTCTACAGTTTTCAGAAAATCTTGCAAATTTTAGAAAATTTCTTTACAATTTGGATGTATAAATAACAATTGAACATTTATTATTTGTAGGCGAAATTTCAGTAATTTTAAGAGATATGTAGAAGTTTTGAAAAGATTCAAACTTAATGTGAAACTTAAAATGATAGCCTGATATAAAACAAAATTTAGATTTTCGTAGATTTTAAACAACAAAATTAGATTCTTTTCAAGAATTGTGAAAGGCTTCAAATAAAAATATTTTCTTAAGATTCCTAGAAAAATAAAAAATAACTTTTCGTTTTAAAACATTATTTTAAGAGAATATTTAAAAAGTTTTTCAAACATTTAAACAAAATTTTCAAAAAAGATTCTAGACGATTTTAAAAACTTTCTAAAATTTGCATGATAGTTTTCAATATTTTTAAAACTACCAAATATCTCTTCAAGTTACTCAAATTTTTTCTACAAATGGTCATTTGTAAATTATACATCAAAATTTAAACATTTCACTTACAAATTAGGCATTTTTCAAATACAACCATTAAATTGTAACGCTCAAAGTTTAAAGGCTCTTCAAAATTTTAATGATTCCATGTTTTCTATCTCAAACGATTCAGTTAAAGATTCTTTACTTTTCAATATTTGGTTTCATTTTACTTGTCTTAAATAAAAATTCCAACATTGCTAAATACTCAATAATTAATCTTCTTTTTAATTAAAAATTTCAAATTGAATGGGTCAAAAATGGAATGTTTTAGACTGAAACAATATTCAAAATTTAATAAAATCCTTTAATTAGGAATATATTAGTATGAAGTAATTTTTTAATTGAAAATAGTTTATAGACTTTCACTTACACGTTCACATTTGTTTCATGATTGAGACATTCAAATTGAAACAGTTTAAGTTTTAACGTTAAAATCTGAAAATTCTAAATTCTGAACTGGTTTAAAATCGTTTTGTCAAGTCGTTTTTGTTCAATTTTTATTACTTAAAGTACAAATAAATAAAAAAAATATATTAAATAAAAATGTTTTTTTATCCAAAATTGTCAACATTAAAGGCTTTTATTTTTTATTTCTTCAAGTCTTTAAGAAAACAGTTCAAAATTCTTTAAATTAAAAATGTAAGTTTAGAAATAAAAATTTTTAATGGAAATTTTTAAAGTAAAAAAATTTTGAATTACGCATCGTAAGCTAAAAAATAGCATAATTGAAAAACATAACAATTCCACTAATTATTTGAAAACTGTTGAAATCGAACGTGTACAGATTTTTCTTCTACAAATTTGGAAAATTCCCGGTCAAAAAAAAATTCACTGTCATTTCCCGGTTTCCCGGCCCAGCGGCCACCCTGTTATTACTCTAAAAGATGTTGGATAGGCTTCATCAAGTATTTTTGTTTTGAAATATATTATTTTAGCGGGGTTGTCACAGAAGACCGGTTTTTAGATTGCGTGAATTAGATTATCCAGATTTACTTTTGAAAATATTTTAGGTCAAATTTGAAAAAAAAAATCCGTCAATTCTATTCAATTTCAAAATATTCTACTGCTCGCAAACTTATTTATTAACAATATCTTATACAATTATTAATCAATGTTAATCTTACTAAAAAACTTCAAAACTAAGAAAAATTATGATAATATATAACAAAACGCAACTTTGATTTTCTATAGTTTTTTGTACATAATTACAAACTTATGTATTAAATTTTACGAAAATATACATCTGGAAAAATCAGATATAGTATTTCATATTGTTTCTTAAAAAATTTTTAATTGTTATACACAATGATGGATAAATACAATTATCTACGAATAAATACGGAAATTTACGGCTCTAAAATGAAGGTTTAGTTTTTCACAATTTTTAATGGGTTTTGGTATAAATGACGAAAATTTTCAATTTGCTGTGTTTGCAGTTATTATAGTTTTTCATATTAAATAACAAATTTCTATAAAAAGTTAAAAATAAGTACTATTTTCTATGAAAAAATATGAATCCACGACTCCAATATGAAGGTTTAATTTTTCATAGATTTTAATACGGTTTTTGTAAGAAATTAAAATATTTTAATCACTTTCAATAATCTAAATTGAAGAATAAATAAATAGATTGGTAAATTTTCTAAATTATATCATTTTAGACAATTTAAAGATAGAAACATTAAAAATTGAACTGGTTTAAACTAACCATTTTTCACTTGTTATTTATACATTCTTACTATTTATTTATTTATTCATTCTACATGTATGTCTTTTCAGACTTTTACATTTGTTTCCCCTTTCCCAAGTTAAAGCTAAAATACAATATTTGTGAGTATCAATAAAAATATTATGTTAACAATTTTGTTACTAATAACATATTAATTTAAATAGAGTTTCAGTCCCCTTAGCATTACCTCGTATGACAGTGTCGTATCTTTCTTATGTTCCTAATAATACTTTGGCATAGCATTTAAACAAGAAAGTCACAAAATCATATGCGGCGCCTATCACCCAAATATCTTCAACATCTATTCCAGAAGTGAAGGAGGCTGATATTCTCATATTGAGGTTGCCCCAGCCCATACGCCTTTTTTCGCCAGGTTCTAGGGACTTGAATAATAGATTGAACTTTTAAAACAAAAATAGATATTATTAACTGAGTATTCGCGAAGCAGGCACAATACGCGATCGGACCAGTTCAGGGGTGAATACTCCTTGAGATCATTTCAAGATCATTCGTTTCTCCCCCCACCCCCTGTCTTTCTGTTATCCCTCTTCCCTTGTCCTCATCAGTTTCTCCCATTCCCTCACATATTTACAAAGTTCTGATACTGGTTTCCGCCCCAAGATTTTCCAGATTGACTGCTTACACCCGAGATCACTCCACCTTTCCCAATGATCTCTTAAAGCTGCTTTCGCTGTATCACAGTTCAAAATATGTTCTAAGTTTTCTTGCAGCGACCCGCATAGCCTGCATTTCACTTCTAAGTAACCTTTATTTCCCGCCTTTCCAATGTTACCACAGCGCATTCTTGCCCATATGACTTTGTCCCCCCAGATTTTACTCTCGTCTTCCCAGTAGCTATAATCTCCCAACTCCCTGTCAATAAACTTATATCCCGGTTTGAAACTGGATTTCCGGATTCTATTGATGTCTATTCTTTTTTCTCTGTCCTTCCCCTTCTTTAGATGCTCCACTAATTTTTCTTCAAATATTTCACTTTCAAAGATTTCATTCCGCAAAAGGTCTAACAGTTTTGAGCCCCCTTCCTCTTCTACCGCTGCGAGTAACTCCCTCCCCCAAATGGAGGGATTTCTGTTTCTAATCGCTCTAAGTTCTTCTTTCAGACAGATTTTAACTAGTCTATTTCCCTCTAGGTTGCAAATTCTACCACAAAACAAGAGAACCCTACGTTTTGCCTCAAAATATAGGCTTTCTTCCCTCCACAAGTAGTTAGGTGTATTACTAGTGACTCCCATGCCCATTTTAATTATCTTTCCCTGCACCCTTTCCATTTCATCCCTTCTAGTTAGTCCCCAAATTTCCACTCCATAGGTTGCCCCAGATTTCCCTAGTCTATTTAAAACGTAGAGTCTACCTTTTAAGGACCTCTGCTCTGCTCTCATTATTAATCCCCATGCCGCGTTTGTTGCTTGAATTCCCTTCCCTGACATTTTTATAACGTGATTCCCATAAGTGTTTCTTGAAGAGAACTAGAATCCCATGTATTTAAAGCTGTTGACTACCTCAATTTCCGTACCGCAAATCATCCACTTCTCCCTGTTTTTTCTCTTGCCTCCCCCCCTAAATATAACTATTTTCGTTTTATCTACGTTAATCTCCAGTTTGTTGTCCTTAAAGTATCTTTCTCCTATCCTGAGCATACTACTTAGTATCTTCTCCGTCATTAGCAACAATCACTATATCATCGGCGTATTTTAAAAAGTAAACTTTCTCGTTTCCTATTACCGTTCCCCCCTCACCCCTGGCTTCTCATTCCACGTCGATATCGTCAACGAATATGTTAAAAAAAACTGGACTGAGGGGACAACCCTGTCTTACCCCCCTTCCTGTTGCGAACCTACCTGTGATGTCCTCTCCCGTAATTATCTCATTCTCTGTATTCTTATATTTGCTTTTTACCATGTCATAAAACCTTCCTCCAATTCCTTTTTTCCACAATTTCTCCAGGAGCAGGACTCTATCTACTGTATCAAACGCTGCTTTCAAGTCAATAAAGGCTGCATACAGCTTTCCTCCCTTGTTTTTAATTCTATTGCCCACTAGTGAATTTAAAATAAAGATTTGCTTCCTGGTCCCTCTCCTTCTTCTGAAACCCCCCTGACTCCCTCTCAGTTTACCTTCCTCCCCTAACCAGCTATTGAGCCTGCATGTCATTATTCCCGCTAAAATTTTGTACCCCACATCCAACAGTGCTATTCCCCTATAATTTTTGACATCATTTTCGTCCCCTCCCTTGTGGATTGGAAAAATTCGTGCGGTTCTCCAACCTTCCCTCAGCGTCCCATTTTCCCATCCTTTTTAAATTATTACCCATAACTCTTTTTTCCAGACAGCCGGAAGATTTTTTATGAATTCACCACTCAACTCATCCTCCCCAGCTGCTTTCCCATTTTTAAATTTTTTAACTGCCGCTAGAAATTCTCGATATTCAATATCCTTATCCAGTGCGTCTATTTCCACCCGTTCTTCCATTTTTTCCCATTGTCTATCCTCATCTCTTTCTACTTCGCCCCCCCCCCATAATTTTCCCGTATGCTGCAGCCAGTCATTACTTGAAATATTTGTACCCTTCCTTTTCCGTTGCTTTTACAAGCATTTACACCTTTCCAGAATTCCCCCATATCCCTGCTCTCTCTAATTTTCTTTCTTTTTTCCTCCGATATTTCTCTCAATTTTTCTTTCATTATGTTTTTCATTTTTATCCTTTCTCTTTTGAATTCCATTTTCTTATCCTCTCCTCAATTTTTTAGGAAAATCTTTAATAAGTTGAATGTTTTATACCTCTGAATCTTATATTCTTCCCCAACCCAGTCATACTCATTCAGCTGCGAGCCTCCCACTTTTTTTATCCTCCCAAATTCCCTGGCTGCTTCTTTGGTGATTTCTTTTAATTTCCTCCATCTTAAGTCTAAGTCCGTCACCTCTTCTACTTCAACCCACCTTTCCGCCATCATTTCTTCAAAAGCTATTGTTTTATGTGTGTCCCTGAAGTTTTTCCCCTTTCGCCCCTCGGTCCCTTAATTGAAAATCCCACTCCCACGTGGTCGGAGTCAATCGTGGGCCAAATGTGGATCTTACTCAGAACATCAATCTTTCCCCTCGCGTATGACTAGATCAATTACCGAACCACCCCCTTCTCCCTGGTCTCCAACGTAAGTGGTGACCCCCTCTCAATCTCCTTCGAAAGCTCCATTTGCTATAATTAAACCTTCTGAATCACAGAAATCTATCAGCCTCCTTCCCTCTTGGTTCACCTTTATATCCCTAGATTTTCTCAGGAACTTTTCATCTTTCTCTCCCGCTTGTCTGTCCCCCACTCTCGCATTTAAATCCCCGACAACTAAGATCTCTCCTCTTAATTCTCTTCCATCGTCTAATTTCTCTTTAATTTCGCTAAGGATCTTTTTGGTTCCAAAATTGTGGGTCCGGATGCAATAAGGGCACATAAAATTTTTTCGTGCGAAAACGAAGTCCCCTGGAGGCTTTAGAAAAAATTTTCGAATTTTAATTT
>NC_046660.1:99894300-99906701 GCF_010883055.1 Belonocnema kinseyi | reverse complement strand
AAAATTAAAATTCGAAAATTTTTTCTAAAGCCTCCAGGGGACTTCGTTTTCGCACGAAAAAATTTTATGTGCCCTTATTGCATCCGGACCCACAATTATTGTAACTCGCAATTATTCTACACTTTTTGCCATTGAATAATCTTATAACTGAGACAACTGCGCCATTCGCCCAAGTCTCAATCCTAATTCCTTCCCCAAAATTTCTCTTGACGCCTACCAATATTCCCCCCTTGCCCTTCCTTTTTTATTCTTTTTTAATGCTTCCCTATGCTCCCATCTATATTCGCCGCCTATTTTATTCAGTTCATTCCTCAAGGCTCCCTGTTTATATTTAACTACCCAGGTTTCGAGCAATATAATAATTTCAAATTTTTTAACATCATTCCAAACCCTTTTTATTTTGTTCCCTTTTAACCACGCAATATTCCAACAGGTAGCCTTAATGAAACCATTGCCCTCACCCCCGTACAATAATCAGCTAATATTACCATTATTATTTACGTTATTTGTCTCGCTGCCCATGTTACCTGTACCCGCTCGCGTTCTTCTTCCTTCAGCATCCATTTTTTCTAGAGTCGTTGACTCCTCTCTCCACTGATACCAGTTTCCGTCAACCCAGATCTTTTTCTGGAAGTGCTGAACATGCACTGATCTGTCTTGACTTGTCGCCACGGTTGCTAGGGCATTTAACCATTCGTTTACGTCCTTCTGCCTCCAAGTGAAATCATCTGTGACCACGATCGATGCTCTCTTTAGATATCCTAATTTGTCTCTTGTCATCAGCGATCTTTTTGCATGTGATTCGCCAGCGAAAACAGTACACCACCTTCAGCCAGTCCAGTCGCAGAAGTCACGGTAATACTCAGGCCAGTTTGCTTCTTTACCAAAGAACAAAAATCCAGAGCTTCCACACCCGTTTGTTCGGCCAGCCCCCTCACTACAATATCATTCCTGCTTTTTTCCCTCATCTTTTTTTCGTAGGCCCATACCCCTTTTTTTAGTTTTTCCGGAGTATTTTTGATAAAAGATAGCCCTTCCAGTGGATATGTCAAAATGTTGGAGTTCGAAACTCCTTTGTTTGTGGCTCGCTTGATGCAGTTCTCTCGTCGACTAGTTTTTCGATAGCGTCAGCTCCTCCTCTAGTGTCCGTTGCCAAAACTTGAGACTGATCACTTTCGCCCTTTTCCACCAACTTTGCGCACTCAAATAGTTTATTTGACACTTCCTGAAAACCTTCAGCCATCCAATTCTTCAAGGCCACCATCTAAGTTTGCAAGCTGTCTACTTTTTTCTGTAAAACGTCCAGTTTTTCAGTAGAGTCCAGTGGCTAGTTCATTAGCGCTCTCAGTTGCATCAGTTCCCACCACCGGCTGTAGTTTGCCGGTCATTGCGTCCCGGCACTTGTTGTCCAATTGTTTTAACTCGCGAGCCCATCACTTTTTTAGTCTACCCTCACTCTCATTCAGCACCTCCCTCCATTTTTCTTGGCACTTACCGCAGTCAAGACATTCCCTACTGGTCTCCGCATCTGCGAATTCTTCCGATTCTTCTGAGGCATCTTTTCCCCTATGGTGGCCCTTTGACACGGGCCCCTCCTCTTCTTTGGTACTACAGATGCTATCCTGGTCGTTCTCACTTTCGAGCATATCCCCTGTCTCCTTCGCACAAATTGCGCTTCCATAGTACCTTGGAGGAGTTCTACTCAGTCTTTCCCTTGCTTCAAAGACCTGTGTTTTATCATCTTTCGCGTTCCCACTTCTCAAAAAATAATTAATTATTTTCCCCTGTCCCTCTTCACGCTTCCTGGGGCGCCCTCTATTCTTTTTTGTTTGAGCTCCAGTTTCTTCCCATAGATTCACCACTGAACTACCTTCCGCATCTTCAGGGTTCTCATCTGCCGCTAGCGCTAGACCCATTGATCCAGCTAGCGGAACTCCCGTGTAATCATTTGTAAAGCGCTCTGCTTCGTTGGCGGGAAGGATTCCTTCCCCTCTTCCCTCCCCACTGTCCTCAACCTCGCTGTCCGCCATATTCCTAACCTTGGGGGCAAGTTACTTCCAAAATCACTCCGTTACTAAGAGAAGAAAAACAGTCCCCGCACAAATTATTATCTCCTCGCGTTCAGAAGACACTTAGAAAACATCTCCAGCACAACGCGCGTTTCTGGATCAAAGATAACCGTCAAGCAAAGCAACAAATTACGGACCGACGCCAAGCTGCAACTCACTCGTTGCGATCGCAGCGCCCCCTCTTACATTCTTACTAATATGCTATTACATATCGAGGAAATATTTTATTATTTTAAAATCTTTCAAATTCCTTAAAAAGCTTAAAAATGTTATTTCAAACATTCGGAAATGTACAGTTTGTTTACATTTTATTTAAAATCTTTTCAATTTTTAAATTATTTTTTAAAACTTCTAAATATCTTTTAAAAGGATTTGAATTTTTACGTAACAAATCATGTAAAATAAATAACAAATTTATTAAAATCTTTCACATACTTTTTTGACAATTTTGGAAATCTCTGGAAATATTTTCCAACATTCTCTTTAAAATTATTTCCTATTTCCCCAGAAATCTCAAGAAAATTTTCTTATTCTCATCAGACTTTCGCAATTCTTAAATAGCTTCTAAATTTGTTGTAAAAAATTTGCAAATTCTAAATTTTGTTATGAGTTATTTAAAATCACTTCAAGTTTTGAATTAATTTTGAACCTTTTCAAAACTTCTATATATTTCTTAGGCGTTTTCGAATTTTGTTTGATTAGTCAGTGTTCAATTGTTATTTATACAGAACAATTTAACAATTTCACTTACAAATTTTAAAAAATGTAATAGAACAATTAAAATTGTAAGGTTCTAAGTTTAGATGTAGCTCTCTGAAAATTCTAACGAGTCAAAGCTTTCTATTTCAGCTAATTCAGTTTTGAATATTTTATTCCTAATTGCTCGTTTTAAACTTAAATCAAATTTTTCTAAATAATTAATAAATTATTTTTCTTATTTAAAAAATTTTAAGTTGAATGAGTTAAAAATGGATATATTTTGGACAACAATATTCAAATAGAATTTGATATTCAATAAAAGCGTTTAATTGTGAATCTATTTCTGTGAAGTTACTTAAAAATTGAAAATAGTTTATAAAGTTTCAATTGGACGTTTACATTTGTTTAATTACTTAGACTTCCGAATTGAAACAGTTCAATTTTTAACGTGAAATAAGTAAAATGAATTATTGGTCACTTTTAATACTTAAAGTACAGTTCAATTTAGAAAATCAATAATTAATTGAAATTCACATTTGATAATTTAAAAACGTTTTCTATCGTAAATTGTCATTTTCAACCACTCTTAATTCTTAATTGTTAAAGTTTTTAATACTACATTTCAAAAGTAGTTTGATAAAAAATTGTCACTTAAAAATAAAGGCCTAAAATGGAAAACTTATAAAGTAAAAGAATTACGCATTATAAACTGTATATCATAATTGAAAAAGCTATCAACTGAACTTAACATATAGAGAAAGTTGAAATCGGACTTCTTCCAAATTGCATTGTATCATGTGGTGGTATCATGTGGAGTCATATTGAATAATATTATTTTTATTCGCAAAAAAATAAATTCGAAAATTTAAAATTCGCCAGGTCATTTTCCAGGTGACCCAGGTCTTTAAGCAACCCTATCTTACGCTTAATTAGTTATAAATAAAAATTACCTCTCTCCAGTGCTGATTGCATGACCAACGTCAACTAAGAGAGCATTGAAGTTCGTATCATCCATCATGTACAAACAAGCGCTGTAAGATTTGCAGAACCCATTGGTGTTTTCAATCTCATTGAAAGCGATAGCTTTTACTTTACCCTCGCCTATTTGTGACTCCATGAAATTAATCGCATTAGCACTCCACTTTCCGCGATCGGACGGCAGAGGGGCCACGTCCTTTAACTTGATTTTTATGGCCTATTTTAAAAACAAAATAAAATTGATTTACTTCCTGAAGTCCGAAAGAAATAATTTTTTGTGTTGTGAAAGGTTAAAGGGGTTATTCTTACTTGAGTTGCGAAGTTCATATACTTTTGTTGCATTTTTCGAATTTGATCAAAGTACATGCTGCGCTTGTATCCAGTGTCAACGTAAAACACCTCGACTAATTTTTCAGCAGGTATATCAACAATTATGCCTCGATACCAGGCTTTGTTAAGTGGCGCAGCACAAGCCATACCTGTAAAATATAAATCAAATGTTATTATTTTAAGAAAATTATGTTCTTTGATTTTTTAAATATTGCGGGGCTTGGATTCACTTGCCGGGTCAAAAATAGCGTCAAAAATTTCACACATTTTGAAACATAGTGATATTTTATGAATTCAGATTAAAAGATTCACATACAATTTAATTACCTCTTTTGCAGCACGAAATCTTTTGGATTTGCAAATTGTATTTGTAAAAATAAAATGAAGTTACGACGTAAGACTTAAACATTGCTAGAAAAATTGAGTTTTTTTTAATTTATAAGGCATACCAAAATTGAAAATGCCATAAAATTCTATTGATGATTTGTCATTCTATAAAAG
The DNA here is from genome assembly GCF_010883055.1 of Belonocnema kinseyi. Classification (NCBI taxonomy): domain Eukaryota; kingdom Metazoa; phylum Arthropoda; class Insecta; order Hymenoptera; family Cynipidae; genus Belonocnema; species Belonocnema kinseyi. The sequence goes on along the minus strand of NC_046660.1, from coordinate 99,902,124 downwards.
TTTTTCGAATCTATAAAATATTTTTATTGGCATTCGAAACTTAACTTATAGAAGTGCTATTTTGTTATTTTTTTAGTATTTGATGAAATTTGTTATAAATCGTTTTCATTGAATTCCTTATATCAGAGTTGCAAAAGAATTTGATTTCAACATTCCAGGACTTTAGTAAATTTGTTCAGGTAAATTTAAAATAAAATTCTACATCTCGCTCTGAAAATCCCATTCCAGAAAAATTATAATTTTAAGGAAAGAGAAAATTATCACTAAAAATCACATAAAATGAAAACAGTTAAAAGAGATTTTAAGTATTTTAAGGTAAGAAAAAAATCTTATGAAATGAGTCCACTTTTTAAAGATATTTCTTCCTAAAATTTTGAATTCATCACCCTGCATTATTTTCAAATGCAAAAAGTTCATAGCTGAGATACAATTTTCGGTTCCATTGTTTAATTTAAACTCCATCGAAATTCGAATTTATTATTATTAATTATTAATGGTTTATTTTAAAATTCTCATTATGAATATATTTAATTTTGTATGTTTTCATTAAAAAAAATTTCAACTATTAAAGCTTTCGTTTGTAGATTGTACAATTATCAACAATTTAAACTTGAAACTGAACAATTTTTAATCATCGCATATATAATTATTCAAGTTTAAATGTTATTCTTAAATTATTCAATTGAACGCTTTTAATTCCAATGTAAGTAAACTGCAAATGCTTTGAATTTTAAATAATTTAATTTTGATCATCTCAAACCAAATGTTTTAAAATTAAATTTACTCAACTATTAACGCGTAGAATTTAAAATAGTACTATTAAAATGTAAACCAATTAAGTTTTTAATAATTAAATTTTAAATTATTTGAAAGACTTTTCTTTAAAACGTCAAGATGGATACAAGGAATAGATGAATTTAAAGTATTCTCCGTAAATTTTCATAATTCGACGTACGGAACATTTTCAGGTATATATTTCGGTGTTTAAGCACCGAAAAAGCGAGAAAATATTTTTAAGATAATACTAGTATTAGTGACATATTTTAAAAATAGGAAAATTAAAATAAGTAAAATTTACCGATTTCTGGAGAGTATATAATCAGTTTTTTCGATTTGCCTTTCTTGTACTCTCTGGTCATTTCGGCTGTCATTCGTTCCATCTGTTCGTAGTTTTTAGATGTCTGAAAAAGGTTTGTATATTTTTCGAGGCTCTCTATTTCAAATATTATTTATTGGACGAATAGAATTTACAGTGCGACTTACTCTTACAACGTATACGCAATCTGGCGAGTCGATGTGAGTACACATAACTGTTAAGTATTTCGAGAGTTTAATTTCCCCATAGAAGTATTTCCTCACGGCATTGGGGTTCAGCTTCTGTTTTTTTATAATTTAACAAATTTAATATCAAATTTAATATTATTAATTTAATATTCATGATTGTTCTTTGCTTTCTTTTAAAAAACATTTCTTTTAAAGAGTTTCTGTTGGTACAGACTTACCATAAGCTTTTGTGATGTTACAAAGCTACCGTATCCCATAAATATGAGACTATCTCTAAAAGACGTTAGTTTATCGGTGGTGTTTTTGACAATATCAACGCTCCACCCATCATCGAGAACTTCGTGGACGTGCATTGTTAATGCCATGTCCCTAAAGCAGAGAGAAGAAATATTTCAAGAATAACTTTATATTAAACGTATTATAAAAATGGAAAATTCATCTTAAAGCAATGTCCTGCAAATTTGTGTATTTTTTTGTATTTCCCGAAAGGACCATACAAATATTCCTTGGCGCTTGTTGAATCATCAATTAAAACAGATTATTAATTTTCAACGAAATAAATGCATTTTAAACCAAGAAGATAAATTTTCTATTGAAAAAAAAAACAAATTGTCAACAATATAGTGTAATTTTCATTCAAGCAGTTTAAGATTCTAGCTTGTAGGCGGACGGGTGACTGCGATGGGGCCAAATAGAAGATTCTACTAGAAAAAGATAGATTTTTAAACAACATTAATTTTTAACAAAATAGTTGAATTCTCAATCAATAATTATTACCGAGCAACCAAACAGTTGTATTTTTAACCGAAAAAGAAGACATGTTTGGCAGAAAAGGATGAATTTTCAACAAAGAACTTCAATTTCGACCAAGAAAGATTAATTTTATTCAATAGGAGATACATTTCCTTCAAACCAGTTAAGTTCCTCAGCTAAGGAATTGAATTGGTTCAAAAACCTTTGATTTTTAATTTCAAAAAGAGCAATTTTAAACAAAAAAGGTAATTTTCAAACAAATGGCTGCATTTTCAGCCGAAAAGATGAACTTTTAAAAAATAGTTACGTTTCTAAGCTACAAAGTCCAAATTTTAAGAAAAAATTGTACTTTTAACCCAGAAAAGATAAATTTTCAACCAAGAAAAATGAAAGATTAACCAAATAGCTGAAATTTCAAACAAACAGTTGTATTAGTACCAGATAGTTGCACTTTCAAGCAAAAGAGAAGAAATAAAAATAGGTAACTTTTTAACCAATAAGTTAAATTTTCAACCAAATGATCGAAATTTCAAACCAAAAACAGTTGCATTTTCAGCTTAACAGTTGAAGTTTTAAGACAAAAACAAGAATTATTTACAAGACAGCGCAATTTTCAGCACAAAGATAATTTCAACCTAAACAGATGACTTCTACCAGAAAAGATGAATTTTCAATCTAAAAGACCAATTTCCATCAAAACTGTTGCATTTTCGACCAACAAATATGACTTTTCAATAAAATAGTTAAATTTTCAATTAAAAACTAAATTATATTGTGAATAATCACATTTTTAACCAAAAAACTGAATTCTGAACAAAAAATAAAAAAGCAGACTTTTCAACTGAAAAGAAGGAACTTTTAACCAAAAATAGTTGGATTTCCCGATTGAGTTCTATTAGCTTAGTTCCCATTTGAGCAAAAAAAGTGGTAGTTTCTTGAAAATAGAAGAAAAGAGGAATTCTTTAAAAAAAAAAGGTTAAAGAATAGGGAAAATAGTGAGAAGTCTGATTGGTATTAAGCAACATTTTATATAATCACAGATTATTATAGATTTCAAACGTATCGATTAAATACATTTTTTTAGGGAACATCTAAAATGAGATGGATTAAAATGATTACATTGGCCCTTTCATTACAAAAAATTCGCTATAGTGACTTTTTCTTAAAAGAGTGACTAACAGTGACTTAAGTAACTGTGTGTCAGCCCTGACAATTTGCCAACTTTTTAAGGCGATATTTTCAATTCGTTTGAACGTATTTTGTTACAAAAACAATTTCGGTAAGGAAGAAATCGTGCACGTATTGTTATATGAACCTAAAAAAATTAAATTTTTGCACATACTTCTGATCGATCATGTTATTCATCGCTCCAACAGCTTCACGGCTCCACTTTCCTCCTTTTGGCGAGATATCGTGTAAGCGACAATGGAGGGCCAAAGCACACTGGGTGGCAAATAAAGGTGACATGTCCCGCATATCTTCGATGGGAACCGCTTTCGTGTTACCGTAGTCCACATAGTTTATAACATACAACTCTTGACCTAGGCCAGTTTTGTAACTGTCCGTAACACGTCCGCGGTACCAGAATTGTTCGTATTTCACGATGTACAATTTCCCTGAAAGGAAGAAAAGATGAAACTAGAAAGAAAGCGACTAAAAAAGATGTATAATTCACTTGCAAAAAAAACTTACCTTTATAAATTTCCGAAGGCAACTTATTGTTCTTCAATGCATACTCTTCTATGCTTCGATGAAAGTCGTCAATCTCTCTAAGCTGTATTACCGGGTGTACGTAGAACGAAGAAGGGTCGTCAATGTGTGTTAGTCTGACAAGTTCAGTGCTTCCTATCGTTGATTGAAAATTAATTTAAAAATTAAATTTTATCGGGATCCTTTGAAACAGTTTTGAGAAATATAAAAAATTGACAAACATATTGCACTGTAACCTCAATTTAAGTAAACTGGTTTTGTGCATTTCTGGAACTTATAGCCTCCAGATTCGCGACGCGGGCAGCCACATGACCGAAAAAGGGCGCACTCTCAAAGCATATGTTCCATCAGTTGAATTGCATAAATCGAGGTTCCAGTGTATATGGATTAACGAAAACGGTACCTTTTGTGAGGAAGCCGACATCGGACTGGTAGGATGTGACAGTACCTATTGAAGTAGCTATTGAAGGGGTAGGTGACACATTTGTGACCCTGATTAGAGTCTCCCATGGACCTTACGACACAGAGAAACAAAATTGAGCACTGGTTTTTTCTTGTTTTAAGAAACACAGGTACAGAAAATTCAGAAATGTGAGTAAGGAGTTTAAAAACATTCAAATATACTTGACTGCTTAAAGATTCCTACTTATTCTTATTCATTACTCTTGTGCCTTTATTCTGATTTAAACAATAACTCAGAAAACTTACTTGGAAGTTCTTGTGGAACCAGGGGCTCCAAATTATAGTCTGGGGGCAGGTTTTCACTATCAGATAAAGTGAATGAGGCAACCGGTGGTACATTAATAGAGCAGTGATTTTTCAAACGTTCAATCACTGAGTTGTCGACTTCAAATCTGGGAAAATACAATAACTTAATAAAGAAAACTAAAAAATTCTAACGTAATTTCAAAGTCACTGCAAAAGTTTCTAAATTAAATAATTCAAACAAGAATTTGTAAAATTTGTTCTATTATCGTCAACTCCTTACTTGAGCTTTTCATGAGATTCTTCTCCATCTTTTACTAGGTGGCAAGGCACACCAGCCATAATATCGAGTTTTTTAATAACTTTTGATAGGTCAATTTGAGTCAGGTAATCTTTTACTGAAGCAGCTGTCTGTAACCCAATGAATCAAATATGAGGAAATATAAGATATGCAATTTCACAGATATATCCCCTCTTCAGTAATTTATTTTAGAAAATTACATATTTGACATAAGTTTTTGTTACGTCTCTGTACGCGCTCTACCCTAAGTCTTTCCCTCACTTCTCCTCGTTGGAAAAATTTACGACGGACGCACACCTGACCAAAATATAATGCTTTCTGTTCAGGGCTACGCAACCCTAAAAATATACACAGAATGGAATGAAATTTGGGTAAAAAGCGCACATACGCACATAAAAATGAAAAAATAAGTCAAATTAAAAAAATGAATGGAAAATATAACTAACACATATGCAACTTTTCAGAATAAATCACTAATCAAGAGTGCGAGTAAATAATGAACCTACATTTAATTATTTATTAAAGCTTAAAAACAGATTTGCGAAAATTTCAATAAATATAAAAAATAAAAAGAATTAGATAACTCTGTGCAGACAATTTTATCGAGCAAAAATACTTGGTAATTTTCTTTTCTTACTTTCTTCACAAGTGGAAAAGTTTATAAAAAATCGGTGATACCAGTATTTCTCTTTCGCAAATCAGAAATACAGTACTAAATTATTTAAACAATTATTTTTACTGTTCTAAAAATATCTTAATACATACATACCACAATATATTCCTATAAATATTTTTTAAATACTTACCAGTAAGCCATCCCGTAATACTTCTTCATGGCTTTCCAATTTCAGTCTTATATTGTCTAAATTCTGTCGTAAATTACGACGCTGATCCTGCATTCTATCCAAGATTTCCTTTTCTAAGTTTTGAAGGACACCATGAAGTTGTGCAAAATGCCGATTAACACTAGCTTCTATCGATCCGTTGTTCCGTAGTTGCTCGGGGAAGATCAAAGTGTTGCTCAGTTTCTGAAAAAGACAAATAAATCGATTAAATATCAATATTTCACTTTCAACTTAAGTAAAATATTAAACGAAATCATATTTTAAAAAGACTCTCTGGATATTTTCTAACAATAAAAAGACAAATTAGACTTTGTATTAATTTATTTTTCATTTTTTACAACAAGCTGGATTACATTTTTCCATGCATGTCGTAGTTACACATCATGGAAATACGTTGAGTCAATAATGCGGAATTGAATTAAATTGAAATTATTCTGAATTGAGCACTTATCGCTTGATTTTGTTTCATTTTGAACAAAACTCAAAGTATTAAAAAAAATTAATAAAAATTGACAGGCTCAAACATGAAAAAATGAAGCCCTAAAAATTGCTCAGCTTTCAAGACTTTCGATATGAGATTTGACAGTTTTGAATTATTCAAATAGGAAATGGACGAATTTTCCATATTTGCATTTGAAAATTATTCGTTTTGGAACAATTTAAATTAAAGATTGGTAAAATATGAATACTTACAATTTGAAACGACTTAAAGGGTTAAATCTAAAATGGTCCAATTTCAAACTCTATTAATTTAGGGAAGGATCAATAAATGGCTAATGATGTTCAATTACAATTTTTAAAAAATTGATTCGAAAAATAATATACTGGCAACGTGTAGGTCATAGATCCTCTTGAATCCTTATTGTGAAGATGTAAAATAACAACATTAATAATGAAATAATGTGAAATAATAAAAAGTAATAAAAATATGTTTTAAATTGCAAGTGAAGGGTAAGAGTCGTATATATTAACACATAAAATGTGTATGTAATTATTATCACAATTATCAATCAATATATCAATGATCAAAATATGTTTGTACAAAAAAAAACGATTTTTCATCTTTTCTTATAAGAGTTTAATTATAATATATATGTTTATAAAACGGGTAATGCGATATTCACATAGAAATAAAGTTAATTTTTACAAGGAATCTATAGTCGCCCCGGAAAATTGGCAGAGCTGAAGAAAGCAAGAAAGGGATATGAATCGCCAAACGTTTGAAAAATATTTGACTACTTATCCCGAACTTCTTTAAGACGAGACTTCGGTTTTTGCATGTTTTTTGTAATCACTCTTCAATAATTAATGAATAATTAATCGATAATATCAAAGCAATTGAAAATGATATATCTATGAATTATTGACCCATTAGTGTAAGGAAAAACATGCTTGTAAAAAACAACAGGTCTTGCTTTAACTTCACCTATGAAAATAATTAAACCTTTAAAATTGTATCTGCTATATTTCCCATAAACGTCTGAACATTTTCCAGAATAAATAATATGTCTAAATTTGGAAAATACGACATAAAGTTTATTTTAAAAATCTTTATTTAATTTTTTTTTAATTATGAAGGGTTACAAATTAAAATGGTCAGGCGAAACCAAGTAGAATACCATAATAATTAATTATATTAATATTTCTCTGAGAAAATACCATTTATTCAGAGCTTAAAGAATGCTTTAAATAGTTAAAAAATTTTTGAAATCTGATAAATAACTTTTTTATGATTCTAATAACAATTTTAAACAGTAGACCTTCAAATTTATCTGTCTTGTTATCACGATTATTAAAATAATATCACATATTCGGCTAATTCTCGGGTTTATTTTAGCTCCCAGCGATTTCACGGGGTTTTCGTTCAGTAGACATCCTTAAAATATACATTGTACACCTCAGTTATGATTGCTTGATTTTAAATTGTTCCACTTTGAAGTCTTTGAATGTAAAAATGATTAATCTCTTAGGCATCTTATTTTTAATTATTTAATTTTAAATGCTTAATTTTTTAATGGTCGAATACTGAAGTCTTAATTGCATATTGTTCAATAATAATTACGTCAAACTCAAAACTGTCCAATTCTGAAGAACTCCTAAATTTTTCAGTAGTTTCAATATAATATTATTTACCAGGTGTATACATATGAAACCGGTATTGCCATTTAGCGGCCAGTAGGCACACTTGTAGGCACTGTCGGAACTTACCATTTGTGCTAATTGGCA
>NC_046660.1:99890525-99894200 GCF_010883055.1 Belonocnema kinseyi | reverse complement strand
GGGCGCATACTTTGAATAAAATATTTGTTATCATTCTCTTGAAATAAATGTGTTTTTTTCTTGAAAAAATACCGGTTTCATATGTATACACCTGGTATTGGACGAAATGCGTATACGCTGAACTTTTTCAGTTTTAAATAGAAAAAAGTTAAAGTTAAAGGGGTCAAATAAGAAGAAAGAATGAACAAAATCTTTACAAAGCGGAGAAATGAAAAGCAGGCCTTAAAAACGGTATAATATTAAATTAGAACATTTTAAAAATAGAACATGTCAAACTCAAAATTAAAAAAAATGCAAAATTTAAAACTTGAAATGCTTTAGATTAATTTCCGGATAAATAATGAAAATAGGTCAGTGAACGTCTGTTGGCGACAAATGAGGGAAAGGAAAGTGACACGGTGACTCTTGATATCTACCATTCTTTACGCTTTCGTCAAATCAATCGCATAAAACACTCGTAACATGCACTGATTCCCAGATACCTTTGGTTTCTGTTTGAGATTTACGAGTTTCACAAATTTATACTCTCACTCGTAGCCTTTTTGAGAAGCCGACGCGACGTCGACTCTCTTATCTTTAACTAGACCGTGATTAAGTTTTCACGCCTCGAGACATTATTAACCCTGCACTCTCAGAAGAGCGCTCTCGACAAATTGTTTCGACCATGACTGATTAGTACTTTAAACTTCTTTTTAGTCTTATTTTAAAAAAGGGGTGAAAGGGTTTTTACTGCAATGGGTTCAAGATCTTAATAAAGTATGGACTTTAGAAAAGTTGTAATAAGTTGCTTTATGAAATATGTGAAAGTTTAATTAAACACTAAAGTGATGCAAAGAATGTAGGTATAATATTAGTTCCCAATTTTTAGTTAATAATAAAACCGATTCTTTCTAATACAATGTCAACTTCAAAATCCGAACACATTTTAAGTTCAATTTTTGAATTTGGAGACTATTATAAATTTACAGATTATCATTGATTGGATATTAAAACTGCAGGAGTTTTAAATTCACGGATTTTTTGTTTGTATCAATTAAGTTTATAAATAAAAATTTTCTAAACACAGTAAACTTCTACCTATTTTAACGATCGCCTATTCAATATTTCACCTATTCGAAATCCCCGTATACATGCTTATTCGAAATTGCGCAGTTTCGTCACCTCCCACCACGGTCCTTGCACAGGCTGTACGGTAATGCTCGCATCAGTGGCTGATTAATTAAAAAAGAGGCCCGAAGAGCGGGAATCCTTCGTTGGTGCACGATGTCATAGGAATGCAGACAACTTTTTCGAGAAAATATTTTAAACGTAAAGGTAAGTTATAAAAAAGTCTAAACAGTAATATTGTTTAAGTGTAGACTCCATTTTCTCAGTCATGTTCCATTCTTTTGTTGATTGAAGATATTACAGTTTCACGAAATAAAATAAAATATCAACAATTTGAGGTTAGAGCATCAGATCGGTTATTCTAACCTCGAATTACGGTCAGTTAATTATTGTGCTTCGTGGCATAGAAAGCTCGTAAATCCACAAAAGAATCGAACATGTTGAGAAAATACATTCTAAACTTAGCAAAATATTACTGTTATGACATTTATGGCTTACATTTACTTTTAGAATATTTTCTCTAGAAAGGCCTATGCATTCACACATCAAGATGTACTGACTATATTAACCTTCCTGACGTTTTTTGAATATTTCGCGAAATATGTGAATCTTTTATTGATTCCATTTTACGGATTTTTAATTAACAGAATATCATACTTCAACGAAAAAAAAAAATTATAAAGACACTGGCATGCATGATGAGGTAACGGAACGCAACTTTATCAATTCCGTAAATCAGGACCTTCTAAACCATTTCCAATTAAAATGCATAATATTGTGCATCTCACGCAATATTGTGCGTCTCTCGCCGCTTGAGCTGAGAAACTGCGTCGGCCAGAAGTTCTAGGAATTAGTACAACGTAATTACTACAATAGAGTAGATGTATTTAGATGTATCATTATTGATAGTATTTATTGATATCCAATAGACCCGCGCTTTTCGGCATATGTGCAGTTTAAAAAGTTGCTTACAGAGGTGCATCGATACAAGGCCAGGACAGCCAATGAATCTCGCTTGACAAAAATATCGTAACGACTAGCGGTAGAGGTGCGGGTCCCTCCAGCCTTAAAATAATTGGTTCGGTACGTTTCACAGCCATTAGAATAGGTAGAAGAAGTACTGTACAAGATCTCTAAAAATGAACCCTATAGTGTAAATTTCAAGGTCCTGGTGTCATTACTTTCTGATAATATTACGGCTCGCCGAGGATTGAACCTTCCCTTATCTAAACTACCTAAACTAGTGTGTCCTAACCGCGCGCTCTACCGACTTCGCTATCGAAGCACTTGGATCTCGGTGACAAAATTTTGGGTAAGAATTTTAAGGCAGGGTCGTACAAAGTCATATGGTGAGCCTCAACCAACTTCAAACTAAAAGTTGTTGAACTCAACTTTAATTTATAATTTTTTATTTAGAAAAATTTTAGAATTGAATTTTACTTATTTCAAAAAAGGCTCGATACTTTTTTTCTTAATATATTTAAAAATGTTTTGAAATATCTAAAAGTAATGAACAATAAATCAAAATTCTCCGTAAAATGCGCAGTTTTCAATTTATCCAACTCTTTTATTGTATATAATACTCTCTTACTCAATTTTTAATGCAAAATAACATTTCTTAAACAATAATTTAAAATATTGGAAAAAGCGAAGTAAGTTTCACTTACTTAACGAGGCATTTAATACTTTTTCGTTTTTAAATATTTAAAACGCTTAGAAACGACCCAAAGGTAATAAATACTAAAGAAAAGTTGCAAATACAAAAATGCTTTAATAACATCAATGACAAAAAATTATGTTCTGCTATACGAAAATGTTCATAAACCGCACAGTTTTCAATTTATCGAATTCTTTTACCATCCCTTTTTTTACAAACATTTGAATATGGAATTGCTTTCCTAAAACAACAATTTAAAATATGCAAAAAATAATTTAACTTTACTTTCAAAAACGCTTTAATAACCTTAGTAACGAATAAATATTTTCTGATTTTTGAAAACCTTTGTAAAACGCACAGTTTTCGATTTACTTAATTCTTTAATAATACTTTTTAACTCAGTTTTTAATTTAAAATAACAATTCCGAAAAAATAATTAAAAATATTTACATAAAATTGATCGCTAGGTTAAATATTATCTATTTAAAAAAATGCTGGATACTTTATTTTTCTTTTAAATATAAAATACTTCGAAATCGGAAGAAACAAGAATTCTGTAAAGAAACCTTTAGTGCAAGAACTTGCAAGTTAAAAACCATCTCACGGAGGTCGGCTGAAAAATATTTGTTAGCTTCCTTCTTGCATTCTCAATTATTTTATTTAAAAAAATTGTGAGTGTCAATTTTTTAATTCTTCCTTTATAAAATGAAATGCATTCTTAATAAACTTTTTAAAAATGTTACTTTTATTATTTACATGATAAAAAAATTATATAAGTACGAGGGTGGATTGATAAGTTTCCGGCCTGGCCAGGAGATGGCGCCACTAGGCCTACCTTGAGGTGGCGTTCTATAGTACCATCCTTAGATAGCTTGTAGCTATAGTTTCAGCCCGATCGCCATGTTAGTTTA
>NC_046660.1:99884481-99890425 GCF_010883055.1 Belonocnema kinseyi | reverse complement strand
AGCCTTGGAGGAGATTATGTTGAGAAATAAAAAAAAAAATTCTTAAAAACGTTGTTTTTCTTGGTCAGGCCGGAAACTTATCAATCCACCCTCGTATATGGGTGATTGCCAAAATGTTAATCATTTGTAGGTCAAGACATTTTCCATGATTAATGAATTCTTCCACTGAAAAACTTAATTTTATTAAGTTTTTATAAATATACATACTAAGAATAATAGCATTAAATTTTCTATAATTAATGACCTGTTGAAATGAAATTTTCTATGATCATTGAATTCACTCACTGAAAACCCTAACTTTGTTAATTTTATTTAAAAAAACCTGAATTTCTACCTAATTATTTAAAATAGCAACATTATATGCGCGCTACAGTTCGCGGGAAGCATTGCATTGACAATTAATAACATAAAAATAAAAAACAAGACATTAACTATTTCAGATAGCAAGTAAGAATATAAAATTATTTTAAAAATTCCTGCTTAATAAAGAAATTTGTTTTTCATTAAGGAAAAATTAATTCTTTGAATTCGGCCAGGTTACTATTTTGTTTCTAAAGTTAAAAAATCTGTTGCCTGAAACTCATTTAGTTTAAATTAGAATAACCCATGATCATTTTATATGAAACTATTTTTTTCACTTATAACTTTCATGAATTTTGCCATTTATCTAATTTTAAAACTGCTATTATCGAACACGAAAGTTTTGTGAAAACAAAATACCACTATGTCTTACAACTCTAATTTAAATTAAATAAGATTCACATAACAAAATTTTTAACTTATGCAGTAAGAAGTAAATTAATTTAGACTAATATATTAATTTTCATAGTATGTGTGTTCTACATGATTCTATCACATTCGTTTTAAATTAATAATTATTTGAAGAAAAATATTCAAGCATTGTTCTAAGAGAAATTATTTCTTTGCTGAATACATTCATTTTCTCGTCTCAAGAACATGAACATTGTTTCAATTAAAATATTTTGAAAATAAGTATATGAATTTACTTGGATCAAGAAACATTTGGTTAGAGTTTTAGTTACTTATCATAAGAATATTATATTCTTAATTGAATATTTTATTAAACTGGACGCAAATAAGTATAATGGAACAAATTAACTCAATAGTTTTTTGCTTAGAGTAAATATATTCTTGATTCAAATAGTTGTCCTGATTCTATTATTTTCTTGATTCAAGAAAATCAGTCCCTTGTAAAAAGAAAATACTTGCTTCTTTCAAGTAAAATCAGCCAAGTAAACTAGCCTACTTGATTTAATGCAAAATTTTTTTCAGTGCGGAAACAATCGTGCGTACAAGAGATATTTAAATTAAATTGTGGTTTAGGCGATTTAAAAGTGATCTTACTTCACTGTAAAGGGACCCTAGATCTAGAAGCCTTGCAACGGCCAAAAACACTTTAAGATTTGAAACAAGTGCGATCGTTAATATTTAATGGAAATCGTTGTTTAAGAGGAAGAGAGTTATATAAAGAGCTCGGGATTTCAAAAACTTTTGCTTCGGAAATTTTGGCCCAAGATTAGAGAAAAAGTTGGCGACTGGGTCCTACACTACGAATACACACCTGTCTATTCATCGCAGCTTATTCAGTAATTTCTGGAGAAACACTGCCTTGCGCAACTTACGCAGCCCTCATAGTTATTACCTGGCTTCCTATGATTTCTGACTGTTTCGAAAATTGCTATTCCGAAAGACTGGCTTTTAAGGATTGCTTCCGAAAGTCGGAGGATCTCTCGAAGAAGGTTGTGGCTTTCAAAGAATAGTACTTTGAAGGGAACATCATCACCATTGAATAGAAATAACTATAATTCATGGTACACCACTAAGTCGGATACTTTTCGGACAGACCCCGTATGCAGTATGAAATATTTCTTAATAAAGAAGAAATAAAACAAATAATGACACAAAATGTATAATATTATAAAAAGAAAATTCAACGGCCAAAACAGGTTTCAATTAGAATATAAAAAAATTGAGAGGAAACTTACGTAAGAAATCTTTCAGACTTCCCACCCCCTAAAAAGCCTTATGCAATTAATGGGCGCTCTCTTCGCAACGGTTTTAAATTGGTAGAAGATATTTAAAAAATCGGTAGCCTTTTTAAATCTCAAGTAAGATTCCTGATCAGAATCTGACGAGACCGTAAAGTATCACAATAAAGATGTTTTCCATCACCTTGGATTTGGCCAATTACCGCATCGATGTGGTGTGCTGAATACAAATAGCACATGTCACATTCTCTTATAGGTATTGCCATGAGGTAGGTATATACATATCCATAGGGAATGGGGAACAATTACAGATTATGTTAGTGTTGCGGAACGAACGTGTTATTTACTTAAATAGCACGAGAATTCTGGATCAATCTGAAAAATCTCTATCCATTCCATACACTACTCCTTTCCCCTACCGAGTGAGTCACGCCTACCCCGAAAGGGAAATGGCTTAATGGTGTAATAATAATAATAATGTTTGACTAGGGAACGTGGGGGACGTTAAAGGGAAAGTTCTCCCTACGGCGACAGTCGTTAATAAAATCGATGTCTTAAATATAGGGCACAGTATGAGTTGCGTTGCGTTGTCTCATAATTTATAATATATTGTGCCGTACTTAATTCACACGTTTGCGATGTGTCGTGTGTAATTTCCATTCGACTCTATTCTAGCCGAGTCGCAAACGAGTTAGAGAGTGCTTTTGTCTTGTGATTAGATGAAACAGTATCTTGAAGACGTGATAAGAATCGTTCAATGTTAGAAATAATATAGTTTAAGTTCTGAGTGAGTTTGCAAGTTAGGGTAATGCATAAATGTTGATTACATTTTAAAAACATTTTGTCATCCTGGCTTCAAACTGAAATAAAATAATAAAATTAGAGAAAATTTCTCGAAAAATTTGAAAATCGATATGCGGCGGGGGAAACTACACGCAGAAAAAAGAACCTCACATTTTACTGAAAACCAAGTTAAATCTACCGATCTTCCTAGTACGTATATGGACAACATGACAGTTCAGTAAACGTTACAATTATAGGCAAATAAGTATGACTATCAATGATGGTTATGTTAATGAGCCTAAAAGTAATATTCCAAAAAATTATTTGTACCTTACAGATCTGAAAATACGATGAAAAGTGAGGAAATTTGATAGCTTTTAAAAACAGTGAACTTTGAAGCATAGTTTTTTATTGAAAAAATAATAGGAAAAATCTGAAAAAAATTTATGGTGGTGCATTAAACATTTCTGAACAGATTGCCGTCGAAAAATTTGCAAAATATAAATAATTGTTCGTTTTTTGTGAATAAATATGCGACCGCACTATCTTCAGCTCTAATGAAGATAATGAAGTGATTTAAATTGAAGGTAGTTAGTTGAACTATCTGTAATAATTTACAATTTGAAGGAAGTATGTGCTTCTTGTTGTCTTCGTAACAATTGCGATATTTGAAGTCAGTTTTTTATATAGGAAAGCAAGTGCAAGAGCCCAGCGTGGTGCCGCTTTTTCAGGGGATAGCCCTCGGTTTTTCTCAACCCGACCTACCCAACTTGTGTCTCCGAGCCTCACTCTGGCCTTCAAACCCTTTCCCGGTGTTGAGGAAAACCGAGGCCGATCCCCTGAAAAAACGGCACCACGCTGGGCTCTAGCACTTGCTTTCCTATATAAAAAACTGACTTCAAATATCGCAATTTGCACAAAGAAAACAAGAAGCACATACTTCCTTCAAATTGTAAATTATTACAGATAGTTCAACTAACTACCTACAATTTAAATCACTTCATTATCTTCATTAGAACTGAAGATAGTGCGCTCACATATTTATTCACAAAAAACGAACAATTATTTATATTTTGTAAATTTTTCGATGGCAAACTGTTCAGAAATGAGTATTGTACCACCATGATTTTTTTCAGATTTTCCCTATTATTTTTTCTATAAAAAACTATGCTTCAAATTTCACTGTTTTTAAAAGCTATCAAATTTCATTATTTTTCATCAGATTTTCAGATCTGTAAGCTACAAATAATTTTTTGGAATATTACCTTCCGGCTCAATAACGTAAAACATTTGCACCTTTAAAATGAGACCTTTTTTATTCACCTACTATTTTTTCTTCACATACTTATTCAACGCCAAAGCCAGAGGACTCGAATTTTCTCGCCGATAGTAGTACCGATTCTCAAGTGGTGCTGACCTGCGGATCAGTAGATTTTACCGATCCAGTCGCTATTCTGTACAGTTAATGGATGCTGCAATTACGAATGATCATGTCACTTTTACGAATAATATAAAGAGATCTGAATTATGTTATCGGCTTAGACTACAGTCAAGACAGCACTATAAATTGTCAAAAAGTATTGCTAAAAAATAATTAATAAATAAGCGCACGGTTATTTCTTACAAATATTTTCGGATATACTTATAATTAATCGCTATTTGTAAGTTATAATGCTTATAATACAATTAAAATTTCGCACGCAATGGGGGGATTCGAACGCATAAACCTAAGCACGCTAGGCAACAGTCTTAACCACTACACTAGTATAGGAGTTGCGATCTGTAAAATAATTTTGAAATGCATTTGTAACTGAGGGTGGTGACCTTGGGAACGACTTCTGAATACGCAACCATGCCATCGCGGCTCACAACAAAAGTTCTAGCATTCACATCATATCTATATGTCAGCTAAAACAGTCACAGAAAAACAACACGGCTTGCTCCAATAAACTCGCTAGTGTACGCGATCTGTGAATAAGTTGTGCCACCCAAAATTGTATTATTTTTATAAAACCCCTTCGTTGCAAAGTGGGAATATGGAGTAATGTGACGACTGTCACAGAAATGTCAAAAAGGAATGATTTCTAGGTAATGCAATCCAGTCATTGTCGATTGCGTCGTGAATTCACCCGGTGCTCCGCGCGGATAGGTTGCGTTGCGACTTTAGGGGCGAGTTAAGTAAACCGATCGGATTGGTAGCATGTACAGATATTTCGGTAATGTCCACTGCACTACTATTGTAATCTCGGTTCAGTGGATTTTACATGTCATTCAGTATGTAATACGAGGGAATAGAGGTTTATTTTACTGAAGGATAACCGTTGAATTAACCTTAATTTCATTGTGACCAGCGGCGGATCCATGCCTTGGTCTCGGAGGGGGCGATCGGGGCGTATAAGTCGAAAAAAGCAAAAAAAAAAAAAATTTCAAGTTATAAGTATAAAAACTTAGAGCTCGGGGGGGGGGGGGGGGGGGGGGGGGGGGGGAGCGATCGCCCCGATCGCCTCCCTCTGGATCCGCCAATGATTGTGACATTTACGAAATGCTAAGTGATTTTGACATTTTCACCCTCATTTTAAGAGCAGTTTATACTGTTACGGTTACAAGAAACCCTTTACAATTCTTGATAAGTAAATATTACATTTCTTTTTTCTGTGTGTAGTACGATAAGCCGAGAGTTTGAAGAATCGAAGAAACCAGTAATAGAATAGCGAAAGCAATTTAATTCTTTAAAAAATGAAAATCTTTCAGCGAACAAAATTTTCATCGCCATGTCAAGAAGACATTTTTCATTTATAAAAAAAGGAAGCAAGAGATGGAAGGACTAGTTATAAAACTCAATGTTTACTATTGCCACTCATTAAAAAGACTACACAACTTTTCCTTCAAAACTCAGTCGCTTTTTCCGATTATTCAGTTCCTACTGGTATACACCTCGTAATGGTTATCTTTCCCATCAGGGTTTAAAAACATTATTCAGGACTTGTAACTACCCTGAAAATTTTCTTGAGTGATTTCATTTCACAAGTAAAGCATCGAAATATTATGTTTTTCTATGATTGTTTTGTTTGCTACATTTAGGAAATGAAATGTAAGAAAAAAATTTGAATTAAAAAAAGGGAGGAGGGGGTGTTAGTGTTTGTGACGTGACA
>NC_046660.1:99880588-99884471 GCF_010883055.1 Belonocnema kinseyi | reverse complement strand
AAAAGATTTCAATAGATTTCACAACGATTTCACGAAAGTTTGTACACTAAGATTTCAAGAGAGATCAACACCTCGAATGTGAATCTCAGGTTATATTGATTGATTGACTGATTATTGAAATTAAAGAAAGCTTATCAACTAGTCAGGCTAGAATACAGCGAAAAAGTGAATATCATATATGAAATTAGATCTCATTCCTTACTGCTTTAAGATAATTGTCTCAAACCTAGGTCCTGCCTCCTAAGATTACTACATATACTTCAAAACTTCGCCCAGGTAAGGGGCCGCGCATAAATTATTGTGAGCTATTTTTGAACCCCTCGACCCTCTTATTGATGACCGTAATTTGTCTTACGCCACCCAAAGAAAAGTAGGCGTTGGCTAAATACAAATTTAACGTTCACTCCGCGTTTTTTCGCGTTTCTAATGTGTGCAATTGCCAATATGCCTATACTTGAATAATTAAAAAATTTTAAAATTAAACATCACCGTTCAAAATGCTCTCAAAACAGGGAAAATATGGTGATTTTTTAAATGAAATTATAAGAATAAATTCTTTCAAATATAAAATTACTTTAAATACCATACTGAATTCAATGTGAAATAGCCAACTTCAATATTTGAGCCAAAAAGACGAATGTTTTTAAAAACAACAAAAAATATCATTTTCAACTAAAAATGATACACTTTCAGTGAAAAATAGGACTTTTCTACCATAAAAGATAAACTTTTAGTCGAAAAGGACGAACTTAAAAAAAAAACAGAATTTTCGATCAAATAGCTCAATTTTTAACCTACAAAGATGAATTTTCAACCAAAGAATTAAATATTCAACAAAATAGGTAATTCTCAAACAAATAGTTAAATTTTCTACCAAATTGTTGAATTTATACATTTTTAAAAAACAGTTGAATTTCTAATTAGAAAATGTTAATTTTGAACAAAAGAGTTCATTTACAACCAAACAGTTTTATTTCCTACTACAATTTTGATCTTCAACAACAGAAAATACATTTTTTTACAACGTATTTCAATTTTAAACCAAGTAGTTGATATTTAAACCAACAAATATTTTTATTTTAAATAAAAAACGGTTGAATTTAACTAAAAAGGCGAATTAAAAAAGTAAATCGTTAACCAATAGAGTATAATTTTCAACAAAAAATGGAATAGTTATTTTTTTAGCCAAAAAAATTATTTCTCAAACAAATAAATTTTCGACTAACATGATGAATCTTCAACTAAAGAAATGGAATTTGCAGCAAAATAGTTGAGTTTCGATCAAATAGTTGAATTTTCAACTTAAAAAAATGATTTTCATCTAAATAGTTGTATTTTTACATAAAAAATCTAAATTCTCAGCAAAAAATTGAATTATTAAGTCTTCAGTTGAAAAAATTGTGTTTCAAATAAAGAGATGAATCTACAAAAAAAATTAATTTTGAACAGACTAGTTGAACATTGAATCAAGTAGTGGATTTTTTAACTAAAAATAATACTTGTTAACAAAATAGTTCGTTATTCATATTCGCTAAAAAACAACTTAAAAATATAACTTTTAGTCCCACTATAAATTTTAGAAGTAAATGAGTGGGTCTGACATGCATTATCGTTTTCAGGCATTGCGTTTCTATTCAATAAAGAAGATCATCATAGAAGTCTTTTATGTCATGATCATAGAAAATAGATCAGCCCGACTCTGTTTCTTCAATACTACACTTCTGCTTGCATCCAAAATAAATACAAAACAATTCATTCAATTAGGTAACATCTATTGGGGTAAAAACGAGAAAAAGGGAAAGTCTCTAGAAAACAAGGTCAAAAAGAAGAATGCTTTAAAAACGGGCAATAGGGAGAAGAATGTGGATTCCGAAACATGAAAATAATTTTCATTTATCATGAATTTATCATGATGAAACGTCTTAAACGTTATCTTAATTCGTGACATTATTTAGAACGATCTACCACCAACTGAATTCAGTTTTTGCCCCCCCCCCCTTTAACTTAAAACCGTAGTTTATGGACACAACTCTAAAGCTGAAACTTTCGATTTTAAGTAATAAAACCTGAGCTGCAAATCATTTTAAGCAAATAAGCTAGAAATATTAAAAATGAAACGATTACATTTTTATTATAAACTGAAAACATCTTAAATTAGCAGTTCAATTAATTTAATTTTTAATCGATTAAAAATCCTTACAAAGCTTTAAAATTCTACTTCAAAATCTTGAAGCATCTACATATTTTGCATTTGTTCAAACTTTAAACTGTTTTTGACATTTGTTCAGAACTTCTAAACCTCTTTTAAAATAATTCCAATTCTTCCTCAAAATTTTTTCCATCCTAAAAAATAAAAAATATTTCCTGAAAATCTTCCAGAATCATTTTTGACAATTTTGGATTTTGTCGGTATACGTAGACACTTCGTTTAAAGTTTTACATTCTCATCGGAAAAGGTATTCGATTTGTGTAACATTTGACCCACCCCCCTGTTTTTGTCAAATATCCACGTTCTGAGACCCCCAGAATCCGAAAAACAGGTTTTTACGAAGCGTCTGCCTGTCTGGCTGTCTGAATGTATGTATGTCAGGCTGTGGGCACGATAACTTTTGAAAAAATTAATCTATTCGATTGGCTTTTGGCACACTGTCTGAGTGTCAGGAACTAAAGGTCAAGTTCGTTAGCCAGCCATTTTGGATGAGAAT
Source organism: Belonocnema kinseyi (assembly GCF_010883055.1). Classification (NCBI taxonomy): domain Eukaryota; kingdom Metazoa; phylum Arthropoda; class Insecta; order Hymenoptera; family Cynipidae; genus Belonocnema; species Belonocnema kinseyi. Next base: position 99,881,766 of record NC_046660.1, on the reverse strand, counting down.
TCAAAAAGTTAACGTATTTTGAAAGTTTTTGAGACCACTTTTTTTCAAAATTCAAAAATTTTCTGTACGGATATTCATAGTATTTAAACGGACGAACAATTTATCCTAATGACTTTTTTCTATAAAACCAAAATTTACCCCACACTGGGAATAAAAATGACTTGTTTGGTTCAGAATAACGCACAGCCCAGAAATTTTCACCGATTTCGACAAAAGAAAATTGCAAAAAAAAGCTAATAAGATTTCCAAGAGAGTAGTCCAGCCTGATTTTTTAATTAGGTTTTCGATTTTTCTATAAATAAACAAATATGACGATAAACTTACCTTTTTCTATTTGACGTTCCCTGTGCTCGTCAATAACAGGATAATGGTTGAAATCGCTTAAGGCATGTTTCGACAAAAATATTCGTTTTTTTCTATGCCAGTTTTTTCAATTCGGAAATTTATGATAATTTTAGCCAAACTCATAATTTGTTGATTAATCTTATGATTTTTTAAACAAATTTAAGAAAAAATGCATTATTCGGTCGTTTGTTGACAGAAAAATTTGGTTTTTTTGATGTCAGTCTTTTCAGTTGGGAACTTCATGACAATTTCAGCCAAATTTTTTGATCAATTTTATGATTTCTTTAAAACAAATTTAATAAACAAATGTATTATTCGGGCATCTGTCGACGGAACAATTATTTTTTATTTCGATATTAGACTTTTAATTGGGATTTTCATAATAAATTCGGTAACATTTATCATGAGTTGAAATCGAATCCAGATGAAACCTATCTCATAATTAAAGGCTCATTTAATGCCAATTTAATGCCCTATTGCCAAATTTAATGCTGCATTATTAAAAAAAAAAAAAAAACAGGGGTTAAGCTAGCTTAACGTAAAATTGGCGGAACCCCATGTGAAATAAATGTTAAATCAAGTTCCATCATATCACATAATTAAGGGCTTTTTTAATGCTCATTTAATGCCCCATTGCCAAATTTAATGCTCCTCTATTAGAAAAAAACCGGGTGTTACGCTGGCTTAACGTTAAGCTGACGGAACCCCATGTGAAATAAACGTTTAATCGAGCCAGTAGGCACACTTGTAGGCACTGTCGGAACTTACCATTTGTGCTAATTGGCGTGTTGTCATCTGTCAACAATATCCAATACCAAACATTTCAAGTTTCA
>NC_046660.1:99860522-99880488 GCF_010883055.1 Belonocnema kinseyi | reverse complement strand
GGCGCATACTTTGAATAAAATATTTGTTATCATTCTCTTGAAATAAATGTGTTTTTTTCTTGAAAAAATACCGGTTTCATATGTATACACCTGGTATTAAGGGCTCATTTAATGCTTATTTAATGCCCCATTGCCAAATTTAATGCTTCCCTATTTTTTTTTAATCGGGTGTTACGCTAGCTTAACGTTAAGCTGGCGGAACCCCATGTTAAATAAACGTTGAATTGAGTTTTGTCCTATCTAATAACACAGCCACACAAAAAAAATAAGTGTGCGGATCTGGTAACAAGACACACGTATTCCTATGGATTTTGGGGCGCTGAATTCAAATTCGGTATCAAAAATCACCCATCACGTCATGGTTGAGTCATAACCTCAAAAAATGACGAAAAATCATGCACTGAGGCAAACAAATTTCAAAATAATGCCAGTGATGCAAATGTTTACTTCAAAAACATGTCGACAACTGTGAAAGATCAACCCTTGTCTGATATCAACTTATTTAACATAACTTTACCGAACAGAACCTGACCTCACCTAACCTGAATTAACAGAAATTTATTGAACTACACGTAAAGCTCTGGAAGCATATTTTCCCAGTAGCAAATGTGTGCTACATCGAATGGGTCAACTCGAGCCTAACCTAGAAATAAATATAACCTAGCCTAACCTAACCTCACGAAACACAATTAAACTGATTGTATTGTCCCGTTGTGTTTGCGGTACCGTTTGAGTCAGCTTGGCCTTAACTTATAAAGAGGTCAAACCTATCCTAACCTTAAAAAACCTGACCTAACCTAACCTAACTTCACGTAACACAATTAAACTCATTGTGTTGTCCCGTTGTGTTTGCGGTACCGTTTCATTCAGCTTCGGCTTAACTTACATAGAGGTTTAACCTATCCTAACCTAACAAAACCTGACCTAACCTAACCCAGCCGAATGAAATTCAACCACACGTGTAGCTATGTAAACGTACGATTCTCAGTCTTAAATGTGTGCTATATTTAATAGTTTAACTCGATCTTAACCTATAAATGAATCTAACTTAACAGAACCTTACGAAATTTTGCTTAACGCAACACAACTTAACTTAAATGTTCCCGTTGTAACACAATAAAATTCATTTCATTGTTCTACATGTGGTTAAAAATTTAGACACACATTACTCATTTGAAGAAATTTAGAACTACAAGTAGAATTGACCCCATTTCAATTAACCTGACAATGTTTGTATCAATTAAAATGTAGAACTATAACTTAAACATGCAAATGAATAAGAGTTTTATTCAAAATTTTTTTCTCTCTGCTTTTCTTAAACTCAAGGGATATATTTATACTATCTTTCGTGTTTACATTTTATCTTGCTTTTTATTGTAATTAAATTGATTTATACACCTACTTCAGTCTATTTTCTGCCTACTATAACGTGTCCTTTTTTCTTCATTTGTAGGTTAAGATCGAGTTAACCTATTAAATATAGCATACATTTAAGACTGAGAACCGTACGCTTACATAGCTACACGTATGGTTGAATTTCATTCGGCTAGGTTAGGTTAGGTCAGGTTTTGTCAGGTTAGGATAGGTTAAACCTCTATGTAGGTTAAGCCAAAGCTGAATGAAAGGGTACCGCAAACACAAGGTGACAACACAATGAGTTTAATTGTTAATTGTTTAATTGAAGTTAAGTTAGGTTAGGTTAGGTTTTTTTAGGTTAGGATAGGTTTGACCTCTTTGCAGGTTAAGGCCAAGCTGATTTAAACGGTACCGCAAACACAATGGGACAACACAATCAGTTTAAGTGTGTTTCGTGAGGTTAGGTTAGGTTAGATTTATTTCTAGGTTAGGCTAGAGTTGACCGATTCGATCTAGCACACATTTGCTACTGGGAAAATATGCTTCCAGAGCTTTACGTGTAGTTAAATAAATTTCTGTTAATTCAGGTTCTGTTGGGTAAAGTTATGTTAAATAAGTTGATATCAGGCAAGGGTTGATCTTTCACAGTTGTCGACATGTTTTTGAAGTAAACATTTGCATCATTGGCATTATTTTGAAATTTGTTTGCCTCAGTGCATGATTTTTCGTCATTTTTTGAGGTTATGACTCAACCATGACGTGATGGGTGATTTTTGATACCGAATTTGAATTCAGCGCCCCAAAATCCATAGGAATACGTGTGTCTTGTTACCAGATCCGCACACTTATTTTTTTTGTGTGGCTGTGTAATTAAGGGCTCATTTAATGCTCTCAAAAACCAGTGAAATTAATTTTCCAAAAGCCACCCCTAATACTGAAAAACCACCATTAATATAAATTATGCACAAATTGTAAATCTGACCATACCACAATTAAGGGCTGAATATAAATTATTCACAAATTGTAAATCTGTCCATATCACATTTGAGGGCTCATTAAAGGTTAATTTTATGCCTTTTAAATAATTATAATCCTCTGCTTTTGAAAAAATAGGGATTATGCTGGCTGAACGCTAAGGCGATACGCGAAAATAAGGCAAGTATGGACACTTAACTTTTTTTTAATACCGCATACTGTCTAAACTTCAATTATTGAGATCAATCATTTTCAGCGAAAATCCTTACAGATTTTAATTATATCTACGTCTTTTACTGGTTCGAATTTAAAGAATAATTAAGGACTATGGAGGATTAAATGAGCATTAAGTGAGTCCTTAATTATAGAATGGTCAGATATACAATTCGTGCATAATTTATATTAAGGGTGGTGTTTCAGTATTAGGGGTGGGTTATGGAAAATAATTTTTCGTGGTTTTGGAGAGCATTAAATGAGCCTTTAATTATGTGATAGGACAGAACTCGATTCAAAGTTTATTTCCCATGGGGTTTCGTCAACTTAAAGTTATGCTAGTGCAACCCTCGGTTTTTTAAATATATTAGAGCATTAAATTTGGCTAGAGGGATTGAATGAGAATTAAATGAGCCCTTAATTATAGTATGGTCATATTAACAATCCGTGCATAATTTATATTAAGGGTGGTTTTTAAGTATTAGGGCTGGCTTTTGGAAAATAATTTTTTGTGGTTTTGGGAAGCATTAAATGAGCCTTTAATTATGTGATAGGACATAAATATATTCAACGTTTATTTCAAATGTGGTTCCGCCAACTTAACATAAAGCTAGCGTAACACCCGGTTTGAAAAAAAAATAGTGAAGCATTAAATTTGGCTATAGGGCATTAAATGAGCATTAAATGAGCCCTTAATTATGGTACAATCAGATTTACAATCTTTGCACAATTTATATTAAGGGAAGTTTTTCAGCATTAGGGGTGGCTTTTGAAAAATAATTTTTTGGGGTTTTGGAGAGCATTAAATAAGCCTTTAATTATGTGATAGCATAGAACTAGATTCAACGTTTATTTCACATGGACTTCCGTCAGCATAACATTAAGCTAGCGGAACCCCCGGTTTAAAAAATATATTGGAGCATTAAATTTGGCAATGGAGCATTAAATGATCATTAAATAAGCTCTTAATTATGCAATACGATATTACTCGATTTAACATTTATTTCACATGGGGCCTAGCGTAACCCCTGGTTTTTTTAAATAGTGCAGCATTAAATTTGGCAATATGGCATGAAATTAGCATTAAATGAGCCCTTAATTATGAGATAGGTTTCAAGTCGATGCGAAAATGTGGTTACGTCAGATTAACATACCTGACAAATTTTATGATTTTTAAAAACAAATTTAACAAACAAATGCATCATTCAGGCATCTGTGGACGGAAAAATTCGTTTTTTAGATTTCAGTCTTTTTAATTGGGAAGTTCATGATGATTTCAGCGAAATTCATAATTGGTTGATAAATTTTATATCTTTTTAATAACAAATTGATTAAACAAATGCACTATTCGAGCATCTGTCGATGGAAATTTTTTTTTTTCGATATCCTGATTAAAACTGTTGACACAGAAAAAAACGAATTTTTCTGTAGACAAATGCCTGACTAATGCATTTATTCATGAAATTTGTTTAAAGAAATAATAAAATTTATCAACTTATTATGAATGTTGCTGAATTACCCATCAAGTTCCCATCTGAGAAGACTGGCATTGAAAAAATCAAATTTTTTTGCTGACAAATGCCCGAATAATGCATTTGTTTATTAAATTTGTTTAAAAATCATAAGGTTAATGAACAAATTATGCTTTTTTCTGCAAATGAAATAAGTTCCAAATTAAAGAAAATGTACATCGAAAGAAACGAATTTTTCTGTCGAAAAATGCCTGATTACTGCATTTGTTCATAACATTTCTTGCAATATAACTAGAAAAGACGTATGATTATGGAAAATCATAGAAAACATTTTTTCAACAAATAGTTTGTTTAGAACAAATTTTGTTGTTTAATAATATTTATGTAATATTGGAACATCTTCAGCTAATATTAGTTTATGAAACTTAGACGATTTCAACACTTTTCCTCTTATTGACGAACAGTGGGAACGTCAAATAGATAAAATGGCCATTTTTTCGTCATATTTGTTTATTTATAAATAATTGAAAACCTATTTGGAAAATCAGGCTCAACAACACTCTGAGAAATCTTAACAGCTTTTTTTCAATTTTTTTTTGTTCAAATCGCTCAATATTCTTGGGCTATACGTTATTTCGAACCAAAAATGTCATTTTTTCCCACTGTGGCAGGGAATGTTAAAATGAGATCATATGAACTCCCATCGAACATAACGTTGCTGAAGGTTGGTTGATCTTCTCAGCATACAACACTAACCAGCTATGACTTGGTTGAAACTATTTTCCTCCCACCCTCGCCCCCAAACCCTCGTTAATCAAAGTTTTGTGGGTCACTGAGGCAGGGACTTAGAAGTTAAAAAAAGGTAAGGCTGATGTGTGGACCGTATGCGATTTTTTCTAGAAAAGATAGGCGTGCAATATTTATTGCACCAAAATTCAAACATTTGACTTCTAAATTAAATTTTTTAAATAGAACAATAAAAATTGTAACGTTCAAAGTTTAGTTTTTTTATTAGTTTTAAATATTTGATTTATAGTTACTGAATTTACATGAACAATAAAATATTTGTAAATATTAAGCAATTATTTTTTTTATTAAAAAATTTCAAATTTTGAAATTTTAGATTAAACAATATTATAAATTTAACAAAAGTCATTAAATACGATTTTGAAGTTATTTGAAAATAGTTTATAGGGCCCACTCGGCAGTTTACATTTATTTAACTACGAAGACTTTCCAATTAAAACAGTATACTTTTTAACGTTGGAAATTCATTTTGAACTGATTCCGAATCATCTTGTAAAATCAATTATTATTCACATGTTAATCCTTAATGTATAGTTCAATTAACCCTTGCGTTGCCACCCAAAAAAACTCACAGCGTCTGTCACCCGGGTACCTGGGTACCCCGCCAACGAAATTGTTGTTAAAAGTCCATTGTAACTTGAAAGTGATTATGTGTATCCAATCAATATTTAATTATTCATGTTCTATGAAGGTATTCCTACTTGAATATAATAATTTAAAAATGTGTAGTGACCTTGGTTGTACTGAAACAGATATAAAACGTGCGTCGTAAATTTCTTGTTTCCGAGAAGGCTCGGTATTACGTTCAAGAAATCAAGAAAATTCAATTAAAAATGTATATATTTTGTAATTATTTATAAAATTATACATATTTACTTCATATACTATTATAACAAACTTTATTTTTATGATATACTGTATGAAAATCATGCTTTTTCTGTCGGGGTACCCGGTTGGCTCCACCGTGATTTTTTTTTTAATTGCAAGATATTTCAAGCTAAAAAATTTCAAAAATATGTGCAATGCAAATTTCGATAGACTTAGAATGGAAACTTCTAATCTGTCCCCTAAGGGTTTACATTTTTCTTGCACCTTCTTCTCCATTCCTTTACACACACCCCACATACTTACTTGGTGGTGGAAGGGGGACCTACAGTTTAAGGTGAGTTCCGAATCACTAAGAGCAACAGCTTTAAGCACTTAGAGAAAACCTTCTTCTCTAGAGGTACCAGTCCCACGACTCTCTTGCTAGGCTAGTGTTCATCGCATGGGTCGCCAAGACTCTTCCAGAGTGCGACGCGGGAATCGCAAGCCGAAGGAGTGGTTCCAAAGCCTACGCTTTAGCCCCCACGACCACCGTCCCACTCTCAAATTTCGATAGAGAATCAGTTAAATCATGCTGATTCGAGAAGCATTCGGCCTATCTTTATTAGAAAAAAGTTATTTAACAAAACGTATGCCGATGGGTACCCAGGTAGCCGGGTAGCAACACAGGGGTTAAAAAAATTACTATAATTTATATTCACAATTTGATCAAGTAAAAAGTTTTTTTAATCAAAACTTGTCGATTTCAAGCGCTACTTATTTTTAATTTTTTAGTCTTTAAAACTGCGTTTAAAAATTCTTTACATGCAAAATGTATGCTTGAAAATTAAAATCAACTGAATATTTTAAAAGCTATCGAAATCGAAGTTGGACAGATTTTTTGTTCGAAAAATTTGTAAAATTCCCGGTTAAGAAATAAATTCACTGCCATTTCCCGGTTTTTCTCGGTCTCATAAATTCCCTGCCACTTTCCGGTTTTCCCGGTCCAGCGGCCATCCTGAAAATGCTATTGTTTGTCGCTGAGGATTTTAAATATCTACTTTTTGTTGATCTGCTTTACGTCACGATTCCCAAGTATTTGGGAAGCAACCCCAATGTAGGGTTATTTTGGAGAGAACGATCTCGAAGCAACAGGTGCGAGGATCTTTTAATGCCGATCTTTGAAGATTGTCGTTACTTAATGGCGTCGTACTGTAGGTGAGTGGCCAGAAGCCTCTCGCGAGGTAAACGGGGACAACCTCATCCTTCGCGGAGGATAGAGTCTCAAGAGTCTCCCTGAGCGAGGAAGGGAAGGAGTCAGCCTGCTGAAGTAACAGAGTAAGAAGGCTGGGCCAGTACTTTGCCAGCTAAAAGACACCAGATTGGAATGGCAGGGAGCGACTTTATGCTGGGACCTGGGTAGAACGGATACATACTCAGTCTTTCTCGTTGCTACGACCGGTAACCACGCCACGCGGCTACCGAGACTCGCGTAATCGCCACTCCCGTCTCCGATTTAGTGCCGGTTTTCTTAATCTCCGGTTGATTTTGCCTTGAGTGCCGGTTCGAAAAACTAACACCGGCCCGGGACCATGTTGTGGCAGGATCTCTATTAGCGGTCCACAGTGAAGGGATCAGTTGAGGAGGAATCGGGAATACCAAAATTGGAAGATGAAGTTCTTAAGATCGATTTTGATCATCGCTAGCGCTGAAATTCTTCTACCACTCGCTGGTGAGATATCTTCTTCGACTCTTTGACAGATCTGGTGGTTGTCTTCAGATTCAATGTCTTGACTTTCCATTCAATCGGTTCCAATCATTTCAACCCTGAAGCGATTTAATTCTTCCGGCCTGAAATTTTAGATAAAGTTTATGATTATAAAAGAAATTGATTACCAAAGAAATTGGTTTGACTTATGCGTAAATAGATGACATTTACAGGATAAGTACTATTATTTGTTCTTCGCGGGTAGCAAAACAAAGGATTCGAGTAATGGAAAGTTCGCCACTGATTATAATATTTAGCACGTTGAAGTTGAAGCACTCATATTAGGTGTACTTACCAATTTCGATGCTCGTAACTAGAGTCGTTCCGGTGCACTTTTTCATCTTTACGATTATTTTTTAAAAAATTAGGTAAACTTTGCAGCGACTGAAACTTGAACACTAAACACACTGCCATAAATATTTTCTAACGACATTAGCTTTTTCATTACAAAAATTACACAAAGAACATTCACATAATTAGGATCGTGATTATGATATCCAGTGAGTTCAAGAAATATTATTATAATAAAGAGACCTTGTCCCTCATTCATTATTTAAAAAAATGGAAAATGGTTTCAAGACAACTTAAACTTCAAAAGGAAACTCCAGGCAATTTACCGGTTTTCTTACAAAAAAAAAATTTTTTTTTTGATTGACTTTTACGGCTTCACACAAAGAATTATTCAATTCCTATTGCTTTATGATATAAACGTTGTAAAGAATTGCACATTTTAGAACTAAAGGTAAAATCAGTTACGTAAATTACTGTATTGATTTCAGAATTCAGTCAAAAATGTTCTTAAACCAGGAGAAATATGGTAATTTTTAATAAAATCGGGAATCGATAGCGGAATACATTTTTTAAAATAACATTACGTAGGTACCATATTACTAAGATTTTTAGTAGAAATATATTGTATTTTCAATAAAATAGTGCAACTTTCAATCAAAAAAGATGGATTTTCAACAAAACAGCTGAGTTTTCTAGCTGAAGAGTCGAATGTTTAAGATAACATTTGCCTTTTAAATCACAAAAGATGAATTTTCAACGAAAAAGTTATTTTTCAATGAATAAGATTAATTTTTAATAAAAATTATTATTATTATTATTATTATTATTATTGTGTGCAAAGACGATTACTTTTCTACCAAAAAGATGGCTTCTGAATCCAAAAGGATAAATTTCTTATCCAAAAGGATTAATGATCAACAAAACAGTTGAACTTTCAACCAAGAAACATGAAATTTTAACAAAAGCAGTTGAATTTTCAAATAAATAAATAAATTTTCAATCAAATAATAGAATTTTTAACCAAACGAAATATATTCTGGACAAAAATATAATATCAAACTTTTAAATTAAAAGGAATTAACTTTTAACCATAATTTTCTATAATTTTCTATCCATAACAGTAAAAACAAATCTTCAAAATTTCCGGTTTTGAAAATATTCCCGTCTACTTCCCGACTTTTCCAGGCGTTAAAAATTACAGCCTAATTTTCGGTTTAAACGGGCAGTGGGCACCCGTAAGAGTTTGAAAGTAATGTGGCGTACAGGAAATATTGGCTAGATTTATTTTTTTAAATCTTGGCATGTTTTTAAAATATTATAGTATGTTTACCTTTAAACCAACGAAGAAGACCCAATAGGCCTAAAAGTCTTGCAAGGAGAACTAGAAGGGATGAGAGTGGAAGGAAGAGGTGTGGTAAGGAGTACAAGGAATAGGGGAGGGCAGATAACAGAAGAGTAAGAGGAGGGGAGGATGAGATAAGTGAAGAGTTGAGGGAGATGAAGAGGTCAAAGAGACTGGATGGAAATGCCAATTCTCGAAGCGATCGCCCGATGGTGGGGGATACGTTCGAGCAAGAATTAGGAGAAACGGCACTATTCAAAACGGAACTATTTAGGGAGCAGAATATACATTTAAAACAGAAAATATAGTATTTGGGTGGCGGAGGGAAAAAGGTGGTATCTGGGGATGTGTAGCGGTAAAACATGGTGTATGAGTAGGGGTTGAGAGGAAAAAGCTGGTATCTTAATACCTGACACGACGCGGGCGAAAACCTTTTATAAGATAGAAGGACAATTATAAAATTTTATAAAAAATCCTACTACCCATTTTGAAGCAATGCTTTAACGCTTCCTTATTTAAATTGAGAAAAAAAAGTAATTGAATCAATAAATTAATGAATTAACTTTACAAACAAAAACTATTTCAAGGTGAATTAGGTTTTAATTCCAAGCAAAAAGTTTCATGTAATCAGGCACATCACATTTGTTTTCATATCACTCTTTTCTGAAACGCAAAGTTATTGGACTTTTTTCTGTAAAAATCTCATGAAAATTTCAAAATGTTTCCTTGCTTACCAGCAGTCATTACGAAATAACAAGTCTAATAAATAACAGCTGATTGAAACTAACAAGCTATAATAAACCAATTGAATTTTACGTAAACGGACTGACTTTAATTAAATCGGAGCTTATAAAAACAAGCATGTGCCAATAAATGTCAAGAAGTCAATTGTCTTCTGATTACTTTTATTTTTTGCTATTTAATTTTTTTCGCACCCGATATACAGAAACGTGCAAATCATTTACATCATGTCAAATACTTTTACAGAATTGAAAAAAGCTAACTTGCGAAATTTATTAAATAAAAAATGGATTTCCGAATATTTAATTGATTTAGTCTTGATAAAAGCTGAGACCAGGGCAATTGGAAAGGGTACCCATGTTCGCCGAAATTCGCTGAACGTAAAAAAATATAATCGGCGAGCTTAAACATTTCGATTGATAAAAAGTAAGATCGATACTATTTACAATCTCACTTACGAAAAATTCCAAAAACGCAGTTCTATTGTTTTTAAACGAAATTATGAAAACGTTATGAAATAAACCCTAAATTCAGAGAAAAATTTAATAGTCTGGAATATTCTGTCTATCTTTCTGATGGTATGCGGTGACTATCTTTCCCACGGAATGGGAGAATTAACCGCGAAAACCGCAAGCTTAGGAAACAGTATTATGAGATCTTTTGTAATTTTCGATTGGAGAATGGAAAAATGATTACTTCGTAAACATAAGATTCTATCTGATTTTAAACTCTTCGCCCGAGATTGACAACAAAATACATTAATGTGTATTTAGTTCGACATATCGAATGGAGTTCAAATTATAGATCAGAAAAGTTATTTCCTATTAAATTGCATGTCCACAAAATATCTACTTTTTATAAACTTCTTATATATAAATAAAATAAATCTACAGCCATTGCAAAATATCCTGCAATACTTATATATTAAAACTGATTCCATCTTCTAAGCCTCTAGTTATAAATTTTTTATCTTATAACGCCTCAAACGTCAAATTTGTTTAAGTTTCAACGTTTTTAAGTTTAATTTAATAAAACTCTTGATTCTTAAAGCCTTAGAATTAAATTTTTTTAATTGACATAATGTATTTTAATAAGATGTCATTTCTTCTTACGACTGTAATAGGCTTAATTGTGATATTTTATGCCTTTTTCATTGCGAATGGTAAACTTTCTTAAAAATTAAATTTATGATTAAATACGAAATTTAGTCTAAATAATTATTACATCTTACTGGGTTTTTATAAAATTCAATTACATACATCATGTAGGCTGCTTCCACTGAAAAAAGAATTTGATCAGTAATGCACTTCTCGAACTTCAACCGCACTGTTTTTCGGACATTTCCTTTTTGAACTTATACATTTTCTAGGTTTCAAATTGATGTTGCTAGTTAAATTGAAATTCTTTAATTCTAAATTTTACAATCTTAGAAAGTGGTAATTTTTATACATTTTTAACGTTTACACATTTTTAACGTACCGATACATTTGAAAAATGCCCTGAATTGAAATAAGTTTAAAGTTCGCAATTTTTGAGATAAACGCAAGAAATTTCTTTTTTTAGAGTCAACATTTTTTTTCTGATATTGGCAGTATTTTATATTACAAGTATCGTAAGAAAGTTTCATCTCTCTAGCGCATTTGAAACACTCCATAAATCAACTTCTTAAGTTTATGGGTAGGTTTAGGGTGCGCTCTACAGTTGAAGTGATAACATTTTTGTTGTATACTTTTGGTATGAAATCCTACCATGCTTAATAAAAACATTTCGACTTTTTAGATTCCTGTGTTTTCACAGAATTTTTGAAACGCTAGGGTTTGATTTAGGGTGGATTTACATGCGCTACAGAAATAACTCTTTTTTGGATGCCTCGATTATCAAATTTTAACTTTAAATTATTTCATCCATTGGATTAGATGTCTCTAGTACTTTAACCATTGGAGAATACAGAGCGCCCAGCGGACCTCACCCCAAGTTTGATCTCATTTTTTTCATATTATAATTTTCAATTGGGACTGACAATTTTTGTATGAAAAAATTAGATCAAACTTGGGATAGGGTCCGCTGGACCCGCGAACTCTATAAGAGGCTGGGTTCCACATGTGCTAAAGGAATGAAACTTTTTCGCATTGCTTTTGGCATGAAATCCTGTAACTACCAGTGAAAAAACTTCGAAATATAAATAAAAATTGTTATTTTGATTCTGTTCGACATTTCGATCAAAAGAACAATTTCTACAACCATATTTCCACTTCCAAATTGAACCTTTTTCCGAAAAAACCCTACTGTAGATATTTTTTTTAATTAAAAAGAAGATCTATTAAATACTTCTCGGCTGGTCGAGATTTCTCGATTGTTAAGCACGGGAGGACGCGGTAAGCACTTGGATGGGTAACTGCACGAGATTCTCGCTTACAGTTGTGTTTTGACTGCGTTTCACTGCTTTCGAGCGGGCTGTTTGACACCGAGGGTGGAAATAGGCACTCGAGGATATTGAATATCCACATTAAAACTCGTCTGTCGGAAACCGGCTGTGCTCAGAAGTTTTGGTTTTCTGCAGTTTTCCACTTCTCTGAATAAATGTTCATGCGAATTCGAGCACTTCTAATAAAAATCTGGCTGCAAGCGGTACGGAATTTGCGGGCAAGCTAAAGGGTTAATGTCTTTCGATCTCATGTGGAAAGGAAAATTTAGATACGTTGAGCAAGTATGGATTCTATATATGTCCACAAAGGATGTACATGTGAGTAATAAAATAAAATAAAATAAATACGTTGCTAGTTCCTAGGAACACAATTAAATGAGCAATTTCAGTGAGAGATTCTTGGTTTAAATTTTAAAAAGATTTTGCATTACTTAGAAATGTATGCTAGGTACTGTACTCTTAGGATTTGCATTAGTGAAGTCTGCCATCCGCGTTGTGGAGAGTACAGTGAATTATTTGGCGACCAAAGTACGTATTTCTAGCAAATGTGTGTGCAAAGCACAGTGGAAGGAACACGTGCGAGGAAAAGGAAAAGGAAAAAAGGACGAGAAAATCCAGTCAAACGAACTGCCTTGGATTTTGATTTTCCTTCGGCAGCGTAACCTGTCTTTCTGCGGTAGTCGTTGTTTTACCATTTCAGCAAATCATAGCGAATCGCTGTTCCCCGTTTCCCGTAGAAAGTACGGCAAACGGAGATTTCCACAAAAGTTTCAGCCGTCCCTGCTCTTTGGCTCCTTTCCATCTCACTGGATTTTACGCGGCACCAGAAAGAAGTGGATGATTATTAAAGGCAGCGAAACGGGGAAAAAGAAGCTGCCTAGAAATACAAGGCAGCACTTATTTACAAAGACGCTCGACTACTCCTTTCCTTTCTCATAATTCTTCCCACTCGCGTGCGTATTCAAAAGACAGAAAATTGATTTTATTCCAAAAGTAAAAGAATAGAATACTATTCTGGTTAAAGGAGAGAGATCAAATTTAAAAATAAAATGTAATAAAATATGACTTTCGGTAAAACTCTTGAGTTCTACAAATGTTCTAAATAAATTTACCAAATCTGGGGTATAATTATTTCTTTAGCACTGAAGAGTAGGGAACACTTGTTTATCGAACTCAAAATTATGAACACACTCCTTGAAATTTTGCAAATGATTAATATGGGGAAAAATTTACAAAAATGAAATTTCACTTAACTATCTCAATTTTCGTCGAATGTTCCGCTGAACTATCATGCTTTTTTTTGCAAGCATACGTGTATCATGCTTTTTGTGCAACATCAATACGAGAAAATGATTAATCTCGTTTACAATTTTTCATAATATTTCCGATCCCGCATAGTTGTTTTCAGCCAAATTTGTGCAAATTTTTTCAACAGAAATTTGAAGAATATTTCTACTTTGCCGGTTTGCAAAGTTACTTATCTCTGAAGTATACTTGTGCGTCCATTGCGTCGATTCGCAAAATATATGTATTTGAATTGTACATGCTACAATATTATTCTCGCAGTCTGCTAGATTGATGAATATTTCGAACAAAATCTTTTTAATAGCTAAAAAGCAAATTCTGACGTTTAAAATTGAAAGTTTTGAAAAAATAAAAACAGCCGCAATTTAGATTGCAAAAATAGGAATAATTTGAACATTTTATAAGGAAATTCTCTCAAATCTTACACGAGGAGCAAGTTTATTTAAAGAAACTATGTGACAGCCGAAATTTAAAAAAATCAAAGATGGCGGCTGCTCAAATTCGAAAAAATGTTTAATTTCTCTATTTTTCAACGGAAGCCTCTTAAATTTAGCAAGATAAGCACATTTATTTTCAGAAGCTGTGCAGTAGAGCGTGACAGTCGAAATTCTGAAAAAAACACAGGATAGCGGTTTAAATTAATATTTTTAATTAAACGAATATTTATACTTCTATTGAAAAATGAGAGAATTATTCATTTTCTTGCAATCTAAACAACCGCCATCCAGGATTCTATCAAAATTTGTAATTTTGTTGTTGTGTCGGAATTTGCTTTGTAACTAATTAAAAGTTTTTTTACCAGAAATTTCCGTCCCTTTTATTGAAAATTATAAAAAAATACCATTTCTATCATCTTTTATACATTAACCATTAAAAAAATTTCAAATTTTTTTTTGCTATACACTATACTTTTTTCGGGTATGTAAAAGAATTCAACAAAAACTGAGAAAATTATGTGAACTTTTCATTTTTTCACATTTTCCCCTTGTTGATCATATGGAAAACTTCGAAGGATGTGTGCTAAGAGGTAAATAGCAATCAATTTTGCACAAATTTCAAGAAAACACAGAATTTGGAGAAAAAATGCACAATAGTCGCGGTAGTGAACATGGCTGGCACCTAGGCTGTGTTGAGGTCCTCTGACAACGAACGGGGTAATTTTGGACATGTGGGGTAAATTCGGACATTCCTAAATTGATAGTTTAAATTACTTCAGGGGTTTTTAACCAGGATCTAGAACCAGTTAAAGCCTTATCTGTTTCTAGATTCTGGTTAAAAACCCCTGAGAAGACACAAATCTGGTTTATAAAGATTTTAAAAAATATTAAATATTGTATAATATAAGTTATTCAGTACAATAAAGAATTTTACTTTGATTCTTCTCTTCTAATTCATTCACGAAAGTAAATAAAACTATATGGGAATTTTTCCATTTTTATGTTTTTTTAAGGAATAGGCCATACAAATTCAATACAGAATTCATGCACATGTCATTGTATGGCGGTTTGTAAAGTAATTTAGGCTCCTTTAACTTTCAAAACAAGAAATTTTAAAAGATGCTTATTTCTTTAAACACTTCTACGTTTTAAAAAACGTTTGGACGTTTAAAAAAATCCAATTTTCAATAAAAAAGTGTGATTTAATTTCTGCCTGTTTAGTTTCTAAATCGAGACAAAAAATTGATTATAAAATATCATTAGGTTTTGAGAAAATGAAGTGGCAAATTTTTTTTTGTTTGCACGTTTTTTAAAACTTTGGACGGTGATAGAAATATAAATTATTTACTCATTATGAGAGAATTTTTCTGGTGGCCTCTTACCTGTGTAAAATTGTAAAAACTTATTTATAAGTTTTAAATAAAATAAAACTAAAACTACTATATTTTACTCTTAGTAAAATGCAGTAATTAAATCTGAATTAAGCTTCTAAAATATAAATATTAAATTTAAATGGCCAAATAATGAGAATAGAAAGTATTCAATCTTTGAAATCGACAATTGCAACGACCTCCATGATTGGTACTTTTGCGGACTTTACCACCCTATTTTATCAAAAACATTTCTACAAGGATACTAAATAATATCGAGGTCAATCAATTGGGAGAGAACAGATTGATCAGATTTGAATTCACAAATCTCTCAACTGAAAGGCAACCAATTTCAATAAATTATGCATACGCGAGAGATCAAAGTCACTTCTCGACTGAAGTATGTCATAAGTAAAGTTGCAGGAGTGGGCATGAAACAATGTTGTCTTATCATAACAAATAATCGCAGCCTATTTAAAATGCTTACTGGTAAATAATTACTATCTTCCTCAGCAGGAAAGCCCTCTTTAAGGAACATGTCTATTATTATCAATGATTATGTAATTTCAAGCAACGGTTCATATCGCACAAGAAAATATTTTATCGAAACCAATCGTAAAAATGTTTAATTACGTTATTTACCTAACAACGATACATTATAATAAATTATGTCCATCAAAACAAACATTTTTATCAGGAATGAACTTAACCTAAGGCAAGGGGAAGGGGCATGTGTTGTATCCGGACGTATAGTGAAGTAAGTATGCATTTTGATTTTTTTTCTAGTTATTAACAAACGGAAATTCATTACTTAAATGTTTGAGAGTGCATAATAAGCAAGAAGAATAAACATGAAGAAAGCAATCATTTTACTAGCTAGATTGCATTATTTTGGTAATCAAAAATAAATGTCAGAATGCTTTAATTAATTAGCAAAGCGCTTGTTTGCTATAAAACACATACTGCTGGGCACCATTACTGTGATTATGCCTAACAATAATCTGTCTGATGGCGTCCTCTGATATTTATCTATACTTTATGATTGTCACATGCATGAAGGATTTTTAATGGTCATACGAAGTTCTACATTAATCATAAATAATAAAAAGTTTGTGATTAAAGTTCATATTTTTTTCGTTTTCAATGTTTACCGAATAGGAAGTTCAAAATTAAGCGTAAAAAATTGAGCTTTTCATTAAAAAAAAATCTTAACTCGTTAACGGCCAAGTCTTGAACCCGCTGAATGAAATTTCCTTTTTAAATTCAGGAATAATGTACAGTCATCTTCTTATCAATTTCTGCTACAAAAATTTATATTTACTTTGATAATTTTTCCGGCTTCTATTGAGTATATGATAACTCAAAACCATCTTATGAGATGTGCGATAGCTTTTTACCATAAAATTAGGAAAATCGAAAATGGTAAACGTTGCTGAGCTGCAACAGTGGCCGTTAATGAACGTGTCAACTTTGACAGGATCTACACGGGAGTTTCGATTGAAGCAGGCTCGATTTAAGCCTTCCAAGAATTACTGCCGCTGCAGTTTCGGGCTGAGATTTAATCAAGCGTTAAACACCAGGAGGGTGGGATGCAGGGGCAGTGCCCCTGTATACGCGGGTATCTATTGCGTAATATTAGGAAATGATTCACACGGCCCTGTCTGCTTAGGTTCGGACGGGCTCGATTGAGTGTCAAGGCCAAGGCAAGCAATACCTGAAACCGTACTTCAATCGAAACTCTAATGAAATTTGAAATGTTTCACTTTCAGTGCTCGAAATCATTTATAAGAATTTCAAAATAGTGTCAAGCAATTTTCTTGAATATTAAATTAAGGAGTTATTTTTAACATCTGGTGTACAATATACAATTTAGGGTGGATCGAAACACACGAATTTCATAAATTTAAAACGCCTTAGTACTGAAAAGTTTCCTTTTGGGTCCCTTATAACGGTAATAAAATTTGAAATGAATCGATCAATATCTTGAGGTCGAGCGGAGTCGAAATAAAATAAAAAAACTTTAATCGCAGAGTTTTGGAAAAATCGTGAATGTTATTTTTGTTTCTTAATCTACATAATATTCTTAATTTTTACCATTTTTTTCAGATTTTTTATCTGACTTTGTATAGGACAAATATAATTTTTCATGGATATCTGAAAATGCAAAAAAATCTAGAAGCTTTAAAAATGATAAATATTTTTTTTTCAATACAGAAAAACTTTCTTATTTTCAAAATGTACTTGTAAAAATCGAGAAAATCAGATCGCTGAAAATGACGAGTTGCTGATTTTAAAAAATTTAACTCGTCATTTTTAACGATCTGATCTTCATTATTTTGGAAACATATTTTGAACATAAGAAAGTTTGCCTATGCTGAAAAAAAATCATTCTCATTTTGGTAGCTTCTAAATTTTTTTCATTTTTAGCTCTCCATCAAAAATAAAATTTCTTCTATATGGGGCAGAATACATCAAGTGTTCTCACCTCAAATTAATTTTGTTTAGATCGGGTTAAAACTTGGCTGAATTATAGTCCTATTGGACCTACATTAATTTACCAAACCATAGTTTCATTTATCAACCGATTTTCAATATATAGGGGCCTGAAATTTTCACGTTTTCACGCAGTTCTTACCTTCACGTTAGTGTAACTTCGTTTAGGATGATCCGATTGGAGTTTTATTACAGTGTTTTTGAAAGCTCTTTTCATGTGCTTTAAAACTGTAATAACAATATATATTTTTTTAATTTGTTATACTTTTTAATTTAAATTGAAATTGATTACAAAAAGTGTAAGTATTTTTTGAAAAATGTTTATTAAAAAAATGGCTTTTTTATAGTCTTTGAAATCATGTAGAATAAAAAGTGGGCCGAAAATTGATTTTTGCTCAAATTAAAATTTTTACGCTCATTCTGAATGAAATAAAAGGTGTGAGATGAAATATATAACGTATTTGATATATTTTTTCACAGATAATCACCTCAAAAAAGTTAGATATAATTTTAGGGCACATTAGACCGGAGAGTATTCGTGCCCGAGCGCTGAGGAAGTTTAACGTGATATCCTCGAGCGCAAAAATCAAATTTGTCTAAGAAGAAATTTGCAGATCACTCTTTATCCTATATGATTCCAAAGAGTATAAAAACGCTATTTTTTAAATCGATTTTTTTTAAATATTGTTTTGTTTTCAAAAAATCAATTTCAATTTTGATTTAAAAAATACACTACTGTGAAGGTGAAGAAGCGCATGAATAAGTGAAAACTTCAGGCCCCCGTATATGAACAACCGGATGATAAATGAACCTATGGTTTGGAGGATTAATGTAGGTCCACGAGGACTCTATTCCAGCCAAGTGTCAACCCGATAAAAACAAATTAATTTTAGGTGGGAACACTTGACGTATTCTGCCCCATATAAACTTTAATAAAGAAATATAAAAGAGTATAGTAAAAATGAGTTATATTATTCAGTTCAAGAAACAAAAATAAAATTCACGATTTTTTTTTTCATAACTCTGCGATTACAAACTTTTTAAAATTCTATTTCGACTCTGCCCAAAATTAAGAATCGACCTAGAAGTCATTTGAAATATTACTACATTTCATTTATTTCCTAAAGTTCTCTATAAATCCGTTAAAGTTGCTTGAAACCATTCAAATATCATTTATATCCTGTATAAATTTTCAAAATCCTTTAAGATTTTCATTTAATTCCTTTGAGTATTTTAAAATATCCGTAACTCTTTAAAATCCTTTGAAATTCCTTGAAATTGATCAAATCCCTTAAATCTTATGAGTAATCCGACAAAAATCGAATAAAATCCCGCAAGACACTTTGAAATTTTCAATATCATTCAGAATTCCTTAGAAAATGATGAAATCCTCTGAAATAAGATAAAGCTGTCTAAAATTTCTTAAAATAACTTGAAATATTTTTAATTCGAGCAATTAAAAGATATTTTTTTAAAATAGTAGTAAAATAGTTGCGTCATTAAAAAAATTATCGAAGAGTGTTATTATAGTGAGGCGTGTCCGTGGCCTACACTTTCAAATGTTTCAATTCTTCATTTGAAATTTAGCTTAAATAAAAATGTACATTTCTGAACTTTGAATGGCTTAAATTTTAAACTTTGAAGATTTTGGAAGTCTTCCATTTTAAATAACACAACATAGAAGCCTTCCTGTGATGAATCTGCACAGTCGTATTTTACCAAAAACCCAAAAAGTAATCCCGAACACTTTCAATTAAGCAATTCTATATATGCATTTAAGTTTAAAATTCAAATGTGAATTTAAAAAACAGTGAGAAACGTGGGGATATGGATAGATTGTGCAGAAAATCAAAATAGTTACATTGAGTTCGCCTCCTCTTTTCATGATTTAAAAGAACCGGATGAGGCCTGCACGTAGCATTTCAATTTTTTTTTTACACAATATATTGAAGTTACACGCTTTTTCGTATCTCAGGTCCGTCCTTTGAGCAGGCACGCCGTCATTTTCATTAAGGTTTTCTCGGAAGTGATTGCTCCTTTTAAGATGTTCCTTTTACGGTTTGATAGAGCTCTAAAGACACTAAAGCACTTTCTTGTTAAAAAAAATGTATCCAACTTTTACAGTATTTTGTATTTGTGGTGATTTTTTTATGAACATAGTCGCATA
>NC_046660.1:99857721-99860422 GCF_010883055.1 Belonocnema kinseyi | reverse complement strand
TGAATCCATTTTCATTGGCTCCCCCAGCTCTAGATTGGTCGGCATTGTTAGCCGACCCATTGTCGGGAGCCCTGCGCGTTCTGTTGTTTTGAACCGCACTTAGTATCCCACATACAACAAATAATTTTTTCCAAGAATCCAAGTAAATTGGAAAAATATAAAGCAAAAGGTATTGCTAATACAAAAAACCCTTTTGTTTCGACTTAATACAGAGAATTTTGTTACAAATTTTTCGATATGAAGTTTCGGAATCAGGTTGATTCCCTCGTCAGATAGCCTTCAAAACATAAAAAAGAATACGTAGAAAACGATATCGCAAGAATTGAAATATATACCGTAATTTCTGCGCTATATATCGCAATTATCACATTATAATAGCGTAAAATCGTGATATCGTACATTGCAAGATTTTACATTATATTATTATTTTATTATATGATATATACGAAGGTTCCCGTAGTGGCCAAGCAATGTTAGTGCATTATAATATCCTAAAAAGCTTCGGAAGCTGCTTGTACGTTATTATATTGCGCTTTATTTCGATACAAAGGTTTTGCGATATAATTGTGCCATATATTTTTCTCCGTGAATGAAGAATAAATTAAAGTCCAAGAAGTTTATTAAGAAAATTTCATAAAAACATAGTTGATGTCGTCATTGATAGTTTGCGTAGGATGTCATTATAATAGAAAATACATGGTCTTGGGTGCTCACAGGATAAACAAGTGTATAAATCTTTAAGTTGTGGAAAGCGGATTAAATGTATAAAAAATAAGGAATACGGCATCATAAGCAGTAGGAATATGAGTAAAAAAAACATTAAAAAAGAAAAGTTTAAATAACATAGGCCTAAGGAGACGAAGGATTGAAACTTCCGTCTCCCTATGATAATGAAACTTTTTATTTTTACCGGTTTTTAACTTACCATTACTTATCTGCTACTTATTATATTGTTTTTTCCTACGTGAACTATCAAATCAACGAGATCAAAATTGTACTCACAATAATTTTTTTTACCAAGATTCATAGACTTTCCTTGATTCTTTGTCATATTTCGAAGGCTATCAGCTGAGGGAATGGGTGTGACTTCGAAACGTCATACTGAACTTTTGAAAATAACATTTTCTGGATGAAGTAAAAACAAACGATTTTCTGTTCCTTTTAGTCAAAAGAAACTTAAATTGAGTTGTTAAATAAAATAAAATTATATGAAGTTGTCTCAGAAATGGCTAAAGACCAGCAAAAATTAGACGCTGCAAAAGTTAGCCCAGCTTTTCTTGTGTACATAATGCTTCATCGCAGACAAAAATAGAGATAAGAAACATTACAGGTACTGGGTAAAACGGAGTAAAAGACAGTTCAATAACTGAGGTTACACGCTGTTAAGTGCTGCCTCTAGCGAAGTCTAACGGAGAAATCTTCGAGTCACCACCGTGAATTTATCCCGGACTCAGTTACCCTGCTAGCTGTTACCCCGCTCTACCGATTACCTGCCACGTTTCTTATCGTCAGTTCTTTCTGTAAAGGTACACAAATATTTAAACAATGTACTGATAATAACATTTATCAATATAAAGTATAAGGAATTTTAATGTTAGGAATTTTTTTATTTCTAAGGTTACATAAAATCCGAGAAATTTTGTGAAATGTGAAACGGGCCTTCTTAGGCACGCACCTCTCTCCGAATTTAGTTCAAATGTGCATTTATAAAAAAAAATGCAAGCGATTTCCTAGCAGAATTTGTCTATGTTTGTAAAATGATTTTCCCTTCGACAAGATTCGCGTAAATGTAAAGCATCCTTATTGCGAAACGTGCCTTATGCTAATCCGACGTTGGGATCAAATCGCTCGGTATCAATGATGACTTAAGGAGGACGAGGCTGAGAGATCCTTGAAGCAGAATTATTCTCTCCAGATCCAGATTGAGTGCAATTACAAATAGTTTGCTTCAAACGATCAAGCCTTTCGAATCAGTTCACGCGTGAATCACGTTGATCGTGAATTTCGCGTTTTTCCGCGGAACATTTCCACCGTGGATTCACAAGGGATCCAAGCTGGAGGGTGAGAGCATAATAATATTGCGAATTCAGCGAGGCTTCTCACCGTTGCTAAATCGGCGATAAACAATAGTTGCTTACGAATCGACATATGCAGACAAACTCCGGTCCATGTTTAATGTACCAAAGAAAAAAAATCAGAAATATAAAGCAAAAAACCCAGAGAATACTTAAACAACATAAAGCTCTATTCACGAACCTTTAATTGATGTAAATAAACCTGAGAACAATTAAAAATATATAAAACCTTTCATTTTCTTCGGATTCTGCAAGAATTCATTATTTGAGCTCCATTAAAAAATATATTTCTTAACTTAGAACAAAAGCGTAGTCAATAAGCTTACCATCACTTGCAATCACGTAAATAAACACATAACAAAATTGTCAACAAAACCGTTGATTTTTTAATCAAGTTGTAGAGTTTTTAACCTAATAAGATGAACTTTCAACCGAATGATCGAATTTCTAAACAAACCAGATTAAACTTGAATCAAAAATGGTTGCAATTTTTTCCAGATAATTGAATTTTTTAGAAGACAGTTGAGTTTTCAACAAAGAAGGATTAATTACACCAAACTCTCGCTTTCAGTTAAGTGTTGGGGGGTGCCTTCGAATACCCTTGGACTGAATACGGGGGGGGGGGG
>NC_046660.1:99854392-99857621 GCF_010883055.1 Belonocnema kinseyi | reverse complement strand
GGGGGGGGGGGGCTGAAAGCGAGAATTGGGTGAATTTTCAATTTAGAAGGTCAAATTTTATGTCCAAATATACAAATGACCAATAAAACAGTTGAATTTTCGACCCAAAAAAAAGTTAACTTTTCAACCGAAAATTTAAAAAATATACTTGCAGTAAAATTAATGAATTTTCCAAAAAATAATAAGATAAACGAATTTTCAATAAAATAGTCAAATTGTTCAACTAAAATCATGTTTATTTTCAATCATGTTCCAATTTATAATTTATTATTTAAACTTAAATTAGAGATTGCGCACAAATTGAATGAGTTCAAAAAAATGTGCAATAAATTTTACCCATCACACTATAGTTTATGTAATAATTAGCATCATAAACTGTTTTTCACTAATTTTTTAAAATCTTATTACTTGTTGCGAACTTTCTTTTTTCTTTTCTTTTTTTATATTTTTTTTTCATTCTTCTCCTTTTTTATAAACCCAGAATATTTCTTGATAACAGTAAGAAGTTCTACAAAAGAATAAACTAGCTCTCGTATTCTTTGAGTTACTTTTTTTACGAGCAATCGACATAATAATATCGAACATAAAGTAAAGAGGCGTCCGCAATACGCGCATCCAGCTGCTGATATTGTTTGTCGTTCGGGTCTTCTTTTTTTCTATTGTTTCCACGTCGCAAGATAGAAGCCACGCCATTCGTCTGAGCGATAGAGGTAAAAAGATGAAAAGGCATCTAAGGGTTTTACGACGATAACCAACATTTCGAATCCTCTCTAGTATGTTATCCAGGATAGAGTCTTCAATTTTAATAAATTCCGAGCAGCATGTGGAAATCGTCTAGAAATCGATGGAATATAAAAGGGGAATTTTAAATTCTAGCCATGGCCTCGGTTAAATCAATCAGCAATGTCCTTATTGACAGAATTTTCAAATTTTACTTCTCAGGGTTATCAATACAATTTTTTAGAATTAACTCATTTCTACAGTTTTCAAGCAATTTTTTTAAAGACCGAGAAAATTATATGTATAATACTATATAATTATGATAATTGGAACAATGTAAAATTTTGGAAAAAGATCAAAATGGCGGTCACTCAAATCCTAGCTCAGTTCTATAGTTTTTATTAGAGTGTTTTCGAACTTTGCGTCAGAATAAGAAATATGGCTTCCGAAACTAAATGATAATTCAAACATTCTAAGATTTCGAAAAAATCCAACATTTATCAGAAGTAGAAATTTGATTGATATATATGATAATCCGCGAAATCCAAAATTTATAAAAAATCCAAAATTACATCAAATTAAATTTTAGCTTAGTTAATTTATGTTTTTGTTAAGATTTTTTAAATACGTTACTAAGAAAATTCGCATATAAAAAAATGGAGAGATGTCTGAAACTTAATTATCTGATACTAATGATTTATCTACAATTATGGACTTTTATCAAATTTGGGAGTTTTTGAATTAGCATATAGTTTCTGAAACTAAATTTCTTGTTCTGACACAGTTTGAAAACATTTGATTGAAAGCTGTCAAACGAGCTATTTTGCACGTTTTTCGTTAAATTTGCGATTTTGTCAAAATTCCACGTCATTCGAATTATCATACAGTTCCTGAAGCCAAAGATACGATAAGGCTGCTAGGAGTTTATTAAATACATTTGATTACATTCCACAATGAAGTTACTTTCTGAAGAGTTTTTAAGTATTTATTTTTGCTTATAAGGGGAACGTACAGGGAAGCAACTAGTTGTTTGAAACTAAGTAAATGTTTACGAATCTTAGATATATAGTCTTATATGAGTAGTCTTATAAAACATCAGTGACTTTTCATTGAATAGTGTCCAATTTTCTCCTACATTCTCCTACATTCTCATCATTTATGATTGAGAAAGTATTAGAATTGTCCTTAATTTGACACCAAAGTTTTTCAACGGGTCTCCACGTTTAGAGACCCTCTGAACCCGAAAATCAAGTTTTTACGATGGCGTCTGTCTGTCTGTCTACCTGTAAACACGATAACTCTCGAAAAAACGAAAGGATCAAATTCATATTTGACACACTTTTTTTAGGTCCTAAAAGAAAGGAAGAGTTCGTTAACCGGCCACTTTTAATTCTTTAATTCTTACAATTCCTCTATCTGATGATATGAAGACGATTTCGAATTCTCGTGCAGTGATTCAGGCGGTTGCAACGCCATCCAACAGTTCCAGAGAAGATCATCTAGTATTACCAGATAGTGATTATTATGATTATAAAAACATTTCAGTGTTGAAATGTTGTCTCAGGCTTATACTGCCCAACATGTCGAAGGCATTTTGGGTTAGAGTTGAATTTTTTATTTGACCATTTTTTGCACGGGGCTGTCCCGGTATATATCATCAGTCACGGACGCATTTTTATAATCCAATCAAGTGATATGATGAGAGCAGTCTGCCCAGACATATTGGACAAAGCCTGGTTTTTACCCCATCATTGACGGACTGGGTAGCAGTCAAGTACATGATGGGGGAACCTACAGCTTAAGGTGGGTTCTGAACCATCAGAACCTCGGTAAAGGTACATTGGAAAATTTCTAGAGGTACCGGCTCAGGGATCGAACCCCGGACCTCTGAGGTGAAGTCCGAGTGTCTAACCAACTGAGCCACCGAGGCTCAGTTATTATTATTATTACACCATTAAGCCATTTGCCCTTTCGGGGTAGGCGTGCCTCACTCGGTGTCGAAGGGAGTAATGTGAGGAAGGGATATAACATTTTTAGATTGATCCAGAATTCTCGTGATATTTATTTAAATAACACGTTCGTCCCGTCACACTTGTCCGACCTAAGGTGCTGATCAATCTCTCTAGCAATCACCCCAATTAAAGATCCACACAAAATCGTCATGAGAGATTTCCCACTGGGGTCAATAGTATCCAAGGTCTTTCGTTTCAGGCGTCATTCACTCTACTGGCACTCTTTTTATCAACTATTTTTCGCCATACTTTTCTGTCCTGGCATACTTCTGTAGCTTCTTTTATGTCCATGTATTTTTTCATGCTCGTGTTTCCGTGGCTTCTTATGGCTCTGCTAACTAGGGTCTCATTCACACATTCTAACCATTCTTTCCGCGGTCTGCCTCTGGTCACGCTGCCATTTACAGTCTGTCAAGTTAAAGCGTGGGTGGCTTTACTCGCAGTCGGTAAGGTGTATCGACATGATTTTGGTGTCAAAATATTAAGAAGAGCTCCCT
>NC_046660.1:99851862-99854292 GCF_010883055.1 Belonocnema kinseyi | reverse complement strand
GAGTACTGTGTGGAAGGGATAGAGATTTTTCAGATTGATCCAGAATTCTCGTGCTATTTCGTCCCTAGTAAATAAGCTACCAAGGTATATGAACTTATCAACTTGTTCAATTCTCTCATCATTTAATAAAATATTGCATAGTGTTTTCTCACTCTTTGCTTCATATTTAAATAATTTTAAACTACGTTCAGATGAAAAACAAATATTGATCCTCATGCCAATTGAAAACTCTTTTTTACGACATATAATTTAATTATAGGTACAGGTACTAGGTAGGTGCGCGGCGTCTAATTCATAACTCCGTTCACGCCTCCCTGATTTCTCCTCGGGTTCATATTGTCGCATGCTCGATCTCGCGACGTGCCACAACGCAAACTACCGCAATACCGCATCGACATGTATGCTCGTCCGTGCACGAATAGGTACACTTGCTTCACGCGAACAGGATTTATACCTACGCGAGGAATGTTCGCGCACAGAATGCAATGTGAACTGAACATGCATTATTATCGTTATACTCACCATACATACGTTATTCCTCCACCCGTCGCGCTGTGTCGCTAGCCGCGAAGCGTGCACAACATACCTGCTCCTTCTTCTCTGTGCAACCATAGGTTCCTCAACAAAGCTAAGACAGGGTCGAAGTTTTGACAATGCTTTGTTTTGAATTAGAACTATCAAAGTTTCCATCCTATTATGCAGCAAACTTTGAATAACTTATGTTTTGGCGACACATACTCGGTAGTATACATATATACATTCTATACGAGACTGACTCCCTGGTATATGTTGTAGACTTCGAAAAAACTAAGCAACACGTATTTTTTTATCTGCAGAAAAACAGTTAAAGGGGTTGCAATAGCCCTTCAAAGATATAGGGGTCTCAAGTGTGGATTGTACAGTTTTGTGTATAAAAACCAAATTGTTTTCGATCAAATCTACTGGAAGGGTTCCCTCGTGATAAAAGATAAATAACTTAATTTTCTCGACAAATTTTGTTAAATGAAGGGGGTAAAGCACCCCTACATATATTTAAAGTTGTGCTAAAAATGTTTCAATTCACAGAAAAAAAAATTGGAAAAAAATATGTTTTGCACTTGAAACAAAAATAAAGTTGTGTTGCGATAAAAAAAAATGTAATTAATGGGTGTAGCTGCTCCTAAACTCTTTTTATTTTGTGTCTGATAATATCTACTTTGCATTCACAAAAAATTGGGAAATTAGTTTTACAACGAAACAAGTAAAATAAAGTCGCTATATAGTTCAGTTAATAAAGTTCGCTATAAAACTAATTTCTTAATTTTTGTGTGCGTGCAAAGTATATATTATCATAGACACGAAATAAAAAGAGTTTAGGGGTAACTACCCCCATTAATTAAAAAAAAAATTTTTGTCGGAACCCAACTTTATTTTTATCTCAAGTGCAAAACATATTTTTTTACATTTTTCTCTTATGAATTTAGCAACTTCCAGCACATTTGAAAATATGAAGGGGTGCTTTACCCCCGCGTAATTTTTTTTAATTCAGATTAGATGGACTTTATTTTACTTATTTCGTTATAAAAGTAATTTCCCAATTTTTGTCCATGGAAAGTATATAATATCATAGACACAAAATAAAAAGTTTTAGGGGTGGCCACCCCCGTTCATGTTTTTTTTTGCTGAAACATTTCAACTTTATTTTTGCCTCAAGTGCAAAATGTATTTTTTTTCAAATTTTATATTATATGTAGGGGTGGTTTACCCCCTTCATTTTAAAAATATTTTTTGAGAAAATTATTTTATTAATATTTCATCACGAGGGAACAAGTTCCAGTACGCTTAATCGAAATCAATTCGGTTTTTATAGGCAAAATTATACAATCGACACTTGGGAGCGCTTCTCTGTTGAATCTCGTGCTTCGCGCTAGATAATGCGTTACCGCGCGCAGTAATTTTCAATTCTAAATAATAAAGCATTATATTTGTTTCTAGTTAAACATAAATTATACTGGGTTTCAAGTGGATACGTTCAATTGAATACATAATTAAGACACCTAACCTAAAAACAGCAGTACTCATGTAAAAATTCTGACAATAGCAGTACATTTTCATGAAAACCCCACCCGTACGTTGCACTTTGACTATAAATAATAATTGAGTCAATAAATTTTATGTTATTATTTTAGTTTTAAATGTTTGACAAGATTTGAATACATCAAACAACTTTCAAATTTTATGCACTCTATTTTACTTTACACGTATATGATTTTACAAGATAATGGTATATTAAATTTACTACACGTATATGCATATTGCTTCCATTACATTTATAGTAAAATCGCTATAGAAATTTCTAACAGTGTATAGTCAAAGGGGCCGCCCATAAAAAACGTCAGCAAAATTTCCAGAATTTTAGATTTCCCCCTCCTGCTTCACCGATTTTGTCCG
>NC_046660.1:99851328-99851852 GCF_010883055.1 Belonocnema kinseyi | reverse complement strand
AGGATGTCCGAAAGACTGCCCCCTCTCCTCATTTTTCATGGGGAGTTAGGTAGACGCATAAACGAAGTTAAGAACTAAGAAGGTTACTGGTAGAGCAAGGCCCCTTATAAGAAGTAAAAATATATCAAATAAAGCTAAAATGGCAATACATAATTCTATATTTGTACCGACTGTACTATACGTTAGCGAGACATGGACTTATCAAGAAAAAAATAAGAGTAAAATTAACGCAATTTACATGAGATTTTTGCGCATAATATGCGGAAAACTCTGATAGACAAAGTGAGTAACGAGATAATATTCAAAGAATGTGGTGCAGAAAAGACGCTAGTTAGACAAATGGGAAAGAAATTGGTTAAGATGGTTCGAGCATGTGGATAGAAGGCCAAATGAACGACTAACGAAACAAGTGTACCAAGATAAAGTACAGTCTGTCAAGTTAAAGCGTGGGTGGCTTTACTCGCAGGCGGTAAGGTGTATCGACATGATTTTGGTGTCAAAATATTAAGAAGAGCTCCCTCTTT
>NC_046660.1:99836634-99851228 GCF_010883055.1 Belonocnema kinseyi | reverse complement strand
TTTTGGTTTCTTCCCGCGCCCACTCCTTGAATTCTTAAGTTAGACAATATACAAGAAACGTGTAATTTTCCCACAACAATCATAGGAAAAAGTTACAGAACGAAATGTAATTTTCAGCAATATTTTTTACAGTGAATGTAGTCGCCAAAGACGTCGGTGTCTTGAAAACTGCCTCTAAATTCAAATCGAAAAACAATTTTAGTTCAAATTTATAACTGTAGTTCATTTGGGATTTGAATCTCAGTAAATGTGAATAGAAAATTGTTTTCAATTCAAGTTACAATATTTACGATATTTTACGAGTAAAAAATGCAGGCTAAATGAGTATCAAATCATAGAGGAAAATAGGTTCTCCCTACGATTAAATTAATGTACTCTCTAAACCTGAGTCATTGAAATATCACTGATTGAAATAGCTTGAATTCGGTCACTGACAATCAGTGAAAAGTTACTTAATCATTCAGTAAAATAAACACTTCTGAGACTTGGCAGCACTGCACCATGTCGATTTACAAGTCATAATAAAATAATATTTTAGTAGATTCAATCAAATCATGATAGAAAAAACTTAGAACCCATAAGTATGATTAACTATTAAAAAAGGTGAAAAGTTTCGATGCTTTTAAATGTCAAATAACCTCACATATTACTTTACTTTCAAGATTGGTCTGTCATGTACGCACTGGTTAAGTAAGTACTTTTTATACGAGTTAAGAGTACATTTTTATCGCAGGTAATTCAGCTGACTTACAGTCCGAAATTTGAAAAATGTATTTGAATAAGGAATTCTTTTAGATACTCAAGTAAAAGAGTAACAACAACGTTTAACTTTAAAACTTAGAGGTTATTTTTAACATTATTTACCCTGGTGTTACTGAACTGATTAGTGAATAAGTCCGAAATCACTGATTAATCAGTGAAATGTCTAACTACTACTTCAATCGGTGAATTTTTCATTGCATGTTAGTTTACCTATTTAACTGCTTTCATATGGAATAAAAAATATTGATCTGCATATTTTTGATAGATATGTGCACGGTCTGTGGAACAGTTATAGCCATTTTTAAACAAATAAACAATTCGATCCCCATTTTTCAAAATCAAAAAAAGCCTTGATTTTTTTTAAGCTCAATTATTTTGTTCGTCCTTAAATAAAGCTTAGGGTTTTCGCATTCGAAGACGTATAGGACAAAATGTATTTTTCTTTTAATTTTCGAGAAATTAAATTTCGTCTATTCTGTTTCGTGGGAACCGTCTCTTCCGAAGGAGTTGTACTATTTTAAAATCGATAGATTTTGTTCGCCACAGTTTCGATCGTATTTTGCCCAACCTATTCAGTGATGTAAGCATCTTTTGAAAAACCTTCAACTCCAAAAATTAATGTTTAAAATTTACTTATTATCTCTAAAAAGGGTAGAAAAAATCAAACCTTTTTGCACAAAATTTGTAGCCTGACAAAGAATGGACAAAATTAACAAAACTGATTTCCTTTGAGGCTTGGAAAGGTAGCGCCTTAAGCTTTACTTCAAGACAAAAAAAACTGGTCGAACTTGAAAAAATGAAGAAAATTAATTTAAAATATACATGTCGAAAATTTTTTTATCCCTTACGGGAGCAGTTGAATACATCCGAAAAAGCAACACACGTTATGCTGTCAGAAAAATACTCTCTCTAAATTTTAAATAGTGAAAATTTCACTAATTGAATTAGTGGTCTTCTACTGTAAAAATAGTGATATTTTCACTATTTCCAATTAGTGGATTTTATTTCACTATTATTTAGTAGTTTAATTTACTATTTAATTAGTGAAGTCGAGATCGAAGCCGTGATCACGTGATCGCGGCTAATGGTGGACTCGCGCCAACCCGGGCTGACGTCTCGTTTGCATCGTTTAAATTTGTCAGCTTGCATCATTTTTCTTTCTATGAGCGTAAAAAAATTTTAAAACACAGGTTAGTAATATTTTCCAGTTAATTATACTTTCGTGTAGTTTCCCCGTGAAGAGTCTCCTCATTATGTGGCGACATGTATATCGAGACGAAAACATTTGCTACAGAACATGAGCGCTGTGTTCGTTTTGAAGTTATGAAATCAAGCTTTACATTCATTTTTATAAAAATACATGGCAAGCTGAATTAAGAATTTCTTTAGTAAGTACAGTATCAACATAAATTAATTTTATTTTTTAATATAAATTATAGTTAGTTCTATAACTTGTCTTGTAATATAGTTTACTGTCGGGGTTATTGGTTGACTCCAGAAAATATTTTATTTCACTGTGTAATTAGTGATTTTGACTACTTAATTAGTGATTTTCCACTATTTAGTAGTAGATACTTTACCTCTCAAAACCAATATTTGCTTAGTGAAATTTCACTAATTGATTTAGTAAAATATTTTCACTAATTGAATTAGTAGTTTTTCACTAATTCGTAGTGACCTACTTCTTGCTAATTCAATTAGCGAAATTTCACTATCAAATAGTGAAATTTCACTAATTCAGATTTAGAGAGCTGTATTTATATTTATGAATCAACAAATTATTTACCTATTTTAATTTTTAAAAAACCTCCTGTAATTACAAACAATTTCTTTGAGGCAAGACATTTTCTTCAATACTAATTAAGTAAATTAAAATTATGTACAATTTTAAGAAAATTTCTTTTATTATTAAAAGTTTTAATAATTTTTACATCTTTTAATAATTTGAAAGTGTATTCGATGAAATCCAATGCCACTTACATAGGTTTATTATAAATAATTTCATAAGAGCTAGTGATACTTGCTTGAGAAAAATATAGCTGTGGGTGAAACGTTTTATTTAACAATAGTTAATTGACTGTTTGGGTTTTACTTTTGCTGTAGATAAAGCTGCGATTCTTATCCAATTCTAATTCTAGGGCTGATTTTATTTCTTAAAATATTGTTTACAAGTTTGTTTGCTTTGTTTATGGAAGAGTTATATACAAAAATAATAACTGTTTAATTTATAAAAAAATTTCAGAATAAATTGGAATATTTCATATAGTATTGTTTATAATTCTAAAACAACAAATTCAAGTCACACGTGTAAAATAAATCATTTGAACCTAAACAATTTATTTCCAAAGGATGCTTATATTTCTCCTTCAAAATTGGTAGCCATATTAAAAATAGTGGGATATCATGATTAGCTATGCAAATATATATACACAGAAAAAATTATCCGTAATTTGTATATCAAACGTAAAATCTTCTAAACATTGGCAAATTGGAAATTTTTTAATGTCGATATCACGGTAAAATATTGCGTCACCTATTTTTTCTTTTGCTTATTTGATATGCTCATTTCAATTATATAAAATTTATATCTAGATTTTTATACATTTGAATTTCGAATTTTGCGAAAAATCTAGCTTTCATTCAGTGAAGTTGTGAATTTCTTCTTAAATAATATTATTTTCATATGTTTCTGAATTATAAACAAAAGAAATACAATTAAACTCTTCCATAGCCCTCCCTTCTATAGCCCTTCCGAGAATTGACGCCGTAACGCATGTAGGCGTAACCCCGAAAACGGCGCTATAAAAGAGGTTCACTATATATGGAGAATAATACAATGCGAAAGAATAAAACTTACAAAAAAATGTAACTTTTCTTTGAAAAAAATACAACGGTTTCAAAAATAATTACAAATTTTTTTCTTTTAGTCAAGAATATCACGATAAGAATCACGACTTTTAATACTTTTGATTTGATCTCAAAACTTGATTAAAGATACCAAATAATAATTGTAAAATATTTAATTGAACCTGCATGAAGAAACTTTCAGTTATAAAATTTGATGGTATAATAGTTATTTTTACAATAGGACAGTAGCAAGCCAGGATATAGAGTCACTATTGCAAGAATTACTATTGTGAATATTAAACTCTGAAGTTATTATGCCTGTTGAAATATAAAATAAATGATTAAATAATTGCACTTATATCAAAAGAAACTTACTATAATCTTTAAGAAAGATTGTGAAGCTTACAAAACACAATAGTAAAAACATTTTGTCCATGTTCATTCTACGCATTTCTAATTTTCCCCATAGAAAATAGGAAAAACTTCTATGGTCGAAAGAGCGAAATAAAAATAAATTCGCATTCGCTTCACGCACTATACATTTTATACATTAAACATACAATTAGATATTTATATTTTATTCTAAGCTGAAAGAGAAAAAACCTTGTTAGAAGATATCAGCCCTGGCGGGAATTGAACACGGTTCTCCGGGGCAGCAGAACGGAGATATTTCCCTGTGATAAAACAAATTATAAGCTTTAGGAATTTTATCATCCTCATGAACTTCGGCGCGTGTAATGACGTTATTTGGTACTGAAACGCGAAGCACTACATTCAATTGTTTTTTCTTTCATTGCAGCTTCCCATTGAAAATAGTAATTTTTCTTACCTAGTTTGCAACTTATGTTATTTTAAATGCTATTTATTGAAACTACGGTTTTATCATTTATTTTGTGAATATCACTTTTTTCAACTTCAATCTGCTATCAAAAATATGAATCTTTCTAACTATAAATGGCAATTATTAGGTTTGTAGTATATTTATAAATGAAATGGAAAATGTATTTCTTCCTATGGCTGCGGCAATAATACTATTTTCTCGGCTATATCCTATAGATTGCAATCGAACTTTTGTAAATATCAATATTAAAATGCCAAATTTTACGATCAAGAGTTTCTCCGTGTGTATCGGGGAAGAGTGTATTTGGCTATGTTTTTTTTACTATACCGATTTGACACGAAATGAGATATTTTGCTGAAAGTTTGGGAAAATAAACAAATGGGACTAAAGAACGTTTATGTACTATTAAATTTTCACATGTACAAAAAAAAATCAAAAAATGAACTTGGTACGATTAATAAAAAAATATCGGTAAAGTAAAGTCGGAAAAGTACCACATGCACTTAAATCTAATCAGAAGACTCGGAGAGCCCGTTCATTGAAGGAATCAATGATTTTCCATCCTTATAATCGATTCAGAATCAATGGCTCGTCAAAACATTATTCAGAAACATGCAGCATCGATCAAGGATCCATAAAGAATCACCTGGAATCAACAGGAATCAATCGTGCTGATACAGAAGACTTTTTAAAACATGCTTCATACTTTCTGGAATGAATAAAAATTTTACGATATCATAGTATAAAGTGTAAACAAAAATTCAAGAATTTTATAACGTAATGGATATTCTGCCGTGATTTGGAAGAAAACCGTTAACTGCAAATCGGATAAGTCACCTGAAAGTAGTTAACGGTAGGCGGCTCAAGGGACTTATCCGAGATGCCCATATTCAAAAGTTGTAACGTAACATATTATTGTAGTAACTTGTCATTAACCGTTACAACAGAAATTAAGTTCTTATTTAACGCGCAATTACTGAGTACTTTTAACTCATAAAGCTTGAAAGGAGTTTCTCTAAATTCATCATATTCGAATATAGAATTTTTATTTTGGACCGTTAATTTCCATTCAAATCACATGAGATTCATAATACAGATTCCGCGTTCAGTATCCTCGTGATGAACGTATTTAATTAAAATATGATGTGCCATCTCTCATATCAGTGCAAATTCGGAATTGAATCGAATTGCTGTTAACGATTTCCAACAGGAATTCGTCACTGATTGTGAGCAAAGGAAAGAGGGACGATACATATTGACTGAAACGGATCCGATGAGCAGTGCTTTCTGGCAAATACTATTAAAGGGAAGGATATATCCCAGAAATATACATCAAAGTGAAACTGTATTGAAAAAGAGGTAAATTTTTTAGATTAAAAACTATGCGCACCAATATGGAAATATTGCAGTTTATTTTGTTATTGAAAAACAAAATTAAAAGGCTTTTAACTAGCAGGGCTGAAACTAACTTCAGAGATACAAAATAATATAAACATTATCACAAATTAAAAAATTTAGAGTCAAAATAGTGTCCTAAAACTTCTCAAGTATTCAAGTATTCAAGTATATAGACGGAAATAAAAAAAGTGTGCAATAGAAAATGAACTTTATTATTCAAGCTTAACATGCACGTTTCCAACCTAATATTTTATAGGAAGCAAACATTATTTTCAACCTTTATTTAAAATATTATTATTTAGCCTATAAATCATCTGGATTCCTATTTATTTATTGCAGGCCTCAAAGTCTGTTCCTATTTCCCTCTTTGTCTTATTTTTTCACTTAAATGCGAACTTTAAATACAATTTTTGGTTAAGAATTCATTTCTTTCGGTTACAAATTATAATGTCATACTTCATAGTGAAAACAAAAATGTATGTTTTTATCGACAATTAATTCTCAATGAAAATTCAAATCCACTTTTGTTTAAAAATTGATTTTTTTAGTTAAAAAATTAAAGTTTATGGTTAAAAACATTGAAGAACAGAAAATTATAAACAAATAATTATTTGAATAAAATTTGGACTACATTAACATCCACTGTTCAAATTTTTTGGTCGAAAATTTATTTAATTAGTTGAAAACTTGTATTTTTTAGTACACAAATTTATCTTCTTGGTAGACTTTTCAAATATTTGGTTACAACGTCATGTATTTTATCAAAAATTCGTCTTTTTTTGGTAGAACATTAATCGTTTTGGTTTAATTGAAATTTTTTGATTTAAAACGAAAAGCTTTTCTTGGTTAAAATATCCAATACTATTAGGTGTACATATTTTGTTCAGAATTTAGCTTTTTATCGTTGAAAATTTAATTACTTTGTTGGAATTTCAACTACTTTATTGAAATAATTTTCCCAAAGTTGTGAGTCATTGAGATGGTGGACATATTATTGTAGAGAACTAAGGATGAAGTTAAAAAATTGCTTTCAAGGAAAACTAAACAAATAATGGCATTGAATTTTTTTTTGGAATAGTAACAAAATAGTGTTATCGCTCAGAAAATGTGAAATAGTGTCAAAACTGTGATGAGTCCGAGGCCTTGACTACATTTATTTTTCTAATTTGAGGTAGGGACATAATTTCATTTGAGATTACTTTCTACATTATGATACAAGAGACATTTGACTGCACTTTTTTCTGGACGTGTTGCTTTTATTAACGATTCTTAACGTGTTTTGAATAACGCGCGACGGAAATTGAAGCGTTCATGAGGCGTGCAATAATATCAAAAATATTTGTAACTTGCCAGGAATGAACAAGGCAACGATAAATTACAGTACCGATCTGGCATTCCGAAGCTTAAAAATAAGAGCAGAGAGCTTCGAGGCTGTTGGGTTTTTTTCCACGTTCTCATAAGCCTTTTTTCAGGTGTTTTCTATACTTGAAGATTAACCCCTCCATTTTTACAAAATTACAAAAGAAAAAACTATGCGAGATCAGGAAACAGCAACTGCTCTAATATATTTTTATTAATTTATTTTTTTAATCGAAAAAGTTGAAAATCTTCGATTCATTTAAATCCACCCGCGAAATTGAGTGGTACCTTCAGTGTGTAAAAAGTACATGACGTAATTTCTATTTTATTAATCATGTAGACTATAATTTATATAGCTAAGTTTTCTTGAGATTTTAACTATGATTTTATCGTTATGATTAAATTATAGATTGTGAGATATTTCGATTACGTTTCTGGTCAAGGTCATCATAAACCTACGGAGTAGCCACTGAACGTAATAATCAAATCAATAAAATACAACTTTCAATTCGCACAAGGTCACAATAAATTACATCGATCATAATAAAAATAATAATTAATATCCTATCTGTCTGCACACCTGTGAATTTTCCATCTGAAGGCTATTCGGAATCTGGAAATTCAAAGGCACTTCTTGTATATATGCCTTAATTTATGCTATCTAGAGTATCTAGACTATTCGAGCCATATTTAAAAATTGCGAAGCCAGTTATCGCATTACCAGATATAATGTATTCGCATTTGATTAAATCGATGACTCACGTTGTATGTTTACTATCACGTACTATCTACTCTATATTTTCTCACTAGCTTACACGCTAAGAGATATAAATTTCATTCATCGTAGAGAAAACAAACGTGTATGACCTATTGATGCAAATCTTTTTGTATTTATTAATTTATTGTTTCTTGCTAAGTAAGGAGAAAGTGCAAATTTTCATGTTCAGAAATTAGAAGCATATCTGTTTTCTTTTGCATCGTGAATATCTTATTTACACAAACTAAATTGGTTTGTTTTTAAGATTAAATGAAGTTTACTGAAAAATGATAATATTTTATGCAAAAAGATTCTTTTTGAAGTAAAAGAATATCCTCTTAAACTTAAATTTAAGAAGAATTTCCACTTGAGTCTAAAAATATTCTTTTGACTTAAAGAATATTTCTCTTTGTGGAATGTAAAAGTTGGACAAGATACATTTAATTCCCCTTTCAAGACTTGAACTGCAAACTGCTAAACTAGGTCGCTGATAACAACTTTTTTAAAAATTCGATCTCAGTAATCCATAAACCTTCAATTTTCAAATATTATTTAATGATCTTTGATTTTAAATTTCAAAGTGCTTAGATGCACCGAAAATATGTTTGCTGCGTTCACCGAATTATGATGAATATAGCTATACTTTTCCAGCTCCCCTGGACTTACCGAAAATGTTTAGTCTGCGATCCCGACCTCTAAACTTTGTAGTAGGGATTTACATTTTATCATTGCTAAACAAAGTCGTATAAAATGTTGAAACTCATTGTAGAATACACAGGCCTGCGTAATTTTTCCCGTTGAATTCGAATACTTTGCAAACGACTTCTTCAATGTCACACAAATGATGAAAAAACGTTAATCGAAGTGCTGTGTGCATGGAAAAATAATTCTCAAAACATGTACACACTACTTGAAATGAAATTTTATCATACTTTTTATTATTTCTATGTATTAAAAGTGCAAAAGTACATTATTAAAAAATGTAAAAGTTATTTCTATGTATTAAAACGTGGGTAGTTCATTCCCTAAGATTTAAAAAAAATTGTAAAAAAACAAACGATTAATTAATTGGTCTACTAGTTCCATTGCAAGTTGAAAGGAGTTGTCTCACTTTTTCGAGGCCAGCTATGACCATTAAGGACTATCAAGTGCTCTTTTTTCCAAGTTGTTTGTATTGTAGGGTCCCGACTGTACGGACTTATTGAAATTTTAAAATGAAGTTATAAATATAAATCAAATTATCAAGCTTGAACAAGTGAGCATAATAAATGCGTGTATATCAACAATAGAAGTAGACTTAGAAATCAAAATACAGGCTAAAAGCTTACCATGTTATAATTAAAGTATAAATGAATGTTCGACATAAGCTTACTGAAATTAGCGACTTGAGTTGGTGAGTAAATACAGGGAGATTTTTTTAACTGGAAATTTTTAAATATCTTGAAAAATAGGCACTATATGAAAAAATGTTATGAATCAAAAGTTTCAAGTTAAAAAAATCACCATGTATACGTGGGCCCACATAGATTTAGGCATTATACACAAAAAATTCAATAGACATAGAGACATAGTTATAGAGGTAACACACGTACTAAGGAGCAATGTATACATTACTTATTGTTTTTGGTGCCAGGGGGTGGAGGTGCGGGTGTGGGGCTACCACTGGAATAATGTTACATTCTTAAAAAATATATTATTGCATCGTTGAACTTATTCAACAAAAATCAGAAAGTGCACTATTCAATTTTTTTATTAAGAATTCATATTTTTTTAAATAGAATTTTCATCTTTTTTAGTTAAAAATGCGACTGTCTTGTTAAAAATTGATATGGCTTGGTTTAAAATAAACTTTTTTGTTGACAATGCACTTTTTTGGGTTGCAAATTGAACTATTTTGTAGAAAATACGTATTTTCGGTTGGAAAATTTAACAATGCAGTAGAAAATTTAAAGTAATCTATTTCTTTGGATACAAATTTAGCTAACCTGTAGACATTTTTTTTGCTGAAAATCTATTTTTTTTAACTTAAATTTAGCTGTTCCATTTTTGGTTAAAAATTTAAATTTTTTATTTGAAAATTGAATTGATATAATTCAACTATTTGTTTAAGTCATGTATGTTAAAAAAGCGCCTTTTTAGTAGAAATTTAATCCTTTTTATTTAAAATTGAACTATTTGGTTGAAAACTAATGTATTATTTTTCAATTCGTCTTTTCTGGTAGAAAATAAATTTTCTTCTGTTTTAAAATGCAACTTTTAGATTTAAATGTTTTTCAATTCAAATTCAAATCTGTTTTGGTGCAAATATCAATGATTACATTTTGTGTCGAAAATTCCGCGTTCGTGTTTTTTGTATAAAATTAATTTCTTAAACTAAAAATTCAACTATTTCATTAGAAATTTAAATGTTTCATTAAAAAATTACTTTTTTGTTAAAAACTCATATTTTCGGTTTGAAAATTCTACCATCGGAACTTTTCACCTTTTTTAATATTTGATCATATTTATGGGTTTTAAGTTTTACTATTATTCTTTGATAGAATGTACTAAAATATTATTTCATTATGATTGCTAAATTTACATGGGGCAGTGCTTCCAAACCCTCAAAAGTGATTATTTTACTCATTCAATAAGTAACCTTTCACTGATTGTCAGTAACCCATTTCTAGCTACTTGAATTAGTGACATTTTACTGACAATCAGTGAAATTTCATTGATTCAGATTTAGAGAGTAGGTAGATATCTAGATTTTATTCAGTTCATTAATTAAACATTTCTTTCACGCAAATTTAACTGAGTGTTTGAACAAAAACTATCTAAATAGAATGGTGGATCATATCTCAAAGAACTAAATAAGATACCAAAGATAGGGGAGAGTGGTCCTAAGTGGACACTGTGGGGTAAGTCGGCACCCTCGTGTTTCTCAGAGATGGCGCACGGCATTAACCATTTTGTCGTATTATAGGTTTGAAGCAGTTACAGGTGTGTTAATATTTTAAAAAGTCTAATCGATTACGTGCGCTGGTTTTTGTGTT
Organism: Belonocnema kinseyi; assembly: GCF_010883055.1. Classification (NCBI taxonomy): domain Eukaryota; kingdom Metazoa; phylum Arthropoda; class Insecta; order Hymenoptera; family Cynipidae; genus Belonocnema; species Belonocnema kinseyi. Next base: position 99,840,229 of record NC_046660.1, on the reverse strand, counting down.
CTGTGTGATTTCACCTGATAAGGTCGATTTATTGACTGGAATTTATTTCTTGTGCGTAATAGCATGAAATATCCTGAGTAGACCCCAAACAGTTGGTCCTTTTTCTTGTTGCTTTTGTCATTTGTGTGTTATTTTTGTTTTTTGAGTTTCAATTCCATTCCATTCATCTCTTGTTGGTTGCGTATAATTTGGTTGTGTTTTGACTGCATGTTGCTGATCTCTGGTATGTGTCCTTTTATTTTCTGTGTTTTCGCATTAAAAATACGCTGCATGTTTTTCTATTGCAAATGGTTTAAATATTTCTATTTCATCCTAAAGCTTACATAGCCTACCCTTTTTCTTGCATTTGAGCGGAAACAATTTTATGCCGACTCACAGCCAGGGGGTGCCGACTTAGGACCAGCATTTTGAGAAATAGCAAAAATAGACTTTTTCACTTTGCGCTGCATTGCGACCGCAAAAATCGCTTCACACTTATACGAACGACATAAAATTGTAAATAAAGGATCGTGATACCTGAACAAAGATATTAAATTACCATTAATTAAAACCGGTTTGCCCTCTGTTTTAGACAAAAACTCTTATTGTGCTGACTTCGAACCACTCTCACCTGAGGATTGAATAAACATTTACTGATTCAAATTTTTTCCTTCTGTCGAAGATATATACATGCATCTCTCTCTTTTAAAACCTGTTAAGTTTAACAATGTGTTTCTTTCTGTCAATTTTATAAAATTTTCTAAAGATGATTAAATATTGTGGTGAGACGACTATCGAATATCCTTAAAAATGATGAATGCTACGCCCGGACGTGACTTATATTTTTCACTGATATTCTCAAATAGAATACTTGATAAAAAGTAGATGTTTGTGATTTTCTTAGAAGAAAATGGGTTTTCAAAGTATTTTCACAGAGAGTATAAAATATGTTTTGAATAAAGTAAGTCTGCTTTTTCCCAATAATGTTTTATGTAAAAGAAGATTGGCCGTCAAAGTCGAATAATGTTCTACGAAAGGTATTAAGGTATTGAAGAGTGAATTCGTGAAAGTTTTCTGCAGTAGTAGGAGTAGTAGGAGTGCTCGGCCGTACAGATCGGGGAATCGCCTTATCGAGTTTCCACGGCTGTCGACCTGGCTCTAACCGGCAATCACGTAACCTTGACTCGATCAAAGAAACGTTGCCTCTAATCACTTCGACGTGCCACTTTGTCATGTAAAGGTTTTTATTTTCTATCGTTTCGCGAACACGCCGACGTTCGTTTCTTTAGCGCGAAAAAACAATTATTATCGAAAGGCGTCCGGAAAAAGGAACGTGTTTCCTTTTGCAATAACACCAGTTCTTAATTTTAACACATTTCCTCAAACCAAAAGCCTTTTGCCGAAAAAATTAAAAAATAAAATACCAGATATATAAAATAGATACTTGTACATGCATTAATATTCTATTATCTATGTGATTTTTATTTCAATATTTATTCAGTACAAAATTACTAAATTTATATTAATTAAATAACATTTTTGTAACCACCCCTACAGAAGGACATGTTGGCACTATAAAAATAAGCCATGTCGTTAATTTGAAAGTCTTCTGAAAATTAGAGGAAAAGGTATTTTTCTTTTTTTGTAGTACTTTCAGAAGTTAGATGATTATGTTTTGAAATATAATAAAATAAATATTAGTTTCAAATTTTATTAGATTTAATATATTAAAAATATTTGTATCGTACCTTCAAAACAATTGAAAGACATACTTCTAAGAATCTTTAATGTTCAATATCTTTTTAATTGATTTTGGATTTCCGAACCTCAAAAATCAATCACCGACAATCCAGAATCAATTTGACAAATTTGTGAAGTGTTCAAATGAACATAACCACACAATATCGAAGGTATCCTTTCTAAACAAGAAGTTCGTCTGTTCTTTTAAAAACACCCATAATCATACAAAATAATGTTCCTTATTGTCTAAAGTAACTAAATTACATAATACTTCTTACAAATAACTTTCTCAATTCGTTTAAATTAAAAATCAATACAGGTATCGCTCACTAAATGTAGGGCCTCGTTCACTAGAAATATGTTGTCGCTCACTGAATATGAATAAATTATTTAAAAATAAATATAACAATAGTTTGGTAAAGAATAATTATATTATTGGATACTGTCTGAAAACGGTAAAAACCTGCCCTTTCAGATGAATTAATCTTTGTTATTAAAAAATAAGCACATTAATTAATATTATCCATTTTCTAAAAAGTTTTTATTAAGGTGTCAATACGACTGTCACAGAATAATATACATGAAAGAAGTGACGAATTCAAGCTTAAAGGTTACTAGAAGTGACTACTGTTTACACAAAAAGAGGCCTATAATGGCAATACAAACACTCATGTACTCGAAAATTTCGATTTCATGACACAGTTAATTTATCGGCTTGCATTTAGAAGAAGAGATAAAATTCTATTGCTGAATTCGGAGGTGAAAACGAAGATCATAATTGCTAGAATAAATTTTCGAAGTTATATTCAGAAAAATTGTAATTAATTTTATTACAATCTAAATAGACCTTTCACATTTAACTACCATAGTTATAGTTCAATTCTTTAAGATAGGGACTAGAAAACCGGAAAATTATGAAATAAAATAATCTTAATTTTAATATTGCAGACTTCACAACCTACAATGATTTCAAATTGAGTAAATAGGTTGATTTTCATGAACATAAGGCAACAATAGGGGAATACATTCGTTTTAATGAAATAAAAAATATAAATATAAATAAAAAATTAAATCATGGCAATTTCAACAAAATATCTGAATTTGCAATAAATATATTTCTCAATTAAAAAATTAATTTTAAAACAAAAAAAAAGGAATTTTCAACAAAATAGTTCAATTCTTAACCAAAGAGATTCATTTCCAACTAAAGTGATACGCAAATACAGTGACAATCACTGTTAGAAATATCTGGTTGAATTTAGAACCACATATGGTTGAAGTTTTATACAATTACGATAGTTGGAATTTCAACTACTTCTGAATGAAAAATCAGGTACACGTGTAATTGAAATGCTATCTATGCAGTTGAAAATTCAACTAGATGTAATTGAAATTTCAGTAAAACGAAAAAAATTTATTTGGCATAGTTAGTCAAAGCAAGTATAATTTTTCAGGGAATTGAATAGGTTTGATTCAAGATTTTTAAATATTTAAAAATCTTAAATGAAACCAATAAAGATTCCTTAAAAATACTGTACTTTGAAATTTCCTAACTCTACCAAAAGAATTCTGATAAGGACTCATAAGTTATTTCGTACGTTTTTATCGTGAGATCCATGAGATTAATAAAGTTCATATAATATTTAGAAAAATTAGCAGCTTTAAAAAGAAAAACAAAATGTACTTTGGAATTATATTACCATAGTGAATTTTTCGTCCGTTTAGACCAATTTTTCGATACTAGTTTTTGTAATCATAACCTAAAAAAACATACAGCAGTTAGTTCCGATAATATGAATGAAATTTTCTCATTTTGATAATATTATTCCAACGTACCTTTTGTTTTTCTATTATAAAGCTTCTGCTTTGCCTGAAT
>NC_046660.1:99816900-99836534 GCF_010883055.1 Belonocnema kinseyi | reverse complement strand
CGCATACTTTGAATAAAATATTTGTTATCATTCTCTTGAAATAAATGTGTTTTTTTCTTGAAAAAATACCGGTTTCATATGTATACACCTGGTATATATAATATGTCCTTTATTCATTTCATGGATTTTACGAAACAAACAAGTAGTCGCAGAACTTCGTAACGTTCTTCAACTACATTTGATTCAATTTTATTTCAATTCTGTGAATGAACGAAATTTCAACCACAAAAGTGGTTGAAAAGTGGTTTAATTTTCAACACATTTCTAACAGTGATCTTTAATAGCCCTCCCTTCTATAGTCTTTCCGGGAATTGACGTCGCGCCGCATGTAGGTGTACCAGGTCTGCGCGGGATCTGCGGATGTCACTCAGACGAGCAGTTAAGCGTGAACAAACAAAAGCGGAGCAAGCTATAATGAGTTCGTTGCCAGAAATCGTCAGCCCCGAAATCGGGGCTATAGAAGAGTTTCACTGTAAACTGATGCTGTGTTTTTTGTCTACTTGTCAAAAATCAACATTTTATAAATATTCATATTTTTTATGTTATGGCTGTCGAACAGATAAATTGTATTAAATAACTTGATTTTAAGTGCTTTTTGTCTACTGATAACAAATAAATAATTTATCAATTTTGATTTCTGACCAGTAGACAAGAAACACTTAACATCCATTTATTTAATACAATTTATTTGATCGACAACCATAACAGATTAATTTGCTCTAGAAATAATTTTGTGCCAAAAAAAGGCTCTTAAGAAAAAAAACTGAGTTTCAAAGCTGAAAAATCGAATGTTTTAGAACAAATTCGACTTTTAAAAATGTTAAATCTTGGACAAAAAATTTAATTTTTAAGCAAGAAAGATGATTTGTCAACCGATAGCTGAACTGGCAACGAACTAAATAATGCACTTCTAAAATTGATGTTCAGTTTCTCGAATAGCTGGGTTATATATAGGTTGTCGATATAGTGACGGTTTTCCATCTATTTTTCCAAACAAAACAAAAAATTTGTATCCAAAACGACGGATTTTCAAAAAAACATTTTCATTTTAGACCAAACAATATTCCTTCAAGAAAATAGTTGAATTTTGAATAAAAACGTCAAATTTTCAACCAAATAATATATTTTTTACCCGAAATATATTAATTGAAGGGTTGCAGTGCAGAACTAAATAACCAACATTTTTTTGAAAATGGGCTTTTTGCATAAAAAAAGTCTTCAAAAATCAAATATGTACATATCGTGTGAAACAATTTTTTCAAAGGCTCATTTTTAATTTAGTAATAAAAATATTGGTAATTCAAAATCATAGAACTGTCTCTCTGTACTTGTCTCCCATCTTTTTTTTACATGCCTAATCTATTACCTTTTCTTAAAACCTTTTTCTGGCCAACTTCCCTGTCTTAAACGTTTTTAAATAAAATAACATTTTTGTCTTGCGATCTGTCATCTTATTCGCCCTCTCAATATCTCGCGAGCAATTTTTTATTACTTTTTAAATTTGAAAAATATATCTTTAGTCTCCATCTAAAGACGATTTTCAAAAACCATAAAATATGAACCTCCAAATTCTTAATTGATTTACTCGGAATTGGTTAACTATTTCTGATCGACATCATTTTCCCCCAATTTGGCAACTCAATATCTCGTCAGCAAGATTTAATTTTTTGTGTCAACTGAAAATTGCACTTTTTATCATAATTCGCAACCAAGCCTGTCCCAATTTTAGGTTCTTGTCACTTTGCGATTGTAAACTCCAACATTCCTTTTCTTGGCATTGGATAATACTTTTTAATTATACTTTTTTTGCCTTAATTTAGAAATACTTCAGCTCGGGAGTAAACTTTTTTTATCTTTAATGGTGATTTTGCATTTAAAGAAGGTTATTTCGCTCTCCTGAAAAATTCCTATTTTGTTGGTCATCTAGTTATGTACTGCAACCCTTTAATTCTTGACCAAAAATGTTATGGTAGACTTTTCATTCAAAAAGAATTGAGTTTCAATTAAAAATAGTAGTATCTTTTTACTGTGTTCGATTAATTTAGTTCACATTTAAGCAAAAAAAACAAGAGAAAGGGGAAATTTCTTAAAAATAAGGGGAAAGGAGGAATCATTTAAAAAGGGGGAAATAGGCGAGGAAAAGAGTGTTAAGTCTAATATTGTGTTATTGAATATCATTTTGATATCATAGATTAGTATGCTGATTTGAAAAAAGTGACTGCAAGTAAACTTAAGAGACTGCAATTGAGGCAGCCGTGAGTATCAATTACATATTAATTCATAAAATTTCCATTATAATGAATACATTTACATCTTGTATGGTTACATATGTGTACGTATAGCATTGATGATGATGAAATAGTAAGAAAACATTCGATTAAAAAAAAGGTCGTATATAGACTTCAAATTGTTCTTATCATATTTTCTGGCATGTTTGGGACGATTGGAAGTCTGGATGTCATAACCACAACGGTTTGCCTACTGGGGCTGTTTGTGGCACTTACAGTTGCAGCAAGAAGTTTTTCAATAGTAAGCAGAATTCTAATAAAAGCGAATGAACGATCCCATTTATTTAGGATAACGATATTAACAGTGAGCCAATTACAACGCTCAATATAGAGACTAAAACTAGTAAAGAACTTTAAATTAGATTAAAATCGTATTTAAAATCTTATTTAACATCCAACAATTAAATTAATGTGCAGAATTCCTGAAAATAAAACCAATAATCCAACGAAAAAATTTGGAAAAACACCATAAAATGTTCCTTTTGAAATTTCGAAAAAAGATAAACATTACAATTTTCATTTTACTTTTTTAATTTTTTAATCACATCAAAGTTACAGATGGTTCTGGCGCCTTCAGAAAGGTTAAATCATGGTGTGATATCAATAAAAAATTATGAGGCAATATTCTTCAAAAATAGTTTTTAATTGAGTGTAGAAGAAAATATGTTTTACGTAAAAAAATATTTTTCTTGGATAACAAATTTTGACATTTTGCCTTTCATAGTAATTTTTGCAATTGAAAATTTCAACATACTTTAAACAATTTTAAATTCTCACTACTAAATTTACTGATCAAACATTTTTCAAATCCTGTTAATTTTTCTAAGTCAAAAATTTCCAGAATCAGAAGTGAATTAGAAGCATGTTTACATAATCTTTTAAGAAAAAGATAAGGATCCTTGGTTTGTAAATTTGACAGATATTCAAATTCCTGATTCAGTTACAGATATTCTCAGATTAGGTAGAGGTTTTAGTAGTAAACGTCTGATAAAAAGTAGGGCAAAAAAAATTACGGAAATAGTCAAAGATGTTGAATCAAGTATACACGGCAACCCTGATATAATTTGCATTAATGACGATAAAGGCAATATTACTGTTTGTATGAAAAAATCAGATTATGTTAACGAAATGGAGAATTTACTTTTCAATCATGATAATTTTCATTTATTAAATGACAGTCCGTTAAAACAACGACAACTGGAGAAAGAAAGGACTTTTAGGAAAAGATATAAGATTGAATGATATTCATACTAAATGCATAGTTCTTGCCAGATGTAATGATTTGAGAAAGACTCAAAAAGATATCTATTCTTTGAGAATAGTTATTTCAACTATTAATACTCCCACTAAATATTTGGCATAAAACATTAATTTGATTCTCAAAGAATCGATCACAACATCAAAATATTATATTGAAAATAGCTGGGAATTAAGAAAAATTATTATTCAAAAAACGGTTCCGGATGATTATGCAATGATTTCTTAGGATGCTGTTGCAATGTTTCTAAATATACCCCTTTAAATAGTTTAACGGGCAATTTTAAATAGATGGGACAATATTAAAATATGTACTTGATGATGTCAAAAAGAATTAATCAAAGGGATAGTTTTTATACAGACAAAGTTTGTTACTCTTATTGGTTCAGTCATTTCTCCGATTTTAGCGGAAATTGTTATTGAGGATTTGAAGATATTTGCTTTCAAGAAGTTAGATTTTGATTTGCCTTTTTACTTTCGGTATGTTGATGATACCTTTTTATGTGTTCCTTTAGCAAAGTTGCAGATGGTTGTCCATGTTTTTAAACAGTTTTTAGCCAAAACTTCAATTTACCCATGAAATAGAAAAGAATATTAAAATCAGTTTTTATGGGCATAGAAGTAACTAACGGTCAGGATGGTAGTATTTTTACTAATTAGTACAGGAAAAATACATATTCAGGTAGGATTTTTAATATCTTTTCTGCTCATCCTTTAAAAAAAAGTTGCAGTAATCAAAAACTTAGCTGACAGAGCTCTAGGTTTTTCCCATGTTTCATTTCACAAAGGAAATTTGAACATTGTTAGGAATATCTTTTTTCTAAATCATTATCCACAAAAGTTAATTGAGAAACATATTACAATTAGAATTCAACAAATCAAAAGCAAATAAAGTACTCTTTTCCCTGCAGATAATCAGAAAAAATTGAAGGAGTACAGTTATTTTAATACTTTTGTTCTTCCATTTTTTGGTCAAATTTCTAAAACTATTAAATTTATGTTGAGAAAGTTTGGGATTCATACAATTTTGCGTATATCATTTCAAATGGATTCAATAATAACTTTTTGCAAGGATCCTTTATATAATTTTGAAAAAGGGGGCGTTCTCTACATCTACAAGATTACTTGCAAAATTCGTGAGATGACTTACGTGGGGCAGACTGCCTTCGTAATACTAGGATAGAGGAACTCAAAAGTGATGTTCGAGTAGGATTTTGATTGTGATAATGTTAAAACGTTGCATAGTGAAAGTAATCAGAGAAAAGGAAAAATGGAAATGCTTTACATTCAAAAAAGTAAGAAGTTATCTATTAATTTAAAGACTGATTTGGACAGGTTAAACAAGAGTTATGCTAGTATGATTAATTATATTTAGCACTGAGTTTTTCTAAATCTTTATTTTCTTTTACTTTCTCTATTTCTGATGTGCTTATGATGGATATTTCAGGTATGTTTCTAACCGGTTTGCCTTTTGACCCTCACCGGATGTTTCAGGTATGTTTGTGATGGGTTATAATTTAGACCCTCATTTGATTCTGCCGTGTTAGGAACGGATCAACGTGGTTTTATCGCTGTTTCTGTCTGTTCAAATTTTTTCCCCCTTGATAAGGTTGCTGTATGAGTGCCGAAACATTGGTGATTATTTTTTATAAATGTTTTTTATTGTAATTTGATCATAATAAACATAAAAAAGACGAAAGAAATAAAAAAGAGAAGAAAGGAGATTAGGTTGGTTCCTTTATAATTTTTCTTGCCTCTTTTTATTTTTGTTAAAAAAAAAAATAAATTTCTTCTCTTCTTTTTTAGGGAAATTTTTATCTTTTTTAAAATTTCAATAGGAACATTTTGTGGTGGTTTTCCAAATTTGTTCGTTGGATTCTGGGTTTTATTTTCAGGAATTCTGCACATGTATAAAGAGACTATTAGGCCGGAAAAAGTTGATACGCGCATATTAATATTCTGCGTATTTTTCACTTTTTGACTCCTATCATTTTTCCCGTAAGTTCTTCTAAAAAGTCAAACATGTGAGCAAAATAAAGATGTGTGTAAATGTTATTTGTGAGTCACATGAAATCATTGCTGAGAAACGCGTAGCATCAATATTGTGCTAGATAAATCGATAAAGAAGAAGGATAGTCTTCGAAATTAGCGCAATTTTGTAATTCCTTTTTATATTCAGTTTCTCTGGTAATACAGCATATGTTTTCGGATTCAATAGATTGGCTATTACTAAAACTATTTTTTCGAACGTTTTCTCGTTATTTGGTCTAATGGCATAGATTTTACATTCACACCTTCTAAAAAAACGTACCTAAAGACAACGATATGCACGCACATGGAAATCGTGGTTATTTCTTTGGGTCTGGCAGTTAGCTAATTCTAACGATAAATGTCATGACCGCTAAAATCAGACGCACTGCTTGCCTTTTGATTTAAATAATGGATTATGCAAAGTCACTACTTAGTACTCTATGGTGACGAAATTTAGAACATCCCGTGTGGAAAAAATTCATGACACTATACTGTTCCAGCCTAGACCGCCACGAGTCTATACTGGCACTATCTCGAGAAACTATGCTGGGGCAGTGCGCAAATGTAACGCTCCAATCGTCTAGCCGCTATCTACAAGAGCGGTACTGCCGCGTTCTATTGAATCTAGTAAAATCTAGTACATCTAGATGCAACCTAGATGGCATATTTGATACCAATTTTTATAATTAAATCATTCCTGACACAAAAGCACCATGAGCTACATTGGGAATATTAACCAATGCCAGATTTCTGTAAGAAAAATGGAATATAGCTTGTATGTGCTTTTTTGTCAGAATGTTTTCTAATATTATTGATAAAAAAGAAAGTGTTGATTGTAAATGTTTTGGAAGCAGGAGCCAACCTCAAAATTGAATTTTCATTTTACTCCATAAATACTAGAATTACATATTTTTTAAATCATCAGGGCCTATTCCTGCATTGATTCAAATTTTTATTTGGAGTGAAAAATTGTTTAATTTCAATAGCTTTCATCTGAGACGTTTTTTTTTCAATTGCTGGGGTAAGACAAAAAACACCTTATATAAAAACTATTGGAATTAGCCAATGTTCTATTCAAAATAAAGATTTAAATGGAAAGTGGACTAAGCCCTGATTATCTGGAAAAGATGTAATTATAGTATTTATGGAGTAAAATGAGAAAATCCAGTTTTGAGGTGGGGTCTTGATTCCAACGCCCCTACGTCGAAAAAGAAGCTGCTAATCTTTAAACCTCGTGGTCGCGAAACGAAACGTATTTACACTGAATGGCGGCATGACGAACATCTGATTCTTGCAATCTGGTTCCGGTTATTGTTGCCAACTTTTTTGGTAGCAGTTTTGAAATTGCATGGCATGTTGAAAGTTGAGTGCTGTTGGTAGCACTGAATAATATTTGAGGTTAGGAAATATGTCATTTTAATGTACATGAGTACTGGATACATGTCATATGAAAAGGTAAATTACTTTCCTAGAAAACCTAACGATAAAATGTCTTTATTCAGCAATGATTTTTTATATTAGCTTTGTCTTTCATTCAATAGTTTACCAATAAACAAGGTATAGTGCGTCAGATCAATCGATACTTAGTGATGAATTAAATTAACAAATCTGCACTATGAGACAGGAGTGACAACACAGGCAACTTTATTTGTTCTATTTCCTTTGATTTCAGCACTGGAATCAATATAATTTGTTATCTTTTATTAATTAGTTTTTAAATGACGCATTCTTTTTCAAAGTCCAAATAGAAGTACTTTCTAGAGCCAAGCTAGATTTTAGACGGAATTTTTATATTAATGTGATGTCAAATTCTGCCTAGCGACATTAGTGGGTCTACATAGAGCTGTGTGATGGATTTTTCTATCTAGTAGGTCTAGATGGCACCAAAAGAGCGCCAATCTCATTTAGCGTGAACAGACAGCCACGAACAATCCAGTACTGGCGCTAGAATAATTTAATCTGCCAGGAATTATTTCCACACGGGATTTGGACAATACGTACCTTCAATATTTATTTTTGCATTTACTATTTCCATGCACAAATGAGATCGTGTGGCTTACTATTAAGGAGGGGCCAACTATGAATGTTTTTACCATATTAACATTTCATGCAATAATATTATAGACTTTATGATTAGAGATCTCAGTACACATTTAATTATGCTTATTTCGTTTTGAGTAAATAATACCACTCTACTTCAGAAAAAATCAACACTTTCTTGATCATATAAAAAAGATACACGAAAAAGCTGGTAGTTCAAACAGAAAAATACTGAAAAATCAAAACAATAAATCAATAATCTATTTGAATAAAGTAATTTTTGTTTTTGAAACAGCCAACTGTCATCTCAATTCAATGATATTTATATCTTTTAATAATCTACGTGACGTCATGAGTTTCAGATGTCATGCAAAATCGAAACTTCAAGTCAACATTTTTGGTTAGTAAGAAATTAGAATAGGTCAAAATAAAATCAAATTATAAAAATAATGAATGATTTTAGACCTGCAACATTCTAGGCTGCGCGCGTGAAGATTCCAAAATTCAAAATTGTAATAATTCAAAATTTGAAATCTACAAAATGCTAAAATTTCAAATTATAATTAATGCCTGCATTTCCAATACAATTGTTTAGATGAAGTGGGTCAAGGTTACACAATTTACTGAGCGATTGCAATTTACTACATTCTGCTAAAAAGTTATGTAACAAGTCAATAATTGTCTTTATTTTTACGTGTATTAATTATTCTCTTTTCTACATCTAAATTCTTTTAGATTCACGTTTTGAAAATCGCGCCACACGAGAAGGTATTTTTGAAACATTACTTTCGTCAAATTTAATACGTTTTGACACTGAGTTTACTAGGAGGCAAGTTCTTTGAAAGTGTATGATAGCGATACAATTGTATCATCGCCACAGGAAGTTTTCTTTCGGTTAAGGTTTCTCCCTCGACAGCAGCAAGGAGTATGCTGTCACCTTGCCTCCTGGTGGATAAACAATAATTAGATTGCGAATCGCATTATACTTGCCAGTTTAACAAAACTTTCTCGAGTCTTCGTCGCCGATTTCATTGTCGTCGTCGATGTCGCCGACGGGCCTACCTCATATGGGGAAATTCGCTGCGACGCAAACTTTCGGCTGCCATAAAGGAGTCAGTCCTGCGTGCCCAGTATACGACAATATATTATTCAAGGTATGCGCCCGTTAATTACGTCGAGTAACGCATCTCGCGCAATTCCCGAGGGCTTCCACAGAGACCGAGTTAATCACTATCTTTCAAAGTCCTTCCAATTCAAAGCACGAGCTAAAATATGATTACATTTTTTCTCTTCTCACTAGATCCCTATCATTTTTATATAGAGAGCGTTCAAATATTTACCCTAAAAATGGAAGAAGAAAGTCTTATGATGCGTTACGTCCTGTCAGCTTGAGAGAGTAAGACCATTTCAAAAGTGTTAAAATGTATACACTAATTAACTGCAGTGAAAATTACTATTAATTGTTAGACATTTTTGTCTAAGAGATTATTTTTATAGTCATTGCTAATAAAATGATTGAAATGAACATTAATTCTGATTTAAATGAAAATAACATAAGAAAAGCAACTAAAAATTAAATAATTCAAAGCTGTACAATTAAAAAAAATTTAAATTCACACTGAGAAAACTGTTATATTGAATACGAAAAAGTTTTGTTAACAGGGTAGACCGCGGCAAGACTGTCGGCCATTTTAATTTTTCTTTGCATAAAAGCTCAATTGTTGAAAATGTATGTTGCATGAAAGAAAAAGTATGCAGAAAACAGTTTTGCAAACCCAAGAGTGCAAGATTACCTGCCAGGCACCTAATGTTTGCAAAATTAATTGGAATACTTATCTTCTGACAGATAAAACATTATTCTGTCAAGTAATTATGAAAATTGAACTTAATTCGAATGTAAAATATATAAAATTTAGAAAATAGCTGAGGCTTCATTATTGGCGCAAAAGCACAACAAAAATAATTGAAAAGAGTGAGTGAGAGATTATTCTAAAGCTATCACTATTTTCAATAAAAAGAACTTTTCCAAAACATACACTGTAGATTGTTAGAAAGAATTACATTATCAAACCATTCTTTCAATTTTTATAGAGCAGTGAATGTTAATCCATCGGATTTTCTCTGGTCTAATAACCAGTTTTAACCAATTCTGATCATGTATGGAAAAAATTTCGGTTAATTCAGTCAAACTTTGGTTGAAACAACGAAAATCTTGGTTTTTGTTGCTTTTCTTGACACCTCACTATTTGAAATTAAAAAAATAATCAACTACTGCCCATTTAACATTGAATAATTTCGATTCCAAAATGTGTGCAATGAACCAATTCTTAATTTAGAAGTTTCCAAATTTAATAATTTGAAATGGAAAGTGATCGATATTGAGCTATCTCAAATTTTTGACGTTAAAAATTATAAAATTTACCCAGCAATACTTCTTCTTCTGCACTGAGAAAACTATATCGCATGAATTATAATATATACCGTAATTCCTGCACTATATATAGTAATTATCGCATTATAATAGCGCAAAATCGCGATATCGTACATTGCAAGTTTTTACATTATATACCGCATAATTGTACAATCTATAACGTAAGAATGTAAGTTTATTACGCTATCACATTGCATTTCTTATTTTGTGATCTCGCGAGGGTTCGAGTAGTCAGCAGGCGATCACAGAAAAAATTAAAGATAAATTTTACATCGATTCCAGGTGAAAGATTCGCCGGAACAAAAATTAACCTTGCCAGATAAACTTTACATGAATATAAGATAATTTTCGATTTTTAACCTTGCCTGGATAATCTTTCATCTTATATTGGCTCCATTTTTATTCGAAGTGTAGCGACAATTAGTACGCCAGCGCTATCTAGCCTCGTTTAACTTCATTAAATTTGAGAGAAATGGGGATTATTCCCATCTGTCAGTTACATTTTGCGCTTTTGCTAAATGATATTCTAACCTCAGTGAAACTTTCGCCGAAATGCATTTAATCATTAACCGTTGCAGGTCTTACCTACAGAAATTTTTTACTTTTTTCTGTGATTGTTTTAAATCTGGTGTCCCGATTTATAGCTCGAACTCACACGTACTCTGCCTTTTCCTCATAGCTGCTAAGGTCGCTGTAGCAGACGACAGCAACAAAATTTAACTTTATTTTATTCTGTGATATTAGTGCATTATTATATTTCGAGCCTCTTTCTCGAGATTATACTTTTCTTACCATGTAGTTTCCTCCAAGTCCACTAGAATGCACAACCTTTAGAGACTAAAAAGTATGTGGGCGGGGCCCCAATAACGTCGCTACGGGCCTGCATCTAACCGGCTTCATTCTTATCTCTTTGTTGTGCGCTAGAGTGCGGAAGTGTTTTATGTTAATCTCCGTGTTACTTTCTTTGTGATTGTGATTTATTTAACTATGAGTAGAAAAAGAGTGAATCCTGAGATCCTTGATTCGAGGACGACTATGGTGATCTTTTTGATTTAGCCGTCGGTGAATGTTCTAAACAATGTAATTTTTATACATTGTTTTTCAATATAATAACTCTTTGTTAAGAGTTCTACGCAGTGTTGCACAGTGCTCTGCGTTAACGCGCAATTTTTTCTAACGAGCTTGCACTGGAGGCAAGACATGTTAGAACATGCTTAAACGAGCTTAAACGAGCTTGCACGAGAGGCAAGCCGTTAACATTTTTTAATGTTTGAACTTTTCCAAATGTGCTTGCACGGGCGGCAAGACGTTTTGGTCAAATTAAATTAATGAGCTTGCACGAGAGGCAAGACATTAATATTTTAATTCAATGTATAGGTACGAACATTAGCATAGATGGTGCTATATTTTCTCCTTTCATTTTCATGTTTAGAATCTGTAAAAGGAGAAACGAATAGATCGACTGTAGACAGTGTCCAGTCTGAAATAAATCAATGCTTTAAGGACATCTTTGGTGAAGATCCATCTTTATCAAAATCACTGGATTTATCCCTACATACAAACATTGTGACCAGGCTGAAATTTTAGACAGAGAAAGGTCTTTTGAGGAGAAATTTAGAAGAATTGCTAATTAAATACAAAAGAGAAGATTTTTTGGAGGCTCCCAAAATGAATGTCCCAATCGAGTTGCGAATGTCTCTTGAAGCCAAGAAGAGGGATGAGTACAAGAGGCAAATACAGAACGCAATTAGCTCAGCCCTGATGGCGGTGGGCTCAGTTACTTCAACCCTCATTACCGAAACTGAGAACATTGGGCCCGTACAGCACTTCGAGAATCTCTTCGACTCTCTACAAATTTTGTCTGAAGTTTACAATAAACAATCAGTAGCGAAAAGGGCGCTCGATGCGTACCTTCTCGGAAATGACCTTGTATTTAAACTACAGCAGGCAAAAGAAATTGATAGGCGCACTGTGGACGCAAAACAGCAGCCTTCTATAAGCGACACACAGAATCCAAAAAACTTCAATCGTCGTCCGGGGTTCGGGCCTGTCCCCGGTCCGGCAGGTTCAACTCCCTTCAGGCCTCGCTTATCCTTCAGAAACAGCCAGAAACCTCCTTTCTTCCAGAAACAGCAGTTTCTAAAGACCGAGTCTCAGAACAAGTTGCCGCAGCAGAAGAAAAAACAATAATTGAAATAAGTAAAGTTGCGGGCCGGCTAAACTATTGTATTGAAGAGTGGAGAAAAATTACAGATAACGCATTTATTTTAGAGTATATTACTCGTCATAAAATAGAGTTCGCCAGGCCAGTTATCCAGCATAGGGTACCGATTACAAATATCTCGTAATATGAATTAGACAGATACAGAGATGCTATCAATTTTATTATTGAGAAAGGGGCCATTGAATTTTGTAAACCGCTCAAAAATCAGTTTCTGTCGCCCTACTTTCTCGCAACTAAACCAGATGGATCCTACAGATTCATATTAAATCTAAAAGGTCTAAACGAATGTATAGATCCTGAACATTTTAAAATGAAGGATCTAAGAACAGCGAGAAATCTAGTTTTTCCTGGCTACTTTATGGCTTCTCTGGATCTGTCTGATGCATTCTACCTCGTCCCGATTCATGATTCATGTAAAAAATTCTTGCGCTTCCAATTTCTGGGTCAATTATATCAATTCACTTGTTTGCCTTTCGGACTTTGCACTAGTCCTTATATATTTACAAAGGTTATGAAGCCAGTTATGGGGCTTCTTAGAGCTGAGCACTTTGCTTCGGTCATCTACCTCGATAACATCCTCTGTATTTAGGATTACTTTGATAAATGTACAAAAAACTTTGAAAGAACCTTGACTCTTTTGCAATGTTTGGGGTTCTTAGTTAACACGCGCAAAAGTAACTTAAACCTGGCGAAAAATGTCAATTTTTAGGTTTTGTGATTGATTTCAAAAATCTCTCTGTTCAAATTACAGATGAAAAGCGATTGTCCTTGGGTAAACTGGTCACAGATTTTCTAGTCAATTCTGTACACCCCTTAAGAACTTTTCTAAATTAATCGGAAAATTGGTGGCCGCCTGTCCCGGGATTGACTACGGTTGGCTGTATTTAAAACAAATGGAAAATTTCAGGGATATATTGCTTTCGAAAAATGGCTTTAACTACGACGTTTAAATAAGGATACCCCCAGATCTTTTGCCTGGCCTAATTTGGTGGCAAAAAAGCATTAAAAATGCTAAAAGTTCGTTTAAGGACGGAATATACGAAAAAACGATTTTTACAGATGCTTCGGACTCGGGCTGGGGTGCCACTGATGGTTTCAGTAATGCATATGGATTTTGCTTTATCAAGAATTGGTAATGAGCACACGGAGTGGGAACTGGCAAATTATGCATTAAATAAAATTATTCACATCTTCGGCAACGTAGATATTGACTTATTCGTCACTAACAAAAATACAAAATGTGTTTCTTATTGTTTACGATTCCCGGATCCCGGAGCAGTTGAAATTGATGCATTTTCTTTCGATTGGTCGGGATATAACTTTTTTGCTTTTCCCCCCTTTGCTGTTATAATTAAAGTGTTGAAAAAGATTAAAGCAGAAACGTCTTCCAGTATAGTAGTGATCCCTAACTGGCCGAATCAACCCTGGTACCCCCTATTTCATGAACTCTTAAATGGTCAAACTTTAATGCTTAAGCCTAATGCTTTTTTATTATTATCTCCCTGTAGGAGGAAGACTCATCCCAGGGCGCAAACACTTGAATTGATGGTAGGATCATGGAAGCTTTCCTAAGAAAAGGGACCCTCCGGAATTTGTCGAGATTATTTTAGCATCACTATCAAATTCCACTCTCAACCAGTATCAGGTAGCATTTAATCAATGGCATCAATTTTGTACATACGAAAATTTAAATTTTTTTGATCCAAACAATAAATCAATGCTGAAATTTTTAATAAAAAAATATAAGGACGGGGCCTCTTATGGCACATTAAATTCATACCGATTAGCAATCTCTTTAATTTCTACAAATAAAATAGGGGAGGATCAATTTATTTCAAGATTCCTTAAAGGCGTCTTCAAATTAAGTCTATCTCTTCCAAAATATTCCTTTACATGGGATGTGTCGACAGTACTCAACCACATAGCTCAATTCTTTCCTTTGGAAAACCTTCCCTTTGATAAATTAACATTTAAAACTGTTATGCTGCTTTCCCTTGCAACTGCCCAAAGAGCTCAAATCCTCGCAAGCATTAGAATACAAAACATTTTAGTCACACCAGATCAAATACTGATAAGAATTCAGGACATTCTAAAAACCTCGGCCCCAGACACGGATCAACCTCTGTTGATCGTTCCTTTTCTCAGGTCAAAGTCCGAATCATGTGTGGCCTTAACGCTTTTGAAATATATAGAAACTTCATCAAAGTTACGACGCGATACTGATAAGCTATTTCTTTCCCTGAAAAGACCTCATAAGCCAGGGTCTTACCAAAACCATCAGTAGGTGGGTAAAACAAATTTTGACAAAAAGTGGCATAGACACAAATGTTTTTTCGGGCCACTCGACCCGTCACGCCGCCAGATCGGTAGCCCGTCAAAGGGGAATTAGCCTAGATATTATTCGCAAGACTGCTGGATGGACTCCACAGTGGCAAATGTTCTCGAATGTATACAATCGACCTGTTAGATTGTGCAATGTCGAATTTGCTCAGGCTGTATTATCCAAAGAATAAGCCTTGTATTTTTATATTAAGTGCACGTTTATAGTTTTATAATTTTTTTATATTATGTCTAATAACTTTTTCTACCTCGTTTATTTTTATAACCTGCATCATATGTTCATACGTATACCTAATACTCGAGTTGTGTTCAATTAACTATTAAGTGTACAAATATAAAGATAGAGAAGAAGAAAAATATAGTGTGTTTCTCTCTAAACCTCTACATGGTAAGAAAAGTATAATCTCGAGAACGAGGCTCGAAATATAATTGATATAATTCTTTTAAGTAAATAGCTTACCTCTAAAGATATGAATGAAGCCGGTCAGGTGCAGGCCCGTAGCGACGTTGTTGGGGCCCTTGACCACATATTTTTTAGTCTCTAAAGGTTGTGCATTCTAGTGGACTTGGAGATAACTACATGGTATGAAAAGTATAATCTGAAGATTATTTACGCGCACATTTAAAAGTTTTACTTTATGTTTACTACTTGTCCGCTTTCATCATAAAACATTATTGCCATTAACATAAAATATAAGCACCGCTTTTTTATCGATACTGAAAACTGATGTTACTTGCTTTTTTGTTTTGTGAAATCTGTCAATTTTGAACATAAAATACGCATTGTAAGCTGAAAATCTTATAATAATTTGTGAACTATAAAATTAGTAAAAAGATAGAGTTAGAAGGGAATTGTTATAGAAATGCTTGCTTACTACTTTTTCAGAATTCAAGATCTTTCTGTAATTGCGTCGATGGCATGGAAACGTACCTGAAACAAATAAGAAAACAATCGATTAAAGATTTAAAAATAATAATTTCTAACCAAACTTAGAGAGATGAAAGGATAAAAAACAGTAAAAATGTAATGCGTACGGATATGAATTATCTTACAAGAATCGACTGGAATGAGCAGGTAAAGAAACCATTGTATCCACTTTAAAAACTTTGAATCGATGACTTAATGTCTACAGTTCTTTGACGGAGAACACTTCTCCTTTCTAAATATGCCACTGATAACATAAAGCCTCTTATAACCAAGTTGTCCTGATTTTCATTGGTAAAAAGTGGTCGAGAGCTCATTGTTTATACCAAGGTAGGAGGAAAGAGTACATGACTGAACACGACAATTATTACCAGATGTATCACACACTCAAAAAAAGTGTTAGTTGGGACAACTATTCAGTTTATAAGATATGTTACTGCTATTTTGTTAGTTGGAACGAACATTTACTTAGTTGCTGATACTAACTGAATAGTCACTGCAACTAATGGAATTTTCGTGCCAACTAATAAAGTAGCAGTATCAATTAATAAAATAGCAGTACCATATCTTACTAACTGAAAAGTTGGCTCAACTAACCATTTTTTTCAGTGTAGTTTCACAAACAGATACTTTTAAATATAAAGAAGATACCGGCCTCGAACTCATTTTTTTAACATATTTTAAAAAATAGTAAAATATCCAGGAAAACCGATAAAGCCTTTCAAAATCCATTGAAATACCCATATTTTAATTAATGTTTTACAAAACGCTCAAATAATGTAAAATTTCTTGAAATGTTTTAAACCTTTCGAAACTTTCAAATCAGCCAGAAAATTAAAAGAAATTAAAACCGAACAACAAAATGCAGCGTTTTTTTTGAATACCTTTAAACTCAATTTTCCCAAAAAGGCTATTGTTTTATTTGTTCTTGATTTTCTGTTCTAAGTTGTGATTGCTAATTTTGTGCCTGTGTCTTGGAGAAGAGAAAATTGGATTTATTGAAGTGAAAAATTAAAATTCAAAATTTCTTACAATAACGAGATGTGATCCGATAAAAGTCCCGCTGTGGCCAGTCATAGGCAGCGCCAATATTTATTGGATTTAAGCCTGTTGCCCTCACTAAATTTCTAAAATTCAATCTTGAAATATCTTGGAATCTTGTAAATTATACTTAAATCTCTTTGAATCCATTGAAATTCCGTAAATTATTTTGAAATAGTGTTTAAAGGCGAACTGCAAGAATAATTGCATTAGCGAGCTATTTGGAATAATAGTGGCATTAGCGTTATCTTTTACAAAATAATAGTAAAATAGTTGCATAATAAAAAAAGTGCCAAGCAGTGTCAATAGCGTCGTTAATTTTGAGGCTTGAAGATATCAGAAATATTTTATGTGGAAAGAAATATTTTTATGTATAAATTTAATTATAGTTAAAAAATATAACCCTAATTCAAAGAGCTTTGATTTTCCAATCTCGTGAAAACACCAATGTTTGTTGGGAGCGAGAGAAATTCTGAAAATGATAATAATTGTCACAGGCATTAAAATTTAACAATGGTGTGTCAAGTTTTCGTACAATAGGTTTCATTGCTGGAAAGTACAATGAGTCAGTGGTGCTAACATGAAAGTCCTTGTTTGAAATATCTCCCTAATATTATATATGATTAAATAAGTTCAGCATTACCACTCCGTTGAGTTGTATTCTCTTTGCAATCGCACGAGGAAATACATATGGCATTTTCTAAATTGTAACCCTCCGCATAATATCAAGTATGGTACTACCTTAGGGCAATGGAAACAGACTTTCCAATCTCTATCTTCGCGTGATTTACTGCTCGCTTCCTCTTTTTTCATCGTGCAAATACTCTCAGCATCACGATCACAGAAAAATGTCTTTCATTAAATGTTATTATTATTTAATGGTGATTTTAACACCGAAAGCATGATTCGAAAGTCGAAATAATGAGTATTATTTTATATAAGAAGTTAATGATTTTTGCGATCTATATGTGTAATATACATATTTGTACAAGTTAAACAGAAATTTAATAGTAAAATCTAATATAGATTGTTCTATGAAACTTCATAACATCATAGAAAAATATATTAAAATGTAAAATATTGAATAGAATCCTTACAGGCTTCAGTCATTTTTTAAATTCAAAATAGTGTCAATAGGAACATAAATTGTGAAAAATTGTACACTCAACAAAAATTTCCAGTTAATGTTACTAGACGCGTCTTGTTAAAACATGTCTAGTTATTTTATTCCGAACTTATGGTTAATATGACTAGACAATTCTAGTTAATCAACTCTGGTTGATTTTTTTTCTGGTTAAAAATATTATAATTAATAATTCTGGTAACAGAAGTGTATTATAAGTGAATTATAAGAAAAAAATGCGCGTCATCTTTCTTAATGCCAGTGGTGCGGGAATACTTCCAAACCAAGCATATACTTTTTGGGTGTCTTTGAAAAATACTCTCGAAAATATTAACATTGTAGACAATAAATAAGAAAAGTGAATGTTCGAGAGTTTTGAAATTCACGAAGTGATATACATGCATTTTTACATAAAGTCGTGAACAAAATAGTATTAACGAATAGTTTTAGAAACAGAACGCATCAACAATATGCTACCTTTGCTTCGAGTGTCGTATCTATCGCCTTTTCTTAATACATACATATATCCACATATAGATTATACAGAAGAAATTTTAGCGAAGTAGAACATAGTTGCTGCACTCTGCTGTCGGAAACTTTTGTTACATTATTTTCTTTGGGAAAATGTAACATGTGGTCCATGTAATTTTAGAGGAAGTTAGGAAGAGTCTATGAAGGTAGGAGAGTATCGAAATTCAATAGTGGAAAATCGATGTCTACCGAAATATCTGGTAGAGTTTACCAGAACATCTTGTAAGTTTACCAGAATATCTGGATATGTTGACCAGAATTTGTATTTCTAAGCTACCAGAAAAATGTTTGGTAAAGATTCCTGGTTAAGCTTACCAGAAATTCTGGTCAAATTTACCCAAATTTCTGGTAACATTAATAAGAAAACTTTCAATCAGAAACTACACGGAGAAAACGATATCGCAAGAATTGCTATATATTCCATAATTCCTGCGCTATATATCGTAATTATCACATTATAATAGCGCAAAATCGTGATATCGTATATTGCAAGATTTTACATTATATTATTATTTTATTATATTATATATATACAAGGGTTCTAGTAGTCGCCAAGCGATGTTAGTGCATTATAATATCCTAAAAAGCTCCGGAACCTGCTTGAACGTTATCATATTGCGCTTTATTTCAATACAGAGATTTTGCGATATCATTGTGCAATATCTTTTTCTCTGTGTAGATGATTTTACCAAAATGCTGGTTGGTTTAAACAGGATTTTTCTTGAGAGTAAGAAAATAGTGGCATGCAATTTTTACATATTACACCGTGGAGTTACCTATTTTCGAATCATTTAAAATACCCCAAAAGCATTCAAATACGTTGAAATACATAAAAACTCCCAGAACTCTGTTAAAATCCTCTGAGATCTTTGGAAAATTCGTCAAGATTGCTTAAAATCTGTGAAAATCAATTCACAACTTTGATACCCTTTTAAAATTCCTGAAAATGTTTGAAATCACATAATTGTTTAAAATCGTGATACCTTGGATACTTTTTTAAAATACTTTGAAATTTTCTGTAATACTAAGATTTTTTATCTATTTTTTGCAGTCCCCGTAATCGATTCAATATCGCATAAAATAACAAACATAAAATTTAAAGATGAAAAATATTACAACAACCGAAATAGTAGTAAAATAGTTGCATGGATGAACAAAAGTGTCAAAAGTATTTGAATATCCTAAAATCCTTCAAATCCCTTAAAATTCCATACCTAAAGTATTTAACCAAAATTAGTAGAAATCATAGGAATGCAAATTAAATTTAGATATATGCAGAATTTATGAAAATGTCAAGGACGTGATCATACGGTACATCTGAAAATGGATTAAAAATAGACTTGTAAACAAGTTAGAAAAAGGAGTTGCGATATTTGTAGAAAATTTAGTAATTAATCTAGCAT
>NC_046660.1:99799717-99816800 GCF_010883055.1 Belonocnema kinseyi | reverse complement strand
ATCGGTTCCATTAAAAGTGTACAATAATAACCTCAACAGGATAATAGAGATATATACATAATATCAGTCGATTGAGGCAAAAGTTAAAGTTCAACTTCTCCGAATAAATTTCGCAATAGACCATTTGTTCTCACGTATCCGTAATCCAATTTAATTTGAGAGGCGCGAGAAGGTTTTTTGGTGCAAACAATACCTTTATAAATCACTGTATAGGAACACGGAATTTAATTCACATCAGACATGGTATATTAGTACAAAATTTTTTTCCTGTTTTCTTCGTATCATAAAATGGATTACGAAATGCTGAGTTTACTTATACGTACATCATGCTTTGAAAAACTATTATATTATAAATAAATAAATAAATAAAAGGATTTGTATTTGTCAGACGTAAATCAGGAGTGAATGATTTTATTGAAGCTACATACAAAATGTTTAATATAGTTTATGTTTGCGCCTTACTAATCTTTAATTTTGTTACTATTATGTCTAGAATATGGGTCTGTCACGATATCGGGATTATCACATTTAAATTACCATTTAGGTGCTTTTAAACATCCGCATGGCCAAAAACACTGTACATTAAAAAAAAAAGCTGAAAAGGGGTACGGATTTGACAAACATTATTTTTGTGAGCAGTCAAATGGATCACAGTAATACAAGATGATGAATTTTAAATGTAGATGAATTTCATTTTTGCATTAAATTAAGAAAGTCACTTAATTTCAACCAGAAATGGAACTTAAGTGCAGTGTCTCCTATCTGATTATACGAGTAATATGATGATTAACTGACAGGTATGTTGAGTTTAGGAAGATTTTCATTCGCGCGCTCTGAAATTCAATGTGTGCTGACAGAAAGGCGTGCGTGAAATGCGCAAACACTTAAACGGATTTTGGCGATTTTAGAAGAGGTGCCAAGAGAGCAGCTGAGAGTAGCCAATATGGTGTCGATAGCGCTGGCTGGATAGTATCGATCAACACTGGGCTCATGGTATAGTCGTTTCGTCAACGTTTCTTATTTTGATACATGTACTCAGATCTATAACTGTTTTTTTTTAACGAATAGAATAATCGTTTATATGTGACAAAAAAAGATACAAAAAAGGATTGAAGATTTATGTTCTGTACCTGGTATTTCAATAATCATCTGACTTAAATCAACCTATAAGTTTCATTTCACACGCACGCGTTGACGGAAAGTCAACAATCTTTCTGTCTTAAATTAACCTATAAAGTACATTTTACGTACATAAAGCAGTTGACTTTCAACCAAGCGCGTTACTTAAATTCATGTTCTAATCATCAGTTGACTTTCAACTGGCGAATGATCCTTTTGGTTACATCTGAAAGTCAACCGCCTTTCTCTACTGAAATTCAGATTCTTGTATTACTGTGATGCCTTCCCGCCCCCACGGGACATAGGGGTTTGACCAAGATTCTTTTTTTACCACTCAAAGAGGTGCCTTCCCTTATCAAAAAATAATTAAATTTTAATTATTTACGGTATTTACCGTACAGCTGTTTAAAAACACCTAAACGGCGAGTTCAAATATGATAATTCCGATATCGTGACAGAACTATATGTGAGACATCGTAGTAACAAAAGTAACAAAAATTTTTAACTTTTGCCTCTTCAAATCGCTTCATCTAACGTTCAGTTGAAGATTCTAATGGTACATTGCCGCCCCTATTCTAAAATTACATCAATAGTCTTTGAATATATTGATGAAACCATATCATTGCTAGGAAACTGTTACAAAATTACGTAAAGCAATTTTTTTCAATTTACGCCTGCATTTCTTATAATTCCTTGGTAAAAACCTCAAAATATGACCCCCGCTCCTCTTTTATCGTTAGTTTGGAGAATACCTAATATAAATTTTAGTAAAGACATATTTCTGCATCAAAAACTTGTCTATCTGTTGACTTTTGAAAACTGTAAATACTTTAAAACATTATGAAGAAGAGAATTGAGAAATGAAAATACATATTCTGTGAGATGCTAATTTGTTACATTTTCATGTAACTTTTCAGAATTAACAATTTGATTAATAAAATATTTCATATTCGCTTGTCGAGCGAGGTTGAAACTTATATGGTCAAAATATAAAAATGGTAAATAAGTTACAGCGAAACCCATCTATTGCTCCTGTTTCGGGACTGGCGGTGGATGGGAATAAACCCGTTAGAGCCCGCTTCGGACGTAAACGCTTTTGTTTGTTCATGCCTGAGAAACCATCGCACCACCTGCCGAGCGCCTTTTACTCCTATCCGCGAGGCGGTGTGAATTCACGGAAGAGCTATAGCAGGGAGCGCTATTGAAGGGTTTCACTGGATATCAAATTTTACGTTAACTTTATTCAAGAACAAACAATACCTTAAATTGAATACAAGAAGAGAGTAATTAATTCAATTATACCTTCTTCGTAAAAAATGCCATAATTCGCATGGGATTTAGTCAAATATGAAAATATAAACTTCAAGAAATTTATGAAATACGTTAATTATTGCTAGTTTCAATGCTTGATTCCCTTAACATTTATGAGTCTTAAATTCAACAGTTGATATCACAAGAACTCAAAGGCTAGATTAACTTCCAATTAGCTAATTTACTTAAAAAATGTTTCTATTGAAAAGCAAGATTAATATGTAAAACTTTAGTTGATAAGTGTTTGTCGTGCAAAAGGTTTTTGATCAATTATAATGAAATCTCTGTAGCATTGGACGAGACAGATAATGAAAAGGCTCCTACATTAAAAGCTTTAGAGTTCCATATCCAGCTTTCACCCTGCAATGTTTATCGGTAAATATTAATCTCTTCTGCTCATAAACGGTATAAAAATAAATGACAGTAAAGCATAACATTTTATTTCGTCAATATTAAAAGGACAGTTGATAAAAACACGCAATTACTCGATCTCTTAGGATTTATTAATAATGTAGTTTTGTTTTCTATTAAACTCATAAAATAAAATACAATCTTATTTAACTTATATGAAACTTCGGATTAATCATCATTTTCAATTTCTTGTTGCTGCCAAATTGAAGACGCTTTAGCACTGAAAATTTTCTTCTTGAGTCCCTTATAACGTATGTTAAATTAGAAATACATTGATTCATATGTTGCGGTTGGGCGGAGTCGAAATAGAATTTAAAAAGTTTGAAATAGCAGAATTTTTGAAAAATCGCAAATGTTATTTTTGTTTCCTAATATACATAATATGCTTAAATTTTATAATAATTCCAGATTTTTTATTCAAGTTTATGTAGGAAAAATTAATTTTGTCATAGAAAAATGAAAATGAATAAATCTAGAAGCTCTAGAAATGATAGATAATTTCTTCTTAGCATAGAAAAATCTTTCTATTATTAAAATGTACTTCCTAAAAAATTGAGATGATCAGATCGTTAAAAATGAACAGTTAGTTTCAAAAATACAGCAACTACATGTCTCATTCATATATGGAAAAGATTGGGGTAAAAAATACAGAAAATAAGGTTTGAATAAAAATTTGATTTATGTTTCTATTATAGAGGTAATTTACTGATTTTATAACCTAAAAGTGCAAAAATGCTGTTTTTGCCCATTTTCGAGGTTATGTAGCCCCGCGGATTTTTTCTTTATTAACAAGTGCGCACATTATTTGAAAGTACAAGTCTTACTCTTTCAAATGCCTTCGAGTTTGCTCAAAATTCTCATTTTTTCGTTGAGATATTGCACTTTTAAGTTTTCATATTTGTGAATTTTTTGCTAACTGAAAATATATTGACATAACACAGACGCGATACAGTCGGTTAGTTTTTCGAATAGGTTACAAGAAAATTGTTGAAAAATTAATTAAAATTTTAAGTTTTATTCCTGTTTATTCAAGTCCCGAGGCCAAACTTTAAAAACTTTTCGAGAAAGATTAAAAATGGCTGCTTTAAATCAGCATAAGTTACGATACGTCGCCGGGTGAGCGGAAAAACGTAGTGTCTGATTTTTGTTTCACGAGACGTAGGGTAAGGGGAGGCAGCGCCAACAAGTTAACAGTCAATGTTTTTTTTAAAGTTAATAATAATTGATCCAGTTTTTTCTCATTTCGAGTTCTACATTATATTATATTTCTATAAGTATTAATCGCATCAAAAAAACAATGATCTGGTAATTTAATTATTTCTGACATGCTGTATTTCGTCGGCTTTGCCCCTCACCTGAGGGCAAAACCGTCTGCAGCTTTTTATGAAAATCAAAACATTTAAAGATAAGAAAATATGAAGGTTTGCTTCTGTGGTATTTTATGTACTGGAAAAATTACCTTTAAAGATGCCCAACAAGAAGAATAAGTTATTTTGAATAAAAATAGAGATAGCTGTAATATAACCTCTTATTCATTGACATTTTGCTGGAAATGGAATTTACGCAATGTTTCTACTGTACCAATACAAGACAACTGCATACCGACCGGATTGATAATTATAATATTTAATAGTTTCTTCCATGTAGCCCACAAGATAAGTTGCTGTTCTACATTGCCGATCATTTATCGACGAAACTTGTGACACGTGTTTCACCTAGCACTTGTCAATATTATTTTCGTCATGCTTGCCCCCCTGCCCAATCCTCACTTATTTATGAGATATATTATATTTTGGACTTGAATTACGTCTAATTAATATAATTAAATTGTGTGATATTATTTTATCTGTCAAAATATCAAATTTTTATACGGTAAGTATTGTCAATAGAGTTGAAAACTTTATATTTCTGTCAGCGAAACTTCTATTATTTCGTGGTAAAAAATGTTTTCTGTATAATTTTTCTCTTACAACGTCAATTTTCAAGATTTTAGTAAGTAACAAAATCTCTCTGACGAAATAGATTAATTTGATGCAAAGTAGAACTAAAATTGTTAAATAATAGCCATGCTATAAGGAAAATCACCTTTGTCCCACTGGTTGGCGCTGCCCCCCTTTACCTTATCTCGCTCAGAATCTATTGGAACCGTTAGCGAGATGCGACGTCTCTTGAAACAAAAATCAGTCACTACGTTCATCCGCTTACCCGGCGATGTACTGTAATATTCAATATCACAAACATGAACACTTAAAAGTGCGATATCTCAGCGAAAAAATAAGATATGTGGGCAAACTCAACGGAATTTGAAAGAGTCAGACGGCTACATAACCTCAAAAATGGAAAAAACAGCGTTTTTTACTTTTAGGTTACAATTTCTCAAAAACCTGACGTGATGGGAGCAATTATGAAGCCAAATTCCGATTCAGCGCGCAAAAATCCTTTGGGAAAGTATAGTCACGTTTCTATAACTTACCCTTGTATGACTGTGTAATCTTCTCCTACTTACAATAAGCGTTGAAAAAAAATATTTGATAAAATATTAAAAAATTGTAAAATTATGGCAATATCTTGAAAATAATTCGAGAGAGAAATTTTAGTAATCAGAAAAAAATACATTAAATATTTTACTATCTGATAAATTGATGAGGATCAAAATTTTTATATAGCGGTCGTGGGCAGAAGTTGTTGCAGGTAAACTTAGTAATTTCTTTAACCAACGTACTTATTTCTTGTACACAATGTTTTATTTGGCTGAATAAAAATTGAAACCTAAATATTGATAAATTTTTAACATGTTTTGATTTTAAATAAAAATATCAAAAATTACAGATAATTGACTTGGAAACAAAAAGTTGGATAACTTCCACCAATTACTGATTGCTGTGTAGAGTATGTATAATATTTAATAAATTAAAACTCCGAATTTGAGCAAAATTCGAAGAAAATCACGAATTGATACTTCAATAATAATAGCTAAATAAACAATGATAACATAAGCACACGAAAAAAAGGTCTTCGTCACTAGACGAAACAAACATTATGCGTTTCTGGGGTAGCTAAATCCGAATCCGGAGTTGGCCTGACTTGGTTAGGTAGCACTTCTTTCCTAACCTCAAAAAAGTGATGAAAGTTCTCAAGCTTACTTTTATGAATAAAAATTAAGTTTACCAACTGTAAGAATAACTATATTGGGAACACTAATCCTTGCCCCTCCCCCTCCCCATTTTAGCAATTTTCTTCAATAAATTTAATTTAAAGATCATGTTTACATATAATGCATGTATAAAGTATCCAGTACAATCATATATCTTTTTGGTTGAAAAGTTCAACTACAGGAACTTCTGTTCCTCTGTTTGTTTTATCAGGCTCCAATTAGGAGGGCTCAAATAAAGGTTCGACTTAGTTGAGCACTAATTTCTCGATTCAAACCCTAAACTATTTTGTTATAAATCATTTTATTTTTAAATTAAAAATTAATTTTTTACCTGTAAATTAAAATATTTCGTTTTTTGGCTTCAAGACGATGTTTTTTTATTAAAGCTTTAAATATTTAATTGGAAATTCATTTATACTGTTAAAAATTAATCTTTTTTAGCAGAAAATTAATATTTTTGGTTAAAAATTGATTTACTTGGTTGGCAATGTAACTTAAAAAAAATTACATCGGTCACCATAAACGAGATTTCATGAAAGGTGCACACTAGGTTCAATAATAGTATAACGCCTTGACTCTTTATTTATGGGACGTCTGAAATATGAAATATTACACCATAAAAAATTACAAAGCTTCTTCAATTAACAAGAAAAAAGAAATAGAACAAATAACAATATAAAATGTATAATAGTGTTAAAAGTAATTTAAACAGCCAAAACAGGTGTTAATTTTTTGTAAATCATTATAGTGCTAAGATCTATTTATCTTGAAGTTAAATGTACAACTTGAACAACATTAAAAATTTATGAGTTTCATAACTAGAATTATTAAATGCCGAGAAAAAATTCTTCTATTTGATCAGTACCAACTGAAAATGAATATTTTGACATAAGTTTTCTCGAGGCGTCAGTCACGTCCTCTTTGGAAATTTCGCAAGAGCTCGTCATATGGCGGCATAATTTCATTGACCCTGGCAGTACCGACGGAAGCTGAGAGTGTTTTATGAGATTTATCAAACGCTTTTTCTGAACGACGTGCCAACGTCTTCGGCATCGTTCGGATGCGATAAAGTCTTAAACTAAGGTCCTGGCAAATGTCAATAGGATTTTCAAAGATGTTATTTATCTTCGCCTCACTGTATAGTTTAGTTTAAGGTTCATATATACATGCATGCTTAGTGCATACCTACACGATCGCGCGTGACCAACCAGTCGCGGAAGGACTAAAGAAAGTGTATAATGTACAGGCTTCACGAGAAACGTTACCGCGCAGACTGTCTAATAAAGTTTACAGAGGATTTCTCTGTGGTAATATTTATATGTTTCAGAATTTCATTACAGCACCTTGCTAACTGCAATTACTATTACTAGAAATGTCTCGAGGCTTACAAGCACATTATTTTTATTATTTTTTCTAAGTTGTCTAATATCCATTATGTACTGGAAAGTCATAAGCATTTATTTAATCAGGGTAGATTGGGGCAAAAGCAATTTAAAAAAAAATATGGCTACTTCTTAATTGACTTAAATTCTTCTTTGCACAAAATAATCTATTTTATTGCAGGAATGGTGTATAAACTTAGTCTTGAACATGTACGTTGTAAAAGTAAAAGTAATTCCGAAAACAGTATTGACAAGTCAAGAATAGAAGATTTCCTGGAAGAAATTTAACGATTGCAATATTAATTGACATAGGGCAGGGCGGGGTCAAAAGTGCAACAATTTACTTTTCATAACAATGTGCTCAAACGAAATTAGATATTGCATTAGGGTTTGCTGAAAATAATATGTAAGAAATTAAATTTAGAAATTATAATCATAATAAATTGCTATGCATTTCATTTATTGTTACATAGAATTTTCTAAATGCTGTCTAATGGTTCTTCTGGCCCCAAATGTTGGGTAAAACGTATTAACATAAACAAAACAACACTTTTTATTTTAGATGGTACAAATGGAACTGAGAGTCCATAGAAAAAAGACTATGAATTATTAGACAACTGATATGCTTAAGAGACTTATTTATCGTCACTTTCGCAATTAATACAGACAAAAATTTTCGATTACCAGTTGACAAAGCACTTTTTATGAGCCTGCGGAATGCCCATTGCTGGCCTAGGATGCTTACAGAATAAGCTTAACAACAGGCAGACGATAAATCAATTTTTCTTCGACAGCTAGTGATTGTGAAATGGCCTAATTCAAATAAAATGGAATAAATTTGATACATATATTCAGATTTTCGTCAAAACTTGACCGATTGTCGACGAATGGATGTCGTCGTTTGTTATAAAATAAACTGCCAGTGACTCAAAAAGGATCTGATTTATTACAAGACTTTAAAACAATAATATTTGTCCTTTATCTAAATAAATTTTAAACAAATACATATAGTCGTCAATTTTCAACCAGCATATTTCATTTTTTAATTTGAATCAATTTTAAATTACAGTGAAACAATTCTATAACGCCGATTTTCGGGCTGACGTTGGGTGGGAACTAACTCATTATAGCCTGCTCCGGTTTGTTTGTTGACGATTAAATGCTCGCCTGAGTGACCAGCGCAGACCCCGCGCACCCCGCGAAACTCCTGTTCCGCCTACCTACCTGCGGCGCGGCGTCAATGCTGGACAGGGCTATAGAAGGGAGGACTATTGAAGGGTTTTACTGTAGTTTGAAAAATGCTTCATCGACTGAAAAATAACATCGAGTGACTTAATCCTTTCGAGAACTGCTGGCCCACGCAGTTTCACAGCCGTGTGTCAGTTTGTGGCAGCGTCAACAATGGGTCGCCACCAGTTTACAATTGACTGTTTACGTTTCCACAGACTGATTTAATGTCAAGGCCAGTGCAAAGGAGCCCCCGAAACTTTTCTTACATAGGCGTTCTTGCGTATTTATTTTATAAACAATTTTAGAAATAAATCTACTACTTGATTGCTTCTTAAAAAATACATCTAATTTTTTTACGAAATTGACTACCGATGACTCAGCAAGTAAGTATCTTACTTGTTCGGAAACTTTTTAAAGTGACCAAATTTGTTATTTGTTTAAACAAATTATATAAAAAAATACAAATACAGAGTACATCTTGAAAAAAGACTATGTCCAGAAGCAAAAGCACCGCAGCTAAAGCCACCCTGGGCAGTAAAATTTAAGATGTTTAAAGAAACAGTTGCTTACTATTAAAAATGACAAAATCGCTGATTCTTTAGCAGAATTGTTTGTAAAAAACAATTATAGCTCATTGATAAAATAACATCAGAAAGTTATAGCAAAGTTATTTAGAGTAGTTTTATAAAATAAACGAAATCTGCCGCTTGAGACTGACGAAAATCTGTACTTTTTTATAAAATTTACTTAATTAATTAAAAAATTGTGTAACCTGACAAAGTCTCCTAACAAATAGAGTCCTTTTGAAATCAGTGGCAGCTGATTACGATAACAAAACTACATCCACTTGTTGAAAAGTATTCAAGCTGTGAATCTGTTCATAAAATTGTTTGTAAAATGAGGCATTATTGCACAAACACCTCTCAGTTAACTTTTTTTTTTTTTTTAAATGCTCAAATCGGATCAAAACTGTAAGCTCTTGATTAAATTTCTAGAAAGACGTTTTTGTTCCACTGTGTGCTAGTATATAAAACATTATTTTATCAAGTAATTATACAAATTTAACTCAATTCATAAAATAATACGTTGGTTAAATATATTTCTTACTTATTTGGCAGATACCTGCGCTTATAGTCTGCACCCAGCAGAATGTCACCGAATAAGAAATGATATCAAAGCGCTTACTATTTTTAATAAAAAGAACTAAAAGTATTTTGTCGCGTTTGTATAAAAAACTTGATCAGTAGAACACCAGAAACGTGATTGTATACAAGGTTTGAAAGATTAATATTAAAATGGTGTAGATCAAATTCAATTTTTTAACTTCACATCACTTTCGAAATCCCCAATTACCCCATTTCTTATTAAAAGCCACCTAACAATGCCTGGTGTACTCAATTTTGTGGGATTTCAACTTCTATCCTTACCATTTGCCGCCATTAGAAGTGCTCACATTTTTCGCTAGAACGTTTGTTCAGAGAACTGGAAAACTGTAGAATACCACCGCTCCTAAACACAGCCTGTTACCCAACAGACGAGTTTGCATGTATAGATCACATTCATTCTGGGCATCAAAACTTGCTCGATAGTAGTTAAACATAGTGAAAAACACGATTTAGCGAGAATCACGAAAGATCGCCCATCCGACCGCTAACCGTGCTCACCCGTGCTAAACGTTCGATATCTCCACTTGTCGAGAATCACCAGCCAACTACTGTCTTTGGTTCATTAAAGTTTGGTATTAATTATCTTTTAAAAATATATGGCTTGAATGGCATAATCACGTAACCAAGTAGATATACGCAATTAAATAGAAAACATATTCAATTAGAAAGTTTTTTTTTGAAAATCGCGCCTAATAAAAAATGTAAGTATATGACAAATCTTTCAGACTATGAAAATATGAAAGCCACTAAGGAAAAGGGTGTTATTTCATACCGACACAAAGCCTAGTAAAAAAGAAAATAAGGAGAAAATAGAAAGTTTGCAATTCCCACAATAATAAGCATTTCCATAGATTTCTTCTGAGCGAAGCACGTGGTTGTGAAGAGTACTGTTGTTTCATCGATTGGCCATCGATACGCACGTTAGAAAAGGGTAGGTTGAGTTAAAGTCTTGAGCCGAGAAGTAAACGTGCGATCGTGGGATCAGGGCGCGGCCGTAGAGAGTTACCTTGAACCAACAGACACGACTAAATGACTCTTGGTTACTTTTTTTTTGTAATAGCAAGCGAGTCTATTTCTCGATTCCGTTGGCGTGGCGCTTACTTTGCCCCTTGCTTACGACTTCAATCATACGTAAAATCAAGCTCTTAACGCTCGTCGTGCGAAAGGCTTTATTCTTGAGCGCCACTGTTGTCATTTCTTTAACGCAAATTTTCAAAACTATGTTCGTTATCCCTGTTATAATCATCAGTCATTAGCAAAGATCTGTTCTATACATTCCTTTACCTCTTAATCAGAACAGTTTGCATCAAATGTTAGTATCGAGCTAGGACATTATGTTGTTATTGGTTATATAACTTCAATTAAACTAAGCCAAAAGTCTAAGCGAAAGCAGAAATAAGATAATTCTACTTTAAACTTGGATTTACCTTCATAGATGTTTACAGCAAATAATGGTGGAGAGTTATTGGTATCTGAAGTCTTGGGTGCGCTAGTGTCGCGAACTCATGAAATCAGATAGTATTATTAAGATGCATTTTAAATTAGGCTTAAAAACGATTTTACCATTGTTTTAGTTTCAAACAGTAAGGAAATACAAAAAAATAAAGATTTGCCCGGAACTATATCTTGCATACAGAATTTCCGTCGTATTCAGTGAAAAAACACATTTTCTGTTAAAACTGTTTTCATCAAGAA
Organism: Belonocnema kinseyi; assembly: GCF_010883055.1. Lineage (NCBI taxonomy): Eukaryota > Metazoa > Arthropoda > Insecta > Hymenoptera > Cynipidae > Belonocnema > Belonocnema kinseyi. Next base: position 99,805,332 of record NC_046660.1, on the reverse strand, counting down.
AATAATGATTTTACTATGTCATATAAGTACAACACACCATAAGTTAAAATTCAACTTAATTAATACATATACCTAACTTTTAAGTTATAATTTTTTAGATGATAAATATTTTATGCACAAATTAATAAAAATGTATTACAAGTAAACTTTTATATCAAAATAAGTGAATTGAAGCTTATTATGTGTTGAAAATATATCACATGCTAAAATAATTATTTTTTGTTGACAAAAACAATTTTAACATAAAACGTGCTTTTTTGCTGTATACGATGAAAATTTCACATGTAATACACCAAACTCTCGCTTTCAGCCACCCCGTTCTCAGCCTTCCTAGAACTACTGATTCACGCAGTTTCTCAGGGAAGTAGGGCGAGGTAAGTTGCGACATTATATATATATTCTAATTTGAAACGAGTCAGGCGGCCCTCACTGTTTAAGTTTCTGTCCCCCCGAAATCAGTCCAAGGCCATTTGACGGCAACCCCCGACATTTGACTGAAGGCAAGAGTTTGGTGTATTTAGTCTCCGATAAATCTTAATTGTTTGCATCCACTAATCATTTTAAACTATGAAAAATGATTTAAAAAATTTTTTAAACGCAAATAAAAATACATCTTAAAAATCCTGCCTAGTTTCGCGAGTTCACAATTTCACATTTTGGCCGCATTTGAAAAAATATATGGTGTATTGCAGCATAGCGGATCCCAAATTCGTTTACTATAAATTTGTTCTTCATAAACTTAAACGGTTACTAGACACTTGATAGTTTTGCAATAAATAATAATCTGGTAGAGGAAACTACAAACTCTACTCGAGTATTCGTTCGAGCTTTACCAATGAACTTTTAACTGTTCATTTTATTTAAGATGTGTCAAGGTCAAATGAATCTCCAAGATCAGTGTCGATCGAGGACAAGACATAGTTTTATGACATAACTTGCTCCTACCAATGAGTATTTTACATGGCATATTTCGCCATCTATTTCTGATTCAATCATGCCTGCCTAAATCTTTTATTCTAATCTATTTAATCAATAATCCTACTGTCTCTTGACCTTATTTATTTCACGTGTACCAATATTCTATTATTGCAACTCATCTGGGTCTAGAATGTCATTGTCTCTTATTTTTAGATGTGACTTTAGAAAGTTTTAAAATTACTCTTTAAACATGAGTTAGTAAGAAATTAGAATCAAATAAAAAAGAATTTTCACTGATTCAAATTAGGAAGGAGTTTTACTCAGGAACAGTAAATTTCCACGTATTTAAATTTTGAGATATGTTTCAGCTTCTATTTCAGTTTATTAAGAAAATAAATCTCAAAGTATCATTTGTGATCCTAACACGGTCAATCCATTGCGAACAATTGAGCAATATAGGGATTCACCGTGCTTCAGAATCTCAAGATGGTATAGTGATTATCCTATGTTCCAAGCAGCCACGATGGCGCGGGTTCGATTCCCTAAGCGGAAATCGAGGTTGGATGTGTTTTTCAGAAAATTTCGTTTCTGTCCCTGGGTATAATACGCCACATATAATCTAGTTTATAATTAACCCTGCAGTACATTCGCTGATGACCCTGGCATGTATTGTGATTTTAAATGCGGTGTTGTATAAAAATGGCTAAAATCTTTATACATAACATTATTTTCAGATATATGTATACAATTTGGATGGTATAATTTACCCATAGATTTAGTTAAAAACACTTTAAAAATGTAGTTGAGTCAACCAAGTATTTCGTTGAGCCATTGAAGGAAACTTTTTTTTCATCTTTAGTGATCTGAACCTTCCAATATACTTTTGTTTAAAAAAACTATCGTTCTTGTACGATTCGAATCTGCTCTATTCATTGGTGCAAAATCAAATTAATAATTTTACCTGTTTATATTCAAAACTGTAGATAGGCTTTATTTGCAGTTGAACAAAAACCTATCTCGTGTATAAGTTTATTCAATCTGTTTCTTGGAGCACAGTCGACCCTGCAATATTAAAGTTCGTATAAATTTACTTCTTTATTTTACTCAGAGCCTTTCTTTGATAGTGTTTCTCTGTATTTCTTCAAAATGACTAAGGGCAAGCTAATTAGGGTCTAATTATCTCCAAATTTAAGTAAGAATTCTAATCAACTTTTTCACAGACGAATTCGTTTTTTCATTACGTATCCAACAATACAAAAAATTCAATTTTCACAGAAAATATAGACCAGAGTGAAAATGCTTGGACTTGAGTTCGACTTGGTTATGTCTTGAATTCGTCTCCAAGACATCAATGTCTAGCTGCGCCTCAAAATTGAGTCGAGACATGGGCCTTCGTCTCACTTTTATGGCAACGACAGGTAAAACGGCGTTTACTTGTCTTAAGACAAGCCTTGTCTTGGGTTACATGATAGGCGTGAACTTGCCTCAATACGAACCTTTTTCGGCTCATAAATGAGATTAAAATTGATGAATGAAAAATTTTTAATTATTAAATTAGTTATTTTTAATTAAAAAATTCAGAATCTGTGGGTCTGAACGAGTATAACCTTAAAAATCTTCAACATTTTCGGTATCATCCTCAAAAAAATATAATACGAATGAAAATTCGGAAATAAGTTGATTGAAAAAATATATATATCTTGCATAAAAATGTACAAGATGGTGTAATCATTAACAAAGATTAGCTTTTATGACAGTCAGAATGACCCTTTTTGTTAGGACAGGTATACACTCCAAGTTATAAACCGCTCGTGTTGGAGTCATAAAAATTCGACTCAAGAGATAAATGTATGTCTACAAGACATATAAACTTGTCTCGAAAACATAAATTGAAGTCTGGCTCCGTTTCAAAACTGAGACACGCTCAAGTCGAACTTTCTGAAAAAATGATTGAAGGGTTATACTCGTTCAGGCACACAGATTATGATGTTTTTAATTAAAAATAATTAATTTAATAATTACAAATTTTTCATTCATCAATTTTAATATCATTTATAAGCCGAAAAAGATTTGTATTGGGGCAAGTTTACGCAGATTATCTCGGCCAAGACAAGGCTCGTCTTGAGACAAGTAAACGTCGTCTTAGCCAAGACAAGGCTTGACTTGAGACGCAGCCAGACATCGATGTCTCGGAGATTAACTCAAGACATAAACAAATCTAACTCAAGTCGAAGTAATTTTACTTGTTGATAGAGTATTTTTCAAAAGTACGGCAGAACAGTAGAATTACCGAAAATTTCTTTTTTTAATAGTTGAGTATTTAGTGCTTGAAATCCCAACTTTTGACAACACAATGATATTTGATTATGCATACATCTAAGCAAAAATGATGTAATCACAAAATTTGCATTGATTGAAAAGATACTAATGCCTTGAAACAGAAGAGGGAATTAATTTAAATTAAATTCAAAGAATCTCAGAATTTGAAGATCAAGGTTAATAATGAATTTGAAAAAGTTTATTTTCTTACACCTACTTTATGCAGATTCGTGGTTTGCTGTAATCGAAACCTTGTGCGGTGTACGAGCAAAAACCGCGACTAGAATGACTCTCGCGTCAGTCCTGAATAGCTGTCATTTTTGTCCTGAAATTTTATGGTCAACCTCACTCCAGTAAAGTGGAGAGCATGAAGCGAGGAGCGAAAGGAGCATTAGAAAGTTAGTATGCATCTGGAATCAAATCCGCATTCACGGGTTGCATCATTCCTATCAGCGCCATCGAACGATTTGTCGGGCTTTGCACCGGAAGAGCCGGAAGTGTGAGATAACGCTGTGAGATGATCCGTGCGAGAAATACTTATGGGTCGTGTAGCGCTTAAACTACCCGTAACAGTTCTGCTGTAATTAATATTATGTAACCTATTACGTTTGCGGTTCTGCAATGGAAATCGGGATGTGCTCGAGAGAAGGTGCGTGTGAAACGTGTAAATTTATTCCTCATTAGAATTAGCATTCCAATGCTAATATGACGATTAATGTGAATAATACTTTTGATTACTTTCATTACATCCCAGAAATTATTTTATTGTGCAAGTTAGGAAATTATTATTAGAACACAAAATTCAATCTTTTTTGCAAAATAAAAAATTTTACTCTAATTTTAACCTTTAATTATGGACGTGATTTCATTTCTGCACTAACATGGACCTGAGGTCTTACAGACCGCTGCATACACTTATACCTAATTAAATATGTAAATAAGTTTTTGCTATGTTATGTGTACCAGTATATGAAGAGACATAGGAATAAATAAGAAATTAATCAAGTTTATCAACTTTTATTATTCATAATCTTGTAAATCAGTGGGGGAGGGCTGCATATCAGAAGCATGGAGCGGTCTGGGAGACCACACGGCCATACGTCGATACTAATATTTTTCACTTTGTACGAAACTCAACTTTGTGTGTGAAATCTTGCGCTTTAAATACCTTGGCACAAACTGTAAGATAAATATAAAATTGTGACGCTACAGTGAAGCTGTGTTCTCACGAACCGCTTATGAGCTTTCAAATGATATTACTTAAAAATTACCAGCTGGGCCACATGTAGTCCACCTATCTCGTCCAAATCACAAAGAGCTATTCCATGCGATAATATCTGAATAATTTCAGCTATTATTAGTAATTTTCATAAAAATTATAATATCCGTTCTCTTAGATGTTGAAAGAAAACCCCTAAAATAATTGCTGAAACAATCAAAAAATTTCAGAGACATTCAATTTTGAAAAAGTATTTCTTGAACAAAAAAATTTCACAAACTGCTTGGATTTTCTAATAACTAATATTTAAACTGAAGTTCTGAAAGAAAACCCACTTTTTATTTTCTTTATTTCTTTATATAGATAGCTTACACGGAGAAACATAGACATTAGCACAGACTATCTAAATATTACTGGTTAATATCCTAACAATTTAACTATGGGACAGAAATCTAGATATTGAAGTAGAGCATCCGTATATACTAAAAAGAAGATTTCAACTGACAATATTCAAGCGAGTGGGGGCCACTCCACTCCTAAAGAAATATTCTATATCCCGTTCTACGATGCAGCGTTTCAATTATTATGCAATTTTTGTGTAGAACGGATAACACACTATACAAGGCTAATATGAAAGGTGCCTGTAGCTGAGAGTCTTCATTTTCTTGAGAAAATTATGATATATCCAAAAACAATTAATCTATTTTCCATCAAAATTTATAGCGCAATATATATCCGAAAAGCCACAACATACACGATGAATGCTCAAGCTACAGACAGCGGGGTTAAAATCTTTTGTCGTCACGCCACACGTCAACGACATTGCTCCGATAAAATTTCGCTTTTTTAATATCTTGAATATTAACTGTTAATATCACACGTTTTTACTTCCAATATAAAAAGATACTGCTCTTTAATATCTTGTATGTTGAATAGATGATATTAGATATTATCCCGCAATATCTATATATTATGTTTAAATATCAAAGTTTTTAATATCTACTTTGCAAAATATCCATTTTTCTCCGTGTACAATGTGCTTTACAATCCCTCTAAATGTCAAAATGGGTTCTCCTTTGGTTTTCGATAAATAATGAAGAATGTGTGCCAAAACGATACATAAGATGTGACAATCATCTAAACAACAGAAAAATGTTAT
>NC_046660.1:99791208-99799617 GCF_010883055.1 Belonocnema kinseyi | reverse complement strand
ACAATTTACGAGGCAGCGGGAGAAGAATGTGACGCCACATATGAAATATAAATGAGAATAACAATTTTTTTGTTATACTTGAAAAATTAATATTAGTTGTTTTGTGCATATATATATGTATATAAACTCTTCCCCTTATTCCTACATTCCCCTCCTTTCCGCTTTTTAAAAATAATTGCTCCTTTTTCCCCCGTTTTCAGAGAACTATCTATTTTTTCATTTTCGGCTCAATGCGAACTGAATTAATTCAACCCTATAAGAAAATTCAACTATTATTCGTTGAAAGTTAGTCCTTTTTAATATAACAATCTGCTATTATATTTTTGGTACAGCATTCAACTTTTTGTTTGTTTACAATTTTACTATTTAGTTGAAAATTTAACTATTTCGTTTAAAATTAATTTTTCCTACCAAAAATTTAGCTTATCCATTTTTGGCCGAAAACTGATCCATTTTAGTTCAAAATTCAACTATATTAATTTTTGAATTGCAAATTTATTTGGTTATATTAAAAATTCAGCTACTTAGTTAAAAGTTGAACTACTTTGTGAACATTCATTTTATTGATGAATATTGAACTATTTTGTTGAAAATGCGTTCTTTTGTTCGAAAATTGATCATTTTCAGGTAAAAATTCAACACCTGTCGTTGAAAATTGATTGTTTTTAGATGAAGATTTAACTATTAAGTTTCAAATTTATGCATTTTGTTGTCAATTCATTCTGTTAGTTAGAAAATTATTTTTCTTGATTCAAAATTCAACTACTTCGTTGAAAATTGAACTAAATTGTTTAAAATTAGTTTTATCAGTTAAACATCTATCTCTTTTTTTACAAATTTACTTATGTTGTTGAAAAATAATTTGTTTTTAAAAATTATTTTTAGAACGGCAAAATAACAATTTAATTTTTAATTAAAAATTAATCGTTTTTCATGGAAAATTCAACTATTTGTTTGAAAATCAATTTTTCGGAAAAAGGTTGAAATGCTTGATAAAAAAATCGTCTTTTAGCTTCAAGATTCAACTATTGTTTAAACATGTACCTATTTCTGGTTTAATTTAAATCTTCTTATTCGAAAATTCGACCATTTGGTTGAAATTACCTTTTTTGAGGTTGAAAACTTTACTCTTATATTAACAATTTTTTTTTAATTGCTTTTTTTTTCTTGAAAGATCAACTTTTTGGTTGCAGATGCAAATGTTTGGTCTAAATTCAATTTTTTTCTTTGCTGAAAAATTAACTATTTGGTTGAAAAATCATCATTCTTGGTTCAAAATTCAACTATTTTGTTGGTTCAAAAATCATCTTTCTTGGTTGAAAATTTAACTTTACGGATTAAAAAGTTCATTTTTTCTACAAAATTCGAATTTTCCGTTTGAAAACTCAACACTTTAGTTGAAAATTTACCTATTTTGTTGGAAAATGATTTTTTTTTTGTAAATTTTCAAATATATTGTTGAAAACTGATTGTTCAAATTGATTGCTGAAAATCATTTCGACTTGAAATCTCAAGCTTTTCATATTGAATTCAATATGTTAAATATATATTAACTTTTTTAAATAGAATTTATTCCTCGATCTTCGTGAAAATCATCCTACTTTCCCTCTGTTAGGAGCATTCTGGGCTTTGAATTCCGTTACAAGCTTTTTGTGATGATATGTGACGAAGAAGGGGTTCTTAAAATAGCTTGAAGTAGTTTTTAAACGGCCCATACCATATTTTTACTTGGTGTACAAATTGCAATGACTTTCCAATCAACTTGTAATCACGTGAAATCACTTGTTAGCAGGGAATCTGTTTGCCTCTTCTGCACAAAAAAGACTACATATTTTTGTATACAGTATATGTTTAGCCTTTTAAACAGATGCAAGAGCAATTGAGAGTCCGCGACCTCTCTTGTAAAATGCCAATAAACGTTAATTCAATTATGAAAAACTATGCAGTTAAAAACTTGATGACAGTAATAAAGTGATTTGACTGTTTTCCCACGTGACTTGAGCAAGAGAATGCTGAAGCTAATTTATGTCGATAGCAGCTGTGGGTTTAAATTAAAAAGCAGTTATTTTTAATTAGCGAATTATTTAAAACCGCGCCTTCTGTCGCGGAAGATAACCCTGAAAAGAGGGGCTATAAAAGTTGGGAAAAAAGATAAAAAAGAGGTGTCGCAGGCAGAAAAAAGGGAGTGTCATAAAACTAAGCGTGAGCTCTGACAATTTCGATTTTAGTGCCGCGCTTCCCTGATCCTTTTCCCCTGTAAAAACCCTGGCAAAAGCTTCCCTTTCCCTTGCAGCCCCTCGTTCTTTCGCCCCCTTGCAGACTAGCTATCTACGTTTACAGCAAGACACTAAAACCTCTACCTTTACGGGCACAGTTGCAATTTCAGTTAATACAATAAAACTTCAGCTGCGTAAGACTGACGAAGGAAAAGATGGTCTTCGTTTTGAAAGAGGCTAGTCTGGATTCGTTCGAAATTGCAGATGGATAGTTTCCCTTAAACTGGTGCTTCACTTTTATTATTGCATTATCACGCGGCCGTTCGCGCTCCAAAGAAACAAACGTGAAATAAAAAGGACACAGCTGGACGATTCACTTTTCCTGTTACGCCGTTTTTTATGATCCATTACTCTCTAAAAAAATTTCTAAAAAATACCCTAGCTGGAAGCTTGGAAATTAGAAATATTTAAGTTTAGAGAGAATTTTCAGTTGAGCATATTTTTGTTATTTTGCGGTTAGGGGAAAGACAACCAGTAGTAAGCCATTTAAGTTTACGATCATATTCAAAGCTGTATAAAAAGTGATTGTCAAGTTGGAACAGAACGATATAGATTTATATGCATTTCAGACATTTTAAAGCTTCTCATTCGTGTTTTTAAAACATATTCTATGTGCGGAATTGGAATATTTTCTTTATGCCATAATTTTGGGCTTTTTTGGGCACCGATGGCGATTTTTGAGCTCTTTTAGTTTTAGTATAGGCTCTTGAAAAATGCAAAAATTAATTTTGAAAAAAGAACCCCTATCTTTAAAAAAATACCCTTGAAATAAAATATAAATTCAAACTAAATTTAAGTTTATCAGAAATTTGGGATTTTTTGGTCTCTTCTTTGGCAACTCTCCCTATTTTCGGGCTCTCTTATTTTTCTCAAAAAACCTCCACTACATAAAATTTGAAAAATTAAAAAAATCAACAGCGTCAGAATTTTTGGCATTTTCGGGCTTTTTAAAAATGCAAAAATTATTTTTCAAAAAACAACCCCTATCTCCGAAAAACTACCACTGAAATAAAATATGCACTTAATCTAAAAGTTAGCATATCAGAATTTACGGCTCTTTGAGCTCTCGAAAAATGCAACAATTAATTTTTAACAAACAACTCCTGTACCCTGAAAATTATCCTTATAATAGCTTACGCATCCAGCCTAAATATAAGCAATTCCAAATATTGTGCTATTTTTAGGCTCTCAAAAACACTTACAAATTATTTCAAAAAATCAACCCTAACCCTTAAAAAAATTTCAAAGAAAAATATATGGAAAACGTACGAGAAAAAGTATACCGTAGGTCTGAGCTTGTTTTGAGTTCACTAAAAATAAAAGATTCTATTGTCTGAAAACAACCCATAACACTAAAAGCTACCCCTAACTAAAAATATAGATATTAACCAAAACTAAAAAAAAATGCACATAAAAAGTCAATGGTTTGACGGGGTTCATAAAACACTGTCGAAAAATCTCCAAATGAAAAAGAATCATACTATTCACCCCCGAAAAACTCTAAACTATACCCACTTTCCCACAGTAATAATAAAAAAATCAAATAAAAAAACACCCTTAATTCATTTAAGCAAACCCGGCTCAGCTGTCTTCAACTAAAAAATCTATAATGATTTCAATGAAAAATAGTTACCACAAAGAATTTACCAAAAATCTTTTTCATATCCTTATCTCTACAGTACCATTAAACATCACTTGAAAACTACCCTTATTACGCTTAAAGAACAAAGTCTCACCCGCCGTCATCTAAAATCCAAAAAAACAATCCCAAATTAAAAATAATTACCCAAAAAAATTTTTTAAACTTTAGTTAATAAATCTATTTCCACAGTAATGCATCAAGGGTTTATTTTTTATTTGATTTTTTTATTCTTACTGTGGGGAAGCGGGTATAGTTTAGAAATTTTCGAGGGTGAATAGTATGATTCTTTTTCATTTGGAGATTTTTCGGCAGTGTTTTGTGAACCCCGCAAAACCATTGACTTTTGATTTATATTTTCTTTTATTTTTGTTTAATATCTATATTTTTAGTCAAGGGGTAGCTGTTAATGTTATGGGTTGTTTTCGGAGAATAGAATTTGTTATTTTTAGTGAACTCAAAACAAGCTAAGACCTACGGTATATTTTTCCTCTTACTTATTCCATACAATTTTCTTTGGGATATTTGAAGGGTTAAGGTTGATTTTTCGAAATAATTTGAGAGTGTTTTTGGAAGCCCAAAAATAGCACAATATTTGGAAATGCTTACATTTATGCTGGGTGCGTAAGTTATTTTAAGGGTAATTTTTAGGTGACAGGTGTTGTTTTTTGCAAAATAATTTTTGCATTTTTGAAGGGCCTAGAAAAAGCCTAAAATTTTGGCGCTGTTAATTGTTTTTGATTTTTCCAATTTTCTGTAGTGGAAGTGCTAGCGGGCAGCACGACCATCCCAAAAATCCTTTTCTTGACAAAAATATAAGAGTCCAAAAATCGGCATTGGTGCCCAAGAAGAGCCTAAAAAGCCCAAAATTCTGTTATGCTTACTTTTAGTTTAAGTGCATATTTTATTATAAGAGTAGTTTTCGGAGATAGGGGTTGTTTTTTGAAAATTAGGTTTTTACATTTTTGAAAAGCCACAAAAAAGCACAAAATTCTGGCGCTGTTGATTTTTTAATTTTAAAAAATTTTATGTAGTGGAGGTGCTTGCAGCCAGTACCTCCACCAAAAATTCCAATTTTTTGAGAAAAATAAGAGAGACCGAAAACCGGTATTGGTGCCACAGAAGAGCCCAATAAGCATTGAAAGCACCTCCACTACTAAAGGGTGGCTCACTACTATAGGTGCCCTTAACCTAACTTTCTACTTCTGTCAAATTTTTGCTGATTTAGACCTTATAAAAATGAATCTGGTATATTTAAAAAAATGTTCATTTAACGTTCTCTAAGAAATTCAACCATAGTTGGATAAAAATCTGATGTGATGGACAGAAAGAAATTTGTTGTTGCAAGCTTGTTAAATGTCTAAGAGGTATGTTAAAGGAATTCTTCAACTGATAAATTTATTATTTGTGCTGCAAAATGCGAAAATTTTGTATATTTATGCCATCTTAAGATATATTTATTGAATTTTATTACTTTGTTATGAAAGAAATAATTAATCGTAGTATTTTCGTTTTAAAACATTTGTAGTTATGGTTATAAAATATTAAAACAACTTCGATATTAAACTAATTCACTTATTTGGCATTTTAAAATATAATCATATTTTTACACAATACATTAACGAATGACAAAAATTTATTGTCACTTTAATAATAATTCTTAATATACAAGTTCCTCATTAAAGAACCTTTAATAATAATTTGCTGAAATGTTTAATGACAATTTATAACGGTAGAAGAAAAAAAAAGTTTTGGCTCTGCTGTATCTGTAAATGTTTGCATTTTGTTATTGCAAGTATTTAGTTAATTCAACAAAAAATTTAGTTAGATCAATTAAATATTTTTTTGACTCAACCAAAAATTCCTTAAGTCCTAAAGTAACATATCATTCGGGGATTCTCATAACTGATTTTACGCTCGTTTTGTCCAGGTGCGAAATAACCATCGGCCCACGTTCGGCCCAACCTTCGGACGGTCGCGGTCGGTCCAACTTTGTGCGCCACTGGTCGGGCCAACCAGCTAAAAGATAACGGTCAACCGTCTTTGGCTTCTCCACGTCGGGCCGACATTTGGTCCCATATATAAGCCATCTATTAAGATGACGCCGGTCCAACCTTAGACAAAAATTAATTTAAAAAAGTCACGTTTTTTAAGTTATATTGCGGAAAATTTCGATAAAAACAACATGATGATTAGGAAATTTTTCTTGAGATTGTTATTGTTAAAATTACAAACAAATGTAATGAACAAATGCATTAGTCAGGAATTTTTCGAGAGAAACATCTGTTTTTTTCTATTTCATTTTTTTTAAACAAGGAACTTTATGATAATCTTTTTTTAAATCAATTTAATAAAAAAATTCATTGATCAACAATAAAATTCTTTTTTTTCAATACCAATCCTTTTAATTGGGAACTTTATGCCGATTTAAGCAACATTTATAATTAGTTGATAGATTTAATGATTTTTTAAAACGATTCTAATTAAAAAATGCATTAATTAGATATTTGTGGATATTAATATTCGTTTTTTCGATGCCAGATTTTTAATTAGGAACTTCATAATAATTTCAGAAAAATTCTTAATTTTGTATCAATTTTATTTTCTCAACAAATTTAATAAACAAACTCATTATTGGCACATTTGTCAACGAAAAAATTCTTTTTTTCGATTTCAGACTTTCATTGAGATCTTTATAATAAATTCAGCAAAATTTCTGATTAGTTGATAAATCTTATGATTTTTAAAACCAATTTAACAAGAAAACGCATTATTCGCGCATTTGTGGACGGAAAAATTCGTTTTTTTTATTTCATTCTTTTCATTTGAGACCTTCATGATAATTTAAGTAAAATTCATAAATATTTGATACATTCTATGATTTTTTCAACATTTTAAATAAATATATGCATTATTTGGATATTTGACAACGAAGAAGTTGTCGAAAATGTTGGAAAAGTCAAAAAATGTCCGATAAATGCATTTGTTTATTAAATTTATTTATAATATTAACAATAATAGTTTCACAAAGAAATGTCTTCATCATTATATTGTTTTATCCAAAGTTCTTGCAATATAACTTTAAAAAACGTAAACTCATGGAAAATCGTGAGACACATTCCTTAAACAAATAATTTTTATATAATAAATTTGCTTGTTTATTATATAATACTGGAGCATCTTTAACTAACGTTACTCTATAGAACTTAAGGGACTTTAACATAGAAAAAATGGCCATTTTTTGGTCATATTTATTTCTTTATAAGAAATTAAAAATATTATTGGGTAGGAAATTTATATTAATAAATTTTGAATGCCTAGTTCTCGCATGATTTTTTAAAAGGAAATTGTGGTATTTTCTTAATACATTAATTTGGAAAAAGGCTTGACCATTTGGGAAGCTATACTTTTAAAATATTCAGTGTTCGATGCTTTTATGGAATTTTAAATTTTGCAGGATTTAAAATTGACTTTATTATATATTAAAACAGATAAATTTTGAATATGTAGCAGTATTCAATTAATAATTTGGAATGATTCATTTCATTTGTTGATTTGAAACTAAAGTTGGTAATGGTTTATTTTGAATATTTATAAATTTTTAAGAGTAACGCATCAATTCGACCTCCCAATAATACGAGCAGATCAACTGTGGCCGAAAGCATATCTAGCGAAATGAAGTAGGTTATGTGCACCCAATGTTACGGGCACATGTGGCCTTGTAGGACGGGCCAAATCTTGACCACAGTCGCGCCGACTGCACTTTCACGGTCTTTTTATAACAATTAATCAGAGTTTATCCGACGGTCTGGTCATACTCGGGCCAAGGTTTGACCGGCCGCCGGGTGCATCAAGGTAACTTATGACAATCCGACTGTTGCATCCAGAGTCGGACCGAATGGATTATTGTGGTCGTACCGAACAATCTGCCACAATTTATCCGATTGTCGTACCATAGTTGGGCCGACGGTCGGCTTTTCGCTCGCCGCCGACGTCCATCGCCAACGTCGGTACGACCATGGCAGCTTAAAAACATTTTAGTCGGCTTAACTCTGGTTACTGTAGATTGGTTACCATAGCAGGGCCGACTTTGGACCGATGGTCAAGCTCAGGCATCCGACTGAATTTCGCACTTGGGAGTTAGAACCACTTGCATTAACGTATTTAAGGTGCTGATTACGACTGTAAACTCAAAAATATTCGCAAAAGGGAGTAGGGATTGGCAGAATTTCTCCCTTCCATTTCCTAGTTTAAAAAATTACCATGTTGAATACGCACATTTTTTATAAACATTCACTATTTATTATTGACACAAAATTGATTTATTATATTTTTATTTTATTGTTAATTATAGCGATTTTAAGTATTACTATTTTTATAATTTTAATTAATCAAAACAAACGCGAATCAAAATTGAGAACCTACAGAAACCGGATGCGCGCATAGATTTCCAAAATAAGATAATCGAAAGCATAGATAGGGCAACATGGGAGG
>NC_046660.1:99789170-99791108 GCF_010883055.1 Belonocnema kinseyi | reverse complement strand
CTGCCGAGTGAGTCACGCCTACCCCGAAAGGGAAATGGCTTAATGGTGTAATAATAATAATAATAATAATAATAATAATAATAATAATAATAATAATAATAAATAACTCTTAAATATTGAAAATAATTAAAAGTTAGTGATATTCATTAAAATAATTTACATCTATTAATATATTAAATTAAGAAATGTCTCGTGGTCCCGAAATTCGGAATAAGTAGTCAAATATTTGTAATAAGTTTGGAAGTCGTTTCGACGACTACCCTATCTTTATAATCGAATAAAATTATTTTATTCTTCAAATATTCTAAATTGGCAGATTCTTAATCTTTGCATCAACTTCTTCATAGTTTATTTTAATTATCATTTTCGTTATTAAATTTTGGAAAATAGTTTATGCTTACTGACATATATTTAGCAAGAATTTCGATTCTTATTAGTTGCAAGTTCATTCTTGAAACGAAAGTCATTAGCGGAGAAAAATTTGAACTTCAATTTGCACTGCAAAAACTGAATTTCGTAATACTTCAAATATTTCTTCAAAATGCGGCATGCATGAATGAACAAAAATGTACAAGATACTTACAAGCGATAAGTATCAACAAGCCGATCACCCAACACGAAACATTCGGCAAAGAGGTCAATGTCGTACCCAAGAATAATTTTCTCCTTCTTTCTTATTTGAAGTTGAGTCACTATGCGATGTCGTGTTGAGCAGGACAGTCAGTCAAACTAGTACATATTTATCAATGCCGAGTATCCAATGCCTTCTCCATTGGACGCGGCATGAATCGATGATCGAATTTCAAAACAAAACAAAGAGGGTGTTACACTTAATTTATTTTGTATTAATCGAGCATATCAATTGACTATTATTGCATCAAAAATATGACCTGTATTACTAATCTCGAGTTACTCCAACTGTCACAATATCTTTCAATTTAAAAGACATTTCTAATCAATCGAAATAATTAGTTAAATTCGATTTAAACAATACGCTTCATTGGATAAATTAAAAATTCCCTGATATAATAGATTATTAAAAGCAATCGAATTTTATCTTACATTTTTATTAATACATAATTTTTTGAAATTTTAAAATTGTGTGGCCCTCTTCGAAGCGGTTGAGAGCATTAATTGGGTAATCTGCGCAAAAATTCAGATCAATTATACCATTTGTCACAATTGTTTATTATTGCTAGATAGTGAGATAATAACGGACATCCATGATAAACGATGTTAAGTTTCGAAGAAATCAAAAATTTCTTCACCATAAGCACCGCTGTTTATTAAATGCGTAAAATCGTCGGTATGATTTGCACATGAACACATTTGTTAATGGATATTTCAAACCATTAAGGAGTATGATACCGTTCGTCAGTATCAACTTTCACTTTTGTGGTGTTGTACGTAGAACGTACTCACGCGAGCAAGGCTATCGTGTTGTCCTGAATCGTAGTCCGCCTACGTGATCGCATAATTTCAACCATTATTACCCTCTTTATAGGATATCGGATGGGAAAAAGAAATACAGTTCTCGAAATATTATTATTAACTTTAACCCAAATTTCAATTTTGAAAAAACAGAAAAAACTCGAATTCCTCAAAGAAAAAAAGAAAGTTTCTCTACCTTGCGCTGAAATGACGAGTGATATTTTTCAGACGTCATGGTCAATTTACTTTAGACAAAGGAGAAAGATAGCCTCTTTAGAGATTTGTTGTCTCTTCTTGTGCAAGACCTGAAATCAGGTCAACAAATTGTCATCGCTCATTACATAATGAAATTGATAAAATAAAATTTAAAAAATAGAATAAGTGCTGGAATGATTATTTGAATAAACAACACAGGCCAACAATTCTCAGAACCAGAGACCAGACCTACTATACCCGAAGGTTTTTGCTGCGCTGAATCCGAATCTGACCTCAGAAAAATTCCATCAC
>NC_046660.1:99778040-99789070 GCF_010883055.1 Belonocnema kinseyi | reverse complement strand
GGTTGTGAGACGTGGTTACGGCTGAAATTTTACCGCGATTTCGCTGGAAGCGGGTGCAATTTTTCAGATTAGCACCCGCTCCCGGCGAAATCCTGCGGTTGTTCTTATGACAAATTTTTATACATATATATATATATATATAAAATACTGAAAAAAATTTTTTTCCGATTTTTTTTTTTTTCAACACAAACGCAGAATTTAAGAATCTTAAGTGAAATTTGAAAACAAAAGTGAAAGAAAAGAGTGAGCTGAATGTATTTAACAATTACACTAAACTCTCGCTTTAACTCAAGTGTCAGGGGTTGCCTCCAAATGTCCTTGGACTGATTTCGAGGGGACAGAAACGTAAACAGTGAGAGCCACCTGACTCGTTTCCAATTAGAATATATATCTATCTATATATAATGTCGCAACCGATCTCGCCCTACTCCCCTGAGAAACTGCGTGAGCCAGCAGTTCTAGGAAGGCGGAGAACGGGGTGACTGAAAGCGAGAGTTTGGTATACGCTAAAGTATGAAGTAGATTTTGGACTTATATTTTCGCCCTACGTTGGTGCATAAGCGCCTTTTTATAGAAAAAGTGCGGCGATTCTACCTATTTCAGATAAAGTATTGTATGCATCACGGCAGCAAAATTGTTTTATACTCGGATGTAGTTTTATTGTCTTTGCCTTTAGCTCAGACGTCAATATTATGTGGCTTTGATACCTGTTACCAAATTATGCCCCAAAAGTCATGCAAATGATGATGATCCTACTTCGATTTCTATATGTAACAAGTCTTAACAAAATTATCACAGACGTGTTAATCTGCAATTAAAGGATCAGAGATTGAAAGTGAAAAATCAGCTCATTCGATGAACGATTGAATGGCGAAGGAAAATATTTTTCTTTAGAGTTTACAAGGGATTCGAGGTCTATATGTAGCGCGACGCTAATCTCCGAAGCCGTGGGATTTAATTTACGAGTTAATGAACTTACGCGGAGCGGTAAGCTCGGTAGGAAGTGCTTACGTAGGCAAATTCAAGAAAGGAGCAACAGGTTACAGGAGATCGAGAAACGTCCACAGCTATAAAACTATAGGGTGTTTATCCCGGTTGATTCGAATAAATACGTGATAATATATTCAATTCATTCCACACAAAAGAAGTTAATAAGAAAATACATTTTTCAAACAAATCAAAACTCCATCATTGATGTGAAACATTTTTTCTCCAATATTTTTTGTTATATCTGCATCAAGAAAATTTTTTTCTGGTTATAAATCCAGTTTCAAAACTTGTACTATATAACAGTTGTTAAAAAACAGGCGAGGAGTAATTATCTAATGACTGGTGGTGGTAAAACGAGGAGAATAAATAACAATTAGCTGCCGCTGAAAATCGGAAAGATCCGATTTAATAAAGCCGATTCAATTTTCGAGCGCCAAATGAGCTAATTATTTTAAACGGATTATAGCCTGCCCGAATTAATTAATAATTTGATGATAGGACTAAGTAAGCAATTTCGAGTGGATTTTCCTTTATACTTTTATTCTTTTAATTTGCAAGTTGCATACAAGCATTAGTAATAATATCACTGACCAACAAACGCGCCGGTTCTGTAGTAATTCATGTGCAGGAAGTCTGTTATGAACAAACCTGCACGTAGCAAAAGGTCTAGCTCTAACTAATAGCTTACGCGTGTCGGCACGGGAAGCAGAGATGATAGAAGGGTGATTGCAGGCAAGATTTCTCTCCAGCCTGCATAGTACGAATGTTTACACTGGAAACCAATCGCGTAATATTAAACTGGTATGCTTTTTGATAGCGATTAAAATAAATGAAAATATAGGGTGGCCAAAAAACTTTGTTTTCTATATTCCCTGATTTTTCCCTGGTGATTTTTTTATAAACGGAATAGAAAGATGACTTTTTAACAAAATAGTTAAATTTTTAACCAGACTTATAATTTTTAAACCTGCAAAGATGAATTCTCAAATTTATGGTCGATTTTCAAACAAAAAAGATTAAACTTAAACCAAAACCAGTTGTACTTTTTAACCCATAATAATTCTCAGGCTAAAAAGCCAAACGTTAAACTTACTTTCTAGTTGAAATTTAAAAAAAGGGACGAATTTTTCACAAAATAGTTAAACTTTTAACCGAATAGTTGGATTTTCAACCACATGATCGAATTTTCAATAAAGAGGATTAAACTTTTACCAAAACCAGTTTAATTATCAAACAAACAGTTGAGCTTTCAACAAAGTTATTAAATTTTTAACAAAAAAGATAAATTTTTAACCACATAGTTGAATTTTCAACGCAAAAAGATGAATTCTTAAAAAAAAGGAAGTATTTTTATTAATGATGTAGGTTTTATGACCAGGGAAATTAATTAATAGTTTAAGATGTTAATTTTGTTTCTCTATTTGGTCATAATCAATATTATTAAAACATTGATTAATTTTTAAGATTGTGAAAAAAAGCTCTCTAGCTCCGCTGGGATATGAGCCCAGGTCCTTCAGATTGCCGGTAGATCTTAAAAATTAATAAATATTCTAATAGTATTGATTATGACCAAGTAGATAAACAAAATTAACATCTTAAACTATTAATTAATTTCCCTGGTCAAAAAACCTACATCAATAATAAAAATATGAATTTCATGTTTAGAAAGAAAAATCTTAAAAGTATAAGGAATGACGTTGACATTCTGCTTTTAAGGAGATTGTGAGGAATGTGTTCTCGTCTCTCCGTAGCTCAGTTGGTAGAGCATCGGACCGGCAATCTGACGAACCTGGGCTCATCTCCCAGCGGAGCTAGAGAGCGTTTTTTTCACAACCTTAAAAATTATTCAATATTTTAATAATATTGATTATGACCACGTAGACAAAAAAAATTAACATCTTAAACTATTAAAAAGGAAGTATGCTTAATCGAGAAGATTAACTTTCTACTGAAAAAGACAAATTTCAACAAAACTACAAACTACTATCTAAATTACTACTACCATTTTTTATGAAATTAAAAAAAATATGTGTGCTTATAAAAATATTAAAAATGGATAAAACCACTTATATTTGTAGTTCATGTAAAGTCTTTTTCAATACTTTAGAAAAAGAAACTTGAATGAGGTCAATAGATTGAATAGTTTTTGGGAAATCGTGCACGCCGTTTGGGAAAATATGGTTTTGAGAAAACACACTTGAAAGTTTCAATTATATACAACTTTATAATTACTCAACATACAGCGATTAAATTTTAAACAGCTACTCCAAGTCCATATAACATAAGCTAAATTTTGTTACGGGCGTTCTCAGATAGTTTTCGAATCGATTAAACGTAAAAAATTCGATTTTTTTCGGTTTTGAGGGACTGACCCCCTTAATTAACAATAGGAATATTCTTGTTGTGTGTTTATATGATTCTGCTATAGAAAAAGCTGCGATCTCATTGAATCTTAAAGACTAATTACTTTATTTATAAGTTATATACAGTTTTATATTTGAGGACACAGAACCCAAAACAAGTTAACAATTATGTATTAAGATGAAACTTACAAACTTAAAGTTTGAAACTTTTGAAGCCTTAATACAACTTTAAAAACAATTAAGAAATAGAAATTTTAAGGGAAAATCGAAACGCTTAGATTTTGATGCAGTGCAAGCTGTCATGGAAATCATAATATAAAATTCCTCGGAGATACTAATCGGGAGTCATTGTTTTTCCGCGATAAAAAAGCGAAGAAGAGAACTGGCCTCCACTCTTACCCTCAACGGGACTCGCTCCTTTACTTTTAAGGAACTACGATTTCACACCATTTATTTACTTTCACGGTTGTTCTTTTACCGTTTCGGATTTTTACGAGAATAAAAAACTCTTTGTATGTTTGGTTTTCAGTTTATTGCATTGCTTCTTTTTAATTATTATTAGCTGCTATCAAATTTAACGACGTACTTATCGTCTTATTAATTACACAGGCCGACAAAATTTGACAAAAGTCAAAAGTCAGAAAGCAGACCAAACATTTCCGAAGGATTTTGATGTGCTGAATCCGAATCCGAACTCAAAATTTCTCCTGTACGTCAGGTTTTCAAGATATCCTAACCTAAAAGTTCAAAAAACGCGTTTTTTAAGCTGTTTTTGAGGTTATTTAACTGCACTAGAAAAATTTCTACCACAAAGGTAATAAGGAAATTGAAAGTACTAATCTTCCCCTTTAAAACCTACTTTTTTTTATTAGGATATCTTTATTCTTCACCAAAATACTGTAATTTGAAATTTTTTATTTTAGCTTTTTAACCCATTAACACCGAGGTGTTTAGATTTATACAACGCATTCTCTATTGCTGATGGTACATTTTTTTTCAAAATATTATCTCAGGAGTTTTCGAGGGTGCCCTTTCTATTGCCGGTGTCAGTTTTTTGTTATAAAGCCTAGAAGATCCAATATGGCGGCCACAATTTAGGGCTTAAAAAAGAACAAAGGATCACGCACAAAATACCAAGAAAAAAGCGTACAGTCGTTTGGAACCAAACTTTACACATTGATAAAACAATAAAAAATATGGAACCCGTGTCTTTTCATTTCTACGGAAGCCGGTTCCTAGGGGTAGAAACCACCCCTACAAGTCACAAGCATGCTAACCCACCTGATTCTGGGAATATTATGGTGAAAAAAACGATATCCTAATAAATCGAAGTAGGTTTGAAAGCGGAAGATTAGTACTTTCGATTAGTACTTTTAAATTCTGTATTAGCTTTTGTGGTAAAAATTTTTCTTGTTCGGTTTCATATCCTCAAAAACAGCTAAAAACGCGTTTTTTGCACTTTTAGGTTAGGATATCTTGAAAACCTGACGTACAGGAGCAATTTTGATCTCGGATTCGGATTCAGCGAATCAAAATCCTTCGGAAATGTTAGGTCTGGTCTCTGGCTTTAAAATTGGTCGGCCTGTGTTATTGTACTGAATAGCTATGATAAATACTGATTTATGTTAAAATATTTTTTAAACAATTTAAAGTATATATTTTACATGTATAGATAAAGAATATGTCCAATACGATTATCTCTATATCCATTATTCGGTCGGAACATGTGCAACTTTTCCACAGAAAATCAACCCTTCTTTAAGTAGATCAGTACCGCCTCTATCAAGCACACAAGCTACGTCTGACCATACTTGATCTTAGAGTAGATTTTTCTCCTCAATAAAATTTTCTCCTGAACCGACTCACTTATCTACTATTGCACATTAAAATAATATTTAAGTCAATAGTTTTATTGAAAAATGATTACTGGAATGTGGATATTTTTATAAAAGAGTCATTCAAAGTAAAAAATTACTTTAAAAGAGTTTTTAAAGGTGAAAAGTATCAAGAGAAAAATGTACGTTCAGTTCCATCTTCGAAATTTCGTAAAGTACTAAACTTTGACAGTTTTATATTAGGCATAAAAAATACAGCCAATTATAAAAAAGATGAGGTAAGAATAGTTATAAATCTTTAGTCAATCATATTTTTATGGAACTTTTGACGGTCTTTTATCTATTAAGTGGAGACTCGTTAGAGTCGCTGCTTCCCTTATTGCATTATCAGAGAAATTTTAAAGAAGGTCAACTCTCAGCAAGATCATCAGGGTCCAAATAAAACCGGTCTTTCGATTCTTGACGCAGGTGCGTTTCGATAATGAACCTTGTATGTTTTATGCTGTATACGCTACATTGTGAGTGGTCTTCCTTGAGCCATCTCTTCACCCATGGAATACTTATCTTCGTCACAAAAAGGTTTAACTTTTTAATCCTTTTGCAAAAGAGTCTGCAGGGACGTGAGAATACTATCATTCGATAATTTAATCGAGCGTAAAGTTTAGACTATTGCGAATGTCCGATAAGTATGCTATAAATAGAAAAATAAAAAATGTCAAGGAAGAGTTCTTAAAGTTTGCATGGATTGCAAATAGGGAACAAAATTTAAGTGTGAAGTTTAGAGAAAAATATTAGTAATTAAAAGTTTGTTTCAAGTTTATATACATTTAGAATAAAATGAAAAACAAATTATTAATTTATTTAAAACTTATTATACGGTTAATATTTTTTATATAATTTTATTAAAAAATATAAATTTAATTAATAATAAAAGAGTACAAAAAAGTTCAAACTTTATAGCCGTTTCTATTGTTAGGAGGCAAGAACATAATAAAGAAGATTCGCTACTACAATACTATAGAAAAATAGGCGAAGTTTATTAAATAGGAAATTTCGCAAAGAAAACGAAAAGAATGATAAAAAAGTAATAATTAAATCTCTGAACAATTACAATTTCAGTGAGATAAAGTTTCGCGCCTAAATCTCTTTGAATTTCTGTAAAATTAAAAACGATGATTTTAACTTTTTTCAATTTAAAGAGTTTTAATTACGATTTTCTTCAGAACATGTAAGTTCCTCAAATTAACATTATTGATTGAAAAATTTCTAAAAAAAAACCTCCTTATAATTTTGAATCTCACCTCATTATTGTATACCATATAAAAAAAGAACACTGTAATATTATTATTTGAATTGTCTAAAAAATATTTTTTATTTAAAAAATGTTATCAGCTTCGAATAAAAAGTGTTCAGTGTTGAAAGCATATGTGTATGAGTAACTTCTAAGCTTTTCTACTTAAAATAACTATATCGATAACAAGAAATAAAGAAACAAGAAACTTACAGTGAAATTCAAAAATCAAATTTTCCAAGAAAACGAAGTGAAATTAAAAATTGAAGGAGTACTTTTGTAGTTATTTTGTAAAGGGACATTTTTTTCATTTTCCGCTTTGTTTTCGATAAAAAAGGGATATTTAGATTTGTTGACCTTAAAAATAAATTTTTTTCAAAACCAGCCCCGGCTAAGATTTTTTAAATAAAAAAATAGTTGTATAAACATCAAACACACGAAATCAAGAAAAAATTATTATTGTTCGCACCTTTAGGTTGAAGTAATTTCAGCGTACTCTGCTTGGCCGATTTCCTGCCACGGGTCGTACCCTCAGTTTTTTCTGTAGGGGGGGGGGGGGGGGGGGGGGGGGGTAAAAATGCAAGAAGAGATGCATCACGTACGTAAATTCCTTAGAATATCACAAAAGGCGACAAAAAATCAAGACTTCGTTGAATTAGATTTGAAGTTGGCAATAAAAGATTTTTTATGGCCCTGATTACGAATCGGGTTTTAAGGTACTACTTCTAATTAGAATGGTTAAAAAATCCATTTTTTTTATTGTAATTTTCCCTTCCTTAGATCTTTGAAAACCCGCTCCTAAAATATTTTAAAGAGATTTCAGTTACAACTGTGTTAAATAGCCGAAAATAATGTGTAGTGCGCACACTACGAGCTGACGCAACTGCTAGTCACATGTTATCTTTTGTGAGAAATGAGCCGTTCAAACACAAAACCGGCTCTCAGCGAAGAAGTTCGAGAATACATCAAGCCAGTTTTCGAAAAATTGACCAATGAGGACCTGTTGAAGCGTTGTTTAGGAAAAAATACTCAAAATAACAATGAGCGTTTCAATAAAACACTTTGGCAATCGTGACGAAACATACGTTTGTTGGTAAAGAAGTAACGGAATTAGCAGTCCAAATATCATTGGCTATTTTCAACGAAGGCTGCATGTTTCTGTTGAACATAATAGAAGTTATGGGATGCACCATCGCCCGTACTGCATATGAATATGAGCAAAAAAAAGATGACGAAAAAATTGCTATGGCAGAAAAAGCCAGTAACGCGGCATCGAAAGAGGGACGTTTGGCGAAAAAAGAGGTCCAACAACAGGAGGTGGAAACTTACGAAAACTGTAACATTTTGTTATATAATTCAGGGATAGCTGATTAATAGATTTTGAGTGATAAAACTTAATTTTTGTTTAAATACTTATAATATATAATGACGAAAATCTTTAAACGCGTTTTTCTCGAAATGAATTTTTTTTTAAATGGCCGACAGTTAATCTTCGGAACTACTGAACCGATTTTGATGGACCTTGTCTCGCTTTGTTTATTTAGGTGTATTCTATAGGAAATTACCACAATTTGACAAACAAAAATTTTTTAGATTTATTTTATATGGAAAACTGTCCAAAAAAACGCTGATTTATAGAGTTTTTTTCAAACGTCGGCCATTTTTTTTCAATTTTTTTTTATGTAAAAACATGCATAAATATAATAAAAAAAGTTTGATATCTTTATCTTATAAAGGAGCTGAGAACGAAATTCTTGAAAATACAGGTTTTTTTGACCTTCTAATTAGGATTAATGCCTTAAAATCTCAAAATTTAGAAACCAATATAGCGGTTTGAGCGCCTCGGGTTAAAATCACCATATGTTCTACATTGCCCCAACTGCCACATTACCCCATATGCTAATTTATAGGTGACCCGTAACAAATTAGAACGACTGTCCAAAAATAAAAAAATTATACTTTGCTTTCGTATAAAAGTAATTGACAAATTAGTTGCAATTAGGCATACCTATATTTTTGTGGAATGTCTTACTGATTTAATGACTTATTAGAATGGACACTAAAAAACAGCGATTAATCTCTTTCATCCCAGTGGGACTTAATTACTGAAAAGTGTAACGACTCCTGGGACTGAAGCTGAATGAAAATATTGAACGCCATGCAAAAAGTATCAGGGATAAACCAGGAGGTTTATGAGAGAATTATGTTTACCTGGCGAGAAATTACCTAAATTTGTATCTCTGTCAATCCAACGCAAGGAATCGACGTATCGTGAGAAATAGCTACACTCAAACTGCACGGCGGCGCATACGCTTGTGGATAGTAGTAATATTGAGGGGGGCTTTTACCGCCAGTGAAGGTGAAATCGTATATTTAGAGTACTACCAACTAACTAATCTCTACGTCGTGTTAATACACATGTACCAAATATCCACCCGATGCAATGCGATGGGCAAATTGTATCCGTGGTCAGCTTCCAGGGATAAATGCTAATGAGCACGATGATCCGAGTAGTTGGATGAAGGACTTTCATTGGGCTGCCAATTAGAAGCAGTAACTAATATTTGCGGAAGCTCTTCCCATGCGTTAGACAGCAACACAATGTGATTCAAGTGAGCGCTATTCGTTTTTGGCAAATAAACACGAAACAGCTTCTGAAACACGCTGGCACATAGTATTCATTTTATTCTACCAGCGTAAGACATTTTGCATCAAACATTGTTTGTTCAGACAACTAATGTATGAATAAAATATTAAAGACAGTGAAAATAAATAATTTTCTGTGGTTTATTAATAAAAATCGGCGTTCAGGAAAAAAGAATGGCAAATCTCTCAGGGTGCATAGTGATCTGACATTTTAAAATCCCCGGAGTTTTCCCAGACCGCCATATTTTCTCCAAACTAATTAAAAAATGTCTTCATGTAATTTGCCCGAAACTAACATATAGAAACGGGTATTTTAACAATATAAATACGAAAAAATAGATGTTAGGTAGAAAACAATTATTTACTTACACGTGTCAAACCAACTGTTTGTCGATGATTGCTTCAGTTATTTTAATATTAAGCCTGTGCAGAAATTGCCATATATTTTCCCGATTGCCGATATGCTCCTGATCGGTTTAATACCTTCGGGGCCAGATCGGAATAATTCCATGGCCTAGAGCTGAGCCAGACCGGTTTAACTATTGCGACGCCACCTAGTTCCAATTTAGAGAAATTGCCTGGCTGTCAAATGAATGCATTGCTTTTAAGTTTACAGACCTCTAAATCGAGAAGAAGTCCAATATTGTTCAACAACAGTCGAATCACTGAGTGTATTTCTTCAACCGTAACTTCAGGTATATACGTCACCAGCTAGCCTAAAAAGATAACCTCAATTTCTGTTGAAAACACTGCTTATATTCTCTTTTATTAAATTAAAGTCACATTCTTGATTACCACCAATAAAAGTTATATGATAAATGTACTATACATTTTTTTTAATAAACTAATTGTAATATCTCATCAAGGAGTTGAAGATTCTCTATTTAAAAATACCTCGAGGAAAACGTAGGATTTTCGAATTCCTTGAATTCTTTCATTGAATGTAATTCATTACTTG
Organism: Belonocnema kinseyi; assembly: GCF_010883055.1. Taxonomy (NCBI): domain Eukaryota; kingdom Metazoa; phylum Arthropoda; class Insecta; order Hymenoptera; family Cynipidae; genus Belonocnema; species Belonocnema kinseyi. The sequence goes on along the minus strand of NC_046660.1, from coordinate 99,778,987 downwards.
CATGAATTACACGAGGATTTTTTAAATAGGGTTACTATCACATTCCCCATGGCTTTCCCAAAATAGGATTAAAATACGATTAATATTTGTATACCTTAATTCTATACGTATTTTTGTGAGATTGTAAGATTCAACTTTCATGTCCATACCACACCTGGCCTGGTCTCCCCTAAGTTGATTCGAGTGTCACTTGAAAAGCTATTGTCATAAAATACAAAAATTTCTTAAGGCCATTAAAATCAGTGTTTAAATCATTTACATTGCCACTGCGGAAGAAGTATTGATGCACATCAGCGCAATCATTCAAAATGCGAAGGACTGAAGCGGACATATCGTAAAGAACGAAGTCGGAAAGATTAAAAAATCTATTGAATTTGTATTTGTGTTAATATTTGGTACTTAAATAGAAAAAAGGTTCACTTTATTCACTCTCCTTCTTAGCAAATTATTATAAAAAAAATTTGTAAGGAATTATACATTTCAAAAATGGCTCTAAACGGGAAATTCGTTTGGGCCAGTTGGGGTGACAATCGGGCGACCAGATCAAGTGCCAGATCTGGTTTCGATTGGACCGTGTGTTTTATCAGCGATCGGGCCCAGGTCCGCTTTCAGATCTGGGCCAGAGCGAAATTTCGACACGAGAGTATACGAGAGTTAACATTTTTTACATTAAATAGATTGAAAGCTATTAAAATGATCTACAAAGGTATCCAGGATAAAGCTGTTTTATCTATGAAATAACTCCATTTTTATTATTAGATTCCTAAAAATGACATGTCTTCGAACTTTACCAAACTTTTCTACACTGAAAAAACTAGTTGGTTGGGACAACTAACAAAGTAGTGGGCCCAACTATTTTAGTTTGTAATATATGCCGCTGCTATTAAAGTGGTTGAGGCTACTACTTTTATTCGCAAGATTGGTAGTAGTTGCCCTTACTACTTTAT
>NC_046660.1:99776180-99777940 GCF_010883055.1 Belonocnema kinseyi | reverse complement strand
TAGATTCTGCCCTTTAATATCTTGGATATTGTCAGTTAAAATCTTCTTTTTAATATCTACGGATGCTCTACTTCAGTATCTAGATTTCTGTCCCATAGTTAAGTCGCTAAGATATTACCTATTAATATCTAGATAGTCTGTGCTAACATCTATTTTTCTCCGTGTAGATTTAGCGTGTTTTGTACGCCTCAACATTTTTCGCCAACGTAGCGTCTCCTTGCAAGCTGCAACTCAGCAAACGCGACTTTCGCACGTTTCATATTACCGATACTCTCTTCAAAGTAAGGAAAAATGATAAAAGCCTATTTTACTATTTAAATAAATAAAAAAAGGGTATTGTAGTTCGAATAATGTATTGTCAACTTTGATCCGGGCAAATTGAGAGGTTTTGAAAATAATTTTTACAATTAGCTGATGTCTTGAATCTGCTGACAAAGTTTTATCGGCAGTAACAAATGTCAAAATATTTTCTTCATGCATTATTGTACATTCTAAGGAAAGTTCAATTGAATTTTTATGAATTAATTCTAATAAAAATTTGCATATCGTGTGTTAAAAAAAAGGTAGATCCTGCATTGAGAAAAATGTTTTCTTGATTCAATCGAAAATTTCTTTGATTCACACAAAATTGGTTTGAATTAAATTCTTTCTTAAGCTCACATTTTTAAAATTTTAAACATAGATTTTTTTTAGTTTTCTCATTGTGCAGATAAAAACAATAGAGAATTATTGTTCTTTATAAATTTTAAACAGTGTTTAAATTTACAAGTTGCATGATCCCAAATTGAACAAATTATATTAATTTTCCTGGCAAAAATATTATGCAAAGTGAAAATGACAGCCTTTTTTACAATTTCGTGAATATTTCATTCAGCCTTATTCAGTAATTTAAACGTATCATAGGTTGGTTGGTAAAATATTCGGAAAATGCAGGAAAATCTCTACCGCGAATAATACTTTTGAGACGAATTATTTATGCCACAAATTTGAATTATAAATAACCTAAAAATGCTTTCCTTCAAAAACACTGCGTATAAATTAAAATTTTCCCATGACTATTTATCACTGAATGCCAAACAGGAAAAAAATTTATGTAATTTATTATTAGGTTTAAAAATGCTGTCTTGTACAGTTTTTTATTTTTCCTTTAATTATTCAAAACATTGTGTTATGAAAAAATTAGCAAATTTAAAGTATCAACATTAAAAATGGAAAACTCAACTACTTAAAGTTTACGATTTTTATTTTGAATGGAATGTTCTACAATCTTGTAATATTCTTGTATATTCAGTAATTGTTTAGTCGAGAATCGGAAAGAGGAAAATCTGAACCCAGACAAAACATAATGTAATCTATATATCGATTTCAAAGTAATATTTACCTTCAACAAAAGTGACCTTCGAGTGTTAAGATTTACCCTCCACTTTGGAAATGGTTACCATGTCAACTCTATTAAATCTTCTTTTGTTTCGTTGCGAACAAATTCAACTTTATCTACTTGAAAATTACCCTAACAAAAATTCAATTCTGTTTTTGCTGCGATTTTGTCTATTATTTAAGATACTGCAGAAATAAGGAAAAACTGCAATGTTTTCTCAAAATTGAAATAAAATATAATATTGAGAAACCTTTTAGAAAAGTATTACACTGAAAAAAAAGGTTAGTTGCGACAAGAAGCTCCTCATTAGTAGAGTTGGTATAAGCTACAACAACTACTTCGATGGTAACAGTAACTAACCAGTTTTGTACGGCAACAAGTC
>NC_046660.1:99772003-99776080 GCF_010883055.1 Belonocnema kinseyi | reverse complement strand
TTATGGCAATATTTTATATAACCTTTTTTATTCAGAAGAAAATTTAGAGTGTTTTATTATATAACTATTTTTGCTCTAAAAACAGCCGTTTTCAAGGAAAATATAAAAATATGAAATCATCCGCCATATTGTAAGATGGCGGCATTTAAGCCTCCTCATTCAGCTTCGTTGACTGGCCTAACAATAAAGTTTGTTTTTGCTCGAGAAATTCAAAGACTCGACAGGAGACACGCGCATCAAAAGATTTGAAGTTCGTGACTTGGCCGCATGCTGGAACGCTACGACTCTTGCTGAATCAATTGTTAAGCGTCACTGTTATATTCCGTAATGCTCTTTTAGTTGAGTTACTTACTGGCTCACCCATTCAAGTGGGCAAATCACTGTTTCATCAGTTATAATTAAAAATACTGATTCAACCAGTAGCAACTTCAATGGTTCAGTTTAAGAGAGTAATAATTAAGTCGACAATCTTACATTAAGTCGCTAATTAAGCCAGCAGGCTACTCTTTACATTAAATTCTACACGTCAGAATTTTCCTCATAAAAGCTAGTCTGAAATTCCTGTAAATTCATTACTTAAATGCATAAATGTCTATACGTTAAAATCTGGACATTAAATTCTACACTACACGTTAAATTACGACACAATTCAGCAATTTGAAACTTTTCAAACTTAAAATTATGCACAGAACAAACTGAGGGTTCACTAAAGTTGCTGCTCAAATAAAAGTTGGTATCATTTAGAACTTGAGCTCCAATAGATACCTGTAGAGAGGCCAAAGGGTTCGTTAAGAGCGATCTAAAAAATAACATGAAGACGCATTCACAAACCAAATGCTTGCAAAGTGGGGCTAGTAAGTTAGGAATCGATTTACATTTATCGACCAATGAGTTGAGACGTAAAGTTTCTTGCATATGAATATGACTTTATGTTGACAACTTGGCTACATAACCTGAAAATGATATTTATCAAGTCATTATATCTATTTCTATTACAGTATTATTTTGTAATTTATTTATCTTCATTAAGTTTTTTGCCAATAAGAGTTCGATTACATGTGTGCTTTAAGGTAAATATTGTGTTATTAATTAAACATAATATCCAAGTGGGCACAGCGAAAAATAGGTTCTTTATAAATAGGCTGAATTACAATTGAGATCCTTTAGAACCCCAATTGTGGTATCATTTAGAGCTCATTTCTCGTTTTGGGTTCCTTTTCAGCAAGTGTGGTTAATTTTTTTGCAGCTCCTTCGGAACCAAAAATGGGGGTTCCAATGGAAACCTCAGTTATTTCTGTGTGAAGTTAGACATGTTTAAGTACTTTTGACATTTTTTATTCTTTTAATTTTGAGTTTTAGTGTCTAGAGTTTAACATTTTAAGTGTTCTAAGGAAAGTCGATCTTTATGAATTTTAAAGAGTACACTGTTAAAAATTTCTGTTGGAAACTTCCACTACATGTATTGGAAGTTTATTTCCGAAACGTAAGGTAACGCTGCAATACGCAATGTTGTAGTTTCCAAATTCTGACATTGGTATGCTACCTTACATGGCTTGGAATTTTATAATACAAGTCTAGTAGCTGGATATCTCGACGCACCGGTTTGCGCACCAGGTAGTGTAGCACATATTCTATGAGAACTTTTTTAGAATTTGAATTATGCCGATTGCCAAAATCACTACCATTAGTGAGTCGACGACCCGGGGGCACCAGGTCGCGCCCCAGGTAGTATAGCACGTATTCTACGAGAACTCTTTCAGAATTTATATTGTTTCAACAGCCAAAATCACTAAAAATTATGTGTCGAGGATCCGGGTGCTCCAGGTCGAATACAAGGTAGTTAAAAACGTTTTCTACGAGAACTTCAAAAAAATTTAAACTTTTTCAATAATGAAAACAATTCCAAATGGTGATTCGCCGACACGAATGCACCAGGTCGCGCCCCAGCTACCTTAGTACGTATTCTACGAGAACTTTTTCAAAATTTAGATTGTTTCAACAGCTAAAATTACTAAAAATTATGTGTCAACGAACCGGGTGCTCCAGGTCGAACACAAGATAGTTTAAAATGTTTTCTACGAGAACTTTGAAAAAATTTAAATTTCGTCAATAATGAAAACAATTCCAAATGGTGATTTGACGACCCGGGTGCACCAGGTCGCCCCTCAGGTAGTTCATCACGTCTTCTACGAGAACTTTTTTTTAAATTTAGATTATTCCAAAAGCTAAAACTACTAAAAATTAGAGTCGACCTGGAGCGCGACCTGGTGCACGCGGGTCGTCGACTAACCATTTAAAACTGTTTTCATTATTCACAAAATTTAAATTTTTTAAAAGTTCTCGTAGAATACGCATTAAACTACCTGGTGCTCGAGCCGGTGCACCCGGATCGTTGACTCACCATTTTAAGTAATTTTGGCTCTGGGTAATTTCCTTGTGCAGAATTGTTATCTTACGAACGCTATAATACATGTATTGGAATGCTGGACGATGACTTCACAGTTTACAACACTTACAATACATGTATTGCAATTTCGTCATTCCAATACCATGGTTGCAATTTTACCTTACGCTTGTATTATAGAATTCTGGTAGCTGTGCGGTAGAACTCCAAACATTTTTAACATAGTAGACTCTTATGTGTGTGGAGAGTAATGTAATGCACTGTTAAAAATAATATTAAATTTAATATACCCATGTGTGTTAAAACTAATTCATGAAGTATATGAAATCGCCATTAAGAGCGCGTATATTAAATTTCATATACATTCATGTTAATCACTTAGAAGAAAAATCAAATAATTTCATTTTTCACAAATTTAAAATAAGTTTAGCTGTAATTTTCGATTCTAAATAATAAACCCTGATACATTCTTCCTGTTAACCAAAAATAAAATTGGATTATAAGTCGAAAAGTTCAATTAAGCAAATAAATAACAGACTTAACCTACAGTTAATTGTATTCCCCTTAAATTTTGACCATTTAGAGCAAAATTAGGAAAAATTTTACCTGTACATTGCACTTCCATTATAAATAACAACTGAGTGTACGAATTCTAGATTATTAATTTCATTGAGAATATTTGACAAGATTTAAAGAAATGAAAGCAGGTTGAGTTTTCACCACATTGCTATACTGAGCTGTATATTAAATTTAATACACAGGTATATTAAATTCACTACACCAATGTATGTTAAATTTCAGTAGCGGTAGTGCATATTTGCTGCACACACATGTTTATTAAACCTCATACAGATTTTTCTAACATTGTGAGCCTAATGATGTTTACAGTATAAAACGTAAGTTTGGTACGTATGTACAGTTTATCATGTGCAACATTTTACGTAGACACAAAGAGTCTGTTCATTTTATCAACTGATGTTGACATCATGTGTTTTTTGGTGAGGTTTACAGAAATAACTGTGAAATCTGTAGAAAGTGCTGTATGATTTACCGAAAATTCTTGTAATATTTACTGAAAATGCATGCTGTCCTTTTCCTTTAACTTTTTAATTATGTGCAATTTTCTATCCAATTTAGGAAAAAGGCATATTATTGAGATTTACATGAACAAAAATAATCAATTTGAACGTGTCTTCCTCTAACTAAAATGATTTTTAAATTAAACATTAGGAAGTATCATTTTCTCTCAATAAATGTTTTTTGAAATGAATAATTGTTTAGATAGATTTAATTTTAGGGACAATGTAACAAAAACAGATTTTTAATAATTATATCACATTTTTCCGGGGCACTAAGCCCTTTTTTAATTGTTCTTTTTATTCTTAAATATCTACACGGAGAAAAATAGATATTGATAAGCAGATATTAAAAACTTTGATTTTTAACCATAATATATAGATATTACGGCATACTATCTAATATCTTCTATTCAACATACAAAATATTAAAGGGCAATATCTGTTTATATTGAAAGTATAAAATATGTGGTATTAACAGTTAATATCTAAGATATTAAAAAAGCTCAATTTTATCGGAGCAAGGTCGCTGACGTGTGGCGTGGCGACAAAAGATTTTGTCTGTATCTTGAGCTTTCATCGTGTGTATTGTGGTTT
>NC_046660.1:99769811-99771903 GCF_010883055.1 Belonocnema kinseyi | reverse complement strand
TTGTAAATAATATTCCAAAATAAAAAATGGTTTTCAATTTTCCTAGGAATCTAACGAAAATGTTTTATTCTTTTGAAGCCTTTCTTAATTTTTAAAAAGTTTCTCATTTTTTTTAATCTGCAAAAATCGACATTTTATTTTAAATTAGGCTTTGGCTATTTGCACCGAAATTTCGGTTCGACTAGCCAAAGTTTGTTGGTACAAACTTCGTTTAAATTATATGAAATCATTTCAAGTTTTCAATTAATTTTCAGTCTTTTCAAAACTTCCAAACACCTATTAAAATTACTCAAATTTCGTCTAGAAATAATAAGGGTCCAATTTCTATTTAAACATCTAAATTGAAACATTTCACTTAGACACTAAACCTTTCTTTTTAAAAAACAATCAAAATAGTAACGTTCAAAGCTCAAAAGATATTCGAAATTTTAACGATTCAATTTTTCCCATGTAAAACAATTCAATTTCAAATAGTTTATGTTTAAATATTCGGTTTTGATTTATTCGGCTTGAATAAACCGTCAAATATTGATAAATATAAAATAATTATTATTGCTTGTAATAAAAAAATTTTAAATAACATGAATTAATATTTTACACTGAGGCAATATTTTTAATTTAGTGAAAGCGTTTAGTTACAAAATACATTTTTCCGAAGTAATTTTTTAATTAAAAATAGTAAATATATAGTAATAGTAATAATAGTAATGATAATAAGCTTAATTTTAATACGATCATTACTGAATTTTAATACGATGATTGGAGCACCTTTGGAATGCTTCATGCAAAAATCAGTAATTATATGATTTTTTTCTGATACAATAAAATGCGTTTCATAGACGTGAAATTTTAGCGGGAGAAGAATGGAGATACAAAAATGGTTATTTTATTATCTTCCCCTTGAAGTATTATTCTGAATTATTTCATGGAATGTTAATAATTTTCTGTTCTTGTTAGATTATCTTCAAAATTATTATTTTACAAATGATTTTCTATATAAACAACAGTGGATGTGAAGCCAGAAGTATTTTCGAGGCGTGTCGAACAAAAGGTTTAAATTCGCTTCAGAGCTTGATTATAAGCTTAATTTTAATCCGATCATTACTGAATTTTAATACGATCATTGCAACACCTTTGGAATGCTTCATGCAAAAATCAGTAATTATATGATTTTTTTTTTAATACAAAAAACGCGTTTCATAGACGTTAAATGTTAGCGGGAGAAGAATGGAGATACAAAAATGGTTATTTTATTATCTTCCCCTTGAAGTATTAATCTGAATATTTTCATGGAATGTTAATAATTTTTTGTTCTTATTAGATTATCTTCGAAATTATTATTTTACAAATGACATTTTATATAAACAACAGTAGATGTGAAGCCAGAAGTATATTGGATGCGTGTCGAACAAAAGGTTTAAATTTGCTTCAGAGCTTGATTATAAGCTTAATTTTATTCCGATCATTACTGAATTTTGATCAGATCATCGGAGCACCTTTGGAATGCTTGATGCAAAAATCAGTAATGATATTATTTTTTTCTGATACAAAAAACGCGTTTAATAGACGTGAAATGTTAGCGGGAGAAGAAAGGTTCTCTTACAAAAATAGAAACGACTGTGCTTGACTGTACTAACAAGCCCGTTACTCTCTCGCTTGCCCTCGCGTATTTGCTTTGGTGGAAGAGGGACGCCGATAGTCGCCTGTGGCCACATGACCGTGGTCGCTTCATGCCCTGGGAAATGCAGTTCGAAGAGTCCCAGGCATATGGAAGGAGTTAAGATTATTTACGATGGGTGCATTATGTTTTCTACCGTTTGAAGAAAAAAGTGGGCTTGCAGTAAATACATTGTTATTGCTTCACCCCCCAGGCTCAACTCGGATTTTCCGAGAGTTTTGACACAGGTTCAAAAAAAGGGGGTTTTTAATATAAAAAAATTAATTAAAAATTTCGAAAATTTGCAAATGCGTTGTTAAGACATAAGGAAATGTAAATGACAAAGTCCCTACTTCGAGAAATGAAAGCAACCTCTTCAAATTAAGCGTTGAAAATGATCAAAATAATTTTCAGTATTAAATAAATAATATAGCT
>NC_046660.1:99754443-99769711 GCF_010883055.1 Belonocnema kinseyi | reverse complement strand
TTGAAAAACATTTCAAAAATAATTTTAAAGTTGCATACATTTAAAATAACTTCTAGATTTAACAAGATTTTGAAATAAAATTTGAAGTTGAAAATGGAACTACTATCGGCGAGAAAACTATAGACATCTATCTGCCTTTGAAGCTTAACAACTCAGTAAAAAAAAAGCTAGCGCAACAAAAAAAAAAAGTCATTTAAAAGCTGAAAGTGTTCTACGTTAATGAGCTGAAAGACGTTTGTGTAAAAAAATTTTTGTGCTTAGCAGACTATATTGCGATTTTCACAAAAAAGAAGACTAACACATCCTTCCGGGTGATTGAAAATAAATACAGAGCCTATCAATTACAGTTTGCAGTTTGAATTGCTTTAATATCTGTATTAGAACTGAAGATAATATAGTTGCACATTTTTGTGATTTTAAGCAACAATTCTTATTATTTTTTAAATTTCTCAACTGCAACTGGTTCACAACAGTTTTCCTCATACTCATGAATTTTTTCAAATTTTCTCCATCGCCCCTTGTATAAGAAATAATGCTCTAAACTTGACTGTTCTCAAATGTACCCAAAAATCCTTACTTTATTTTACATTTTTCAGTCTGCTAAGCACAAAATTTTTTTTACACAAACGTCTTTTAGCTCATTAACGTAGAACACTTTCAGCTTTTAAATGAATTTTTTTTTGTTGCGCTAGCATTTTTTTTTGACTGAGTTGTTAAGCTTCAAAGGCAGATGCCTATAGTTTTCTCGCCGATAGTAGTTGAAAATTCGTTTGACTTATTTGTTAACTGTAAAGCTTGATTATAAGCTTACTTTTAATCCGATCATTACTGAATTTTGATACGATCATTGCAGCACCTTTGGAATGCTTCATGCAAAAATCAGCAATGATATAATTTTTTTCTGATACAAAAAACGTGTTTGATAGACGTGAAATGTTAGCGGGAGAAGAATGGAGATACAAAAATGGTTATTTTATTATCTTCCCCTTGAAGTATTAATCTGAATTATTTCATGGAATGTTAATAATTTTCTGTTCTGTTTAGATTATCTTTGAAATTATTATTTTACAAACGACTTTCTATATAAAAGAACAGTAGATGTGAAGCCAGAAGTATTTTCGAGGCGTGTCGAACAAAAGGTTTAAATTCGATTCAGAGCTTGATTATAAGCTTAATTTTAATCCGATCATTACTGAATTTTAATACGATCATTGCAACACCTTTGGAATGCTTCATGCAAAAATCAGTTATGATATGATTTTTTTTTATACAAAAAACGCGTTTCATAGACGTTAAATGTTAGCGGGAGAAGAATGGAGATACAAAAATGGTTATTTTATTATCTTCCCCTTGAAGTATTAATCTGAATTATTTCATGGAATGTTAATAATTTTTTGTTCTTGTTAGATTATCTTCGAAATTATTATTTTACAAATGACTTTCTATATAAACAACAATAGATGTGAAGCCAGAAGTATTTTCGAAGCGTGTCGAACAAAAGGTTGAAATTCACTTCAGAGCTTGGTTGTAAGCTTAATTTGAATCCGATCATTACTGAATTTTGATAAGATCATTGGAGCACCTTTGGAATGCTTCATGCAAAAATCAGTAATATGATTTTTTTCTGAACCAAAAAACGCGTTTAATAAACGTGAAATGTTAGCGGGAGAAGAAAGGTTCTCTTACAAACATAGAGACGACTGTGCTTGACTGTACTAACAAGCCCGTTACTCTCTCGCTTGCCCTCGCGTATTTGCTTTGGCGGAAGAGGGATGCCGATAGTCGCCTGTGGCCACATGACCGTGGTCGCTTCATGCCCTGGGAAATGCAGTTCGAAGAGTCCCAGGCATATGGAAGGAGTTAAGATTATTTACGATGGGTGCATTATGTTTTCTACCGTTTGAAGAAAAAAGTGGGCCTGTGCAGTTAATACATCGTTATTACTTCACCCCCCAGGCTCAACTCGGATTTTCCGAGAGTTTTGACACAGGCTCAAAAAAAGGCGGTTTTTATTATCAAAAAAATTAATTTAAAATTTCGAAAATTTGCAGATGCGTTGTTAAGACATAAGGAAATGTAAATGACAAAGTCCCTACTTCGAGAAATGAAAGCAGCCTCTTTAAATAAAGCGTTGAAAATGATCAAAATAATTTTCAGTATTAAATAAATAATATAGCTACAACGAAATTATCGATATTGCATGGTAGCTTACCTTCAGCCAAGCTCGAAACAATAAACTGCACTCGTTTTCACTGAGGAAATCGCTCATAAATGCAAGAATAATGAACTTCTAAAAATGTTCAATCTTTTCAATTTTTCGGGCAAACTATTCACTTTATGGCAATATTTTATATAACCTTTTTTATTTAGAAGAAAATTTAGAGTGCTTTATTATATAACTATTTTTGCTCTAAAAACAGCCGTTTTCAAGGAAAATCTAAAAACATGAAATCATCCGCCATATTGGAAGATGGCGGCTCGAGCACCCCCCCCCCCCAAATTGACTGAATTTTGGGAGGTGTTTCAAGACCCCTTAAGGAAGCTTCCTGACAACTAAGTTCATTGTTATAAATTATTTCCATTTAAAATCCTTCGTTGACTGGCCTATGTATACTAGTGTCTGTGTTAGCCATATTTGGGTCCTGGCTGCAATGAACAGGGGATGTAATGTCTTTCTATTAAAGTGGGGAGGCACCGGGCCATTTGGACTTGACTTTTGCGACTCGGCACGATGACATAAAGACGGGCCTCTCCACAATTAGGGACATATTATATCCCATTGAAAAAACAGTGAACCTCACTGGCTAAACCCGTGACGAAATTCCAATGACTGAACCAGTAAAATCTCACTGATTGCCAATGAGAAAAATCTGGCTGTTTCAACCAGTGAGATTTTACTAGAAATCAGTGAGACTTCACTTGTTTATATCAATACAGGATTTTATCATTTAACGAGTTGATTTTGTCCGAAATTTCCCTAATGTCTCGCCTCAAACAAAATAAATTTATGTTCGGTTGTTGAAAGTAGAAGATTTTAAGTTGTACTCTAATGAAAATTTATTAGCGACGATTTGCACTATATAAGAAGAGAAAGGTGCAATACCCACCTCTGTTATTAAGATGGCTATTAATCATATCATCAAGAATTCTCCTTATAATACGAAAGAAAATCAGTGATTTGATCGCGGTTTCTGGGGAAACCGTACTATTCCCAGTGGTGGCTGTTCGCATAATTCGGTGGAAGGTATCAGGTCTCATTGTTACCTGCTTCGATTCCATGACGAAGGAGGATGAGATGAAGGCAGTGAAACTGAAGGTTGAGCGCCGTGGAGATGGTCCACGTGCCAGAGACGGAATTCGAATTGGTGGGAGTGAATCAGGGGAGACAGGAAAATAGAGAAGGAAAGAGAGGGAGAGAGAGATAGTGAGAAAGAGATGGTGAGCTAGACCGAGAGTTCGGGGTGGAAATGGCATTTGTATGCATTGCAGTCTATATTACACTACAACCAACTCGATCCTCTTCGAGCAAGAGGTTCCGGTCCCAGCGTTACTCCCTGATTACTGTTTTCCTATGCCACCTCCTACGTCCCAAAGGAATACTCTCGACGTTGACATGACAACGCGGACTAAGCTGACCTAACCTATCCCAAAAGAAACCACCCTTTTTAACACCTTCACGTGCGACACTTTCGTGCAAAATGAGCTGGAAAATGTATACTATCAAGTCAAAGACATAAATACTGCAAGAAGGAAAAATGATTTTAAATCTTGGGACAGCAATCTATATGTATATTAAACCGTAATATCTAGATACTAAGTTTTATGATCCAAAATTTTTAAAATGAACATCTTGATTGTATGGACTAATATATATATATAAATTTTGGTCACAAAATTTAAAATCCAACATTATAAACGGTATAATCCATTTTCCCCAGTGTGTCAACATATTCGGCGGGTCACGATTTTCGAGTTAGAAATAGTTGTGTATGAAGTAAGGGCTTGTGCATGTAAATTTCTTTTGGTGAAGTGTAAATACATTAAAAAATTAGTGTATTGTGTAAATTCCATCTATGGAGTACTCTGTGGAAACTAATATATTTTTTACATGCACAAAAAGGCAAGCCGGGCATAGCAGGCCCGCTGTTCATTCCAACATCAACTCTGAATACCATGATGAAAAGAATATTCATATCAGTCATGTTTGCATGAAAAAAAAACAGTTTGAGGAACACATTTCAGTTTTTACAGATATATTATTTTTCTTGCGTAAACACTTTCAAATTTTTCTTTACATTCATCAATAACTTCAACCAAAAATAGCATTGTTTTACTCCGAAAGCTTGTAATGATTAATAAAATGATCAATCTTCTTCGGCTTTTCTATGCGCTTACTGAAAAAAAGGGTTGGAAAAATAACGGGCCTAAATGACGCCAAGCTTGACTTTTAACGCCACGATTTTAGCTTGCCGTCATAAGGGATAAATTCATTAATCAGGCCCAGGCTAGTAAAGTCTAATTATTGCAAAACGTAACAATTTATAACTTAAAGCAATCAGAAAACAAGGTACCCAGATTAATTCCATTTCAAATCAGATAAAATTTCCAGCCAAGTCTAAGAGTTCGTGAGGCTGGAATGATTTTTTATTTGGATAAATAATTCTAGATTTAAAATAACGGAACACGCATTTCACAGTTTGAGCACAAAAGTTTTTATTTTTACGTTCATCTAAATATTCGGGATTTTTTATAGGACATGGGAATTTTTGTGATTTCAATTGATCCCAAATGATTTTTCAAAATTAGAAACAAGACAAAATGGCGGTTTTTTTTCTAAAATTCTCGAAAGGAAATTTTCTTGAAAACACTACTTTTTAAAACTTTGGATTTTGTTGTTGTTGAGAAATAAGTGTTAATATTTACTATATATAGTTTGACTTTCGTTCAATTATTAATTGAAAAAATGATTGTTGAAAAATCAAATTTTCTCATTTCTCTCGTTAACAACGAAAGGTGTCAAAGAAATGTTCAAATAAAAGTTTATACATCTAGAAAATTTCTACCAAAAATGCTTCTTGCTGTTTTGTGCTATCTTCAATAGTTTGCGAAAAAAATATTATATTTTAAAAAAATGGTTTCCTGCCTCAAAAATGGCTGAGTCCTCATAAAACAGATAAAGTGCTTTCCTTTGTAAGCATAAACCGTAAATAAATATGGGAAAAAACACAAAAGTTGGGGCTTTCCAAAAAATCATCTTTATTTTTACATTGCCATCATAATGAGAAGGTATTCGTTTTATGAGAAAAATGACTTTCGCGGAATCCCAAATCTAAAAAAAATCAATTCTACGTTGTTGTCCGTCTGTTGTTGTCTTTCTCTCGCTGTCGTCGTTGCCATTGCCGTCGATGTAGTGTGTAAACCCGGTAACACTTGTAGGAATTATCCAATTGAATTACTACTTTTGTCAAAATTTTAAAAAGTTAGACCAGTTTCGAAACTTTTGAGAGCATTTTTTCTCGAAATTTATAAATGTTGTGTATGGCTATTCGTAGTGCTGGAAAAGTCAAACAATTTATCCTTCTTACTTTGAAAGCCCTACAAGATTATCATAAGAACTTTTTAAATTTGATTGAAAAATCGACATTTCAAATTTTGATTGCACAAATAATAATTTAAAATCATAAATTCCATTTTTAGTTTAAACTATGCAAGATAAAAAAAAGATAAAGAGAAAAAATGGTTCATTAAAAAAAAGTACAAATCTGTTATAAAAAACTTTTTAATATAATACGTTAGTTTTTGTTTTATTCGTAACAAAGAAAATTAAAAAAGAAGAAAGTAATTTTTTTGACAAACGAAATAAGCTATGAAAAAAATAATAAGACGAAAGTTGCTCTTAGAAAAAAAAACGACAAATGTGTAATAAATAATTTTTTTAACACGTGTAGTTTTTTTTTAATCATAAAAAATTAAATAAAAAATTTTTTAAATTCAATTTTTCGAAAAACGATACAAGGTACAAAAAGTTAATAGACAAATATGTTTACCCAAAAAGGATCTTCAAATTTGTTATTAATAATTTTTAAATAGAACGAGTAGATTTTCTTTTAATGCAAAAAATAAGATTAAAAAAAAAATATATATTTGGAAAAACGACACAAGAGCAGAAAAAAATGAAGACAAAATTTGTTTAACCAAAAAAGATCTACAAGTTTTTTTCTAAACTCTTGTTATAAAAATATATCAAAAAATTTTTTTAAATTAACTTTTTGGAAAAATGATTTAATTTTTCAATATTTGTTTAAAGTTGCTGATGATATAAAAAACCACCAACTCAGTTTTATGTGGGCTAATCCATTTATAAGCCGGGATTTTTTTTTACTACAAGTTTTTATTTTATTTTAAAGGATGCCATATAACTGAAATGAGCAATATATCTTTTTACAACTTTTCTACATGTGTAAAAATGTTTGTGCACATTTCTTTATACTTTTCTTTGCTTCCAACCAAACTCTGAAATAAAGGTTCCTTTTTTCACCATTGAATTATATATTATAATCGTTAATGTATTAAAAGGTTTTTTACTTTTTTACTTTCACTACCTTTTATCTTTGACAATTTTGAACAATCTGAATTTAAATTAAAAAATGTTCAATTTTTCAAACTGTAAATTGTTTTAATTTGAACGCATTTTCATAATATTTTTCCTTCTAATTAAAAAAAAAAAAATATATGCAACCAGATAATTAAACATTCAGAGTCCGAAATTAATGATTCAAGTCCTAAAAAATAAATGATTCTACCATTAGTCTTTAAAATTCAACAATTTACAATTAGAACTTCTTTAAATTGTAAATTTTCTAATTGGAATCAAAGCTATTAAAAAAATTCCAAAACGAACTTGTTTCGTATAATGAATGATATCAAGTAAAATTGAAAGAAAGTGAAAGTACGAATTTCAAAATTTGCAGGTAATCAGAAAACCTGACAATTCAGTTTCTCCCCGCTTAAAAATTTTTCCGGTTTCCTGATCCATAGGTTAATCACTTAATTTAATAGGAATTATTAATAGAAATGTGCAATATCAGGAGGTTTGGGCTTATCGAAATACTATTATTAAAATTTTCTCCTTCTTGTCATTAAAATACATTAAAAAAGCAGTTGTCAAATATAACGAAAGAAAAACAGAAAAGCATCTCG
This sequence comes from Belonocnema kinseyi, assembly GCF_010883055.1. NCBI lineage: Eukaryota > Metazoa > Arthropoda > Insecta > Hymenoptera > Cynipidae > Belonocnema > Belonocnema kinseyi. The sequence continues at coordinate 99,762,511 of NC_046660.1, read as the reverse complement.
AAAGAATGGATAATATATATTTAAATATATCATAATAAAAACAATTTGAGGAATTACTAAAATTACTATTACTATTGTTTTATTATTAGTCCGTTTGTATATTTTCACGTTTACCGAGATGTACGCTTACTTTTTGAAGCTTTTCACCTGGGCTGCTTGTTCTAGATAAATATTAACAACCCTAATCGGATCGGTAATGTGGGACAAGTATGTTGTTTCAATAACTATCACGTAACTTCCAGTTCCGAATTGATATGTAATCTACCCGTGCTCATATGCATCCTTTTCCTGCCACCTATCTTATAAATTTCTGAATCCTCAGTGGTAATTAAAGCTAGAACTGAGCAATTTTACGATTTGGTTTATTGGTAAAATTAGAAACATAATAAAAAGAAAGTGCACGTAGATAATTTTCATTTCCTACCCCTAGTGATGTATAGATTGCGCAATACTCGTACGAAAATGATGCCAAACAATGCTAAAAAGATGTATGCTGTCTATCTTAGTCAGTGCATGTTAATCATTGTTTCATCATGTAAAACAGAAATGGTGAATGCATACATACAGAGATGCCAATGTACGCTGCTATATGAAGCTAGATGACCTAGAATAATAAGCCTATAGCAACCAATTACTACTCACCATAAGCCTTTCTCTCCTTCACACTAATTGCCATGCATCATACAGAATATTTTCAGACATTTTAATTTGCAGATGGGCGTTTAATTCCACTTTCTTTACTTTTTGCGATTGTGCAAATTTTGCTTAAATGAATCTGAAACACTAGTAGATACATAATAAAACATGTGCTAAACTTGTAGTATTCTTGATTTTCCAATATGGGAAAATTTTCTCACAACAAAATTAGCAAGTTTCCAGTTACCTGGAATTACAGAAACTATGACCAGCATTGTGAAACGAGAGTATGACGGCGTGCCAATTAGTAAGGAAGCCGGTGAAATGGCGAGGTAGAGAATTATTTTTCTCGTACTTGATGGTGGAAATGAACGATAGTCGAGGGCAACCAACCGCAAGTCGACCATAAAAACTGTATCTCTAAATTTACATTCGAAAGGATAGTGTAGTCGCACGCCTAAAAGACGGATGAGCAGATCTGTTGACAGAAGTGAAGAAATTTTTACGTAAACTATTGGGTAATCTCTGCTTGTACTGGGCCATCTTCGATTCTCAATCTAAATTCCACAAAGCCGACAAGAGTTCAAAAGATCGGCATCGATCACTGAATGTCCATTTAGCGTCCAAGTCCAGCTGAGAAATCGACAATGGTGGATTTCCTGCCCAAATGACAAATGTTTCCAAACATTGCAAATTACAGTACAATTAAAAAAGAGAGCAATACCGACAAGGGTTAACACTGATTAGACTTTCAAACCAAGATTTTGAAAAGTTTGGTTCAGATAATATAGATGTTTTCTATTGATGTAAAACATTAATTGAAGGACAGTTAAACTGGTTCAAGCTTACCTATACAGAATACTGTTTTTGTTAAGATTCTGCGCGCGACTTAGCACGTTCGTTTAAGCCTACTTACTTATTTAGACACTGTAAATAATTACGGCGTTGGCGATGTCGCAAAAACGGACTTAACACCCGCCGAAGAAGAGCACAGGCGACTAAATCTGAGACTTTCAAAGAAGAAACAGGAATACACGATTATATATTATCCGCTTATTAAGGATTAAGACGCTATTAAATATTTCTAGCATAACTCATAAAGAATCAAATCAAAAAATCGTTTCATCAAAAAGCTTTAAAGACATTTTGAATTATTTAGTTATTTTAATGATTTAAAATAAATAGAATAGAATAGAGAGAGGGTCCTTTCCTATTAGAAGTATGGATTGATTCTGAAGTCATTTTTCCCTATCATAAAATATTGCTTTTCGAATTAGGAGTGTATTTTATAGCTGTCTCAGCAAAAATAATTACGAGCAATCTTTTTTTCACGTAAAAAGAACTTGAGTTTATCAGATTAGAACTAATTACTCACTCGGCCAACTTGCCTTTACACAAACCGGTTGGAAGAAAGCCTAAGTTTTGATGTGCTTCCAAATGGTCCACTTAGTGCAGTGCTAATACTAATACTATAATAGAGAGCTTGCCACTTGCTGTGTCGTTTCATCCCACAGCTGACATTGCCGAGCGAAGTATATCTGTACTCGGGATGTGGGGCATGTATGAGTTTACTTACTTGTCATTGATTACATAATTGGATCGCTTGAGAAAGGGCAGGATCGTTAAATTACAATTATAATCAAATGCGCACTTAAATTCTTAAATTAGCTCACTATACTGAAGAGGTAATCCATTTCTCATAACTTCGCATCTTTCATCATCCTAAAATTCAATTTAAACACCATTATTGCAAGTTGACGACAAGTAAAAACTGTTACAACTGAAGAAGAATAAGTTAAATTCTTACCACCAACCTTAGTATGCAATTGCTGCAACGCTGCCACGTAAAATAAACAAATTCAAAACTTCGAAATTGAATATTATTCAAATTTTATGTTTTTGTAATTATATGAAGAATGTATGGGTGATTCTCTAAAAGTTGGCAGTTTTGTGTCCAAGCTCTACAATAAATAATAAAGAAGAGATGGGCAATGCAAAACATTTTCATCATAGGAGTTCAACAAGAAGAAAAACCTCCCTCGTTTTTATGTATCTTAATTATTTCTAATTGTAGCTAAAAATAAAAAACCATCAAAGATGTCCTGTCGGTCCCGTGTCCCCAGTATGAGTTTTCTCGAATTTTAGCAACATTCAAATACTATTACCGTAGTTTATTCCTCTGCAACCTAAATTATATCATAAGTATGAATAATAATATAAAAAAATACATTCTGTAACTTCGATTATTGTTTTTTTCGACAATATTACAGAAAATTTCAAAGTTGTCCTTCGTTTTCATGTCCTGTCGGTCCCACGCATATTTAATTGGTTTTCATATAAGAAAAAATATTAAAATCAATGTAAATTTGGGTGAGATTTGTTACTCGGATAGTTCTTCAATCAATTTCACCCGTAGAGAATTAAATAGTCAATTTGCCTTTTTAAAAAATTAGTTAAACTGTGCTCTCAAACAAGCCTACCTTAATTATATGCCCTGTCGGTCCTGCCTCAAACTCCTCAATTACTTTTGTATATTCATGTGTCTTCGTATTTTACATTGTTTGACCGGGAAATAGAATTTTTGATTTTTCATTATTTTTTGTGCGATCAAAATTAGAATTTGCGACTTTTCAAGAGAATTAAAAAATTTGTTATGATAAGCTTGTAGGGCTTTCAAAAATCAAAGTTTTTCTTCTCTGAACTTTTTTTTTATATCGTTCGTTGTTTGGCTTAAAATGTTAATTTTCGTTTGTTCAAAGATTTTTTAAATGCTGTCACTCTCGTAATTTTCTTCTGATCGAAAAAAGTCTTTAGGATAAATTTTTCGAGTTTCCAAGTTTTGCAAATAGCCACCCATAGAATTTCTGAATCTTAAAAAAATGACCTACACATTTTGAAAATGCTCTAACTTTTCAAATTTTCATCCAAAATACCTGGTTAACTAACTCGATCTAGCTTTTTGGCCCCTAAAGCTGTGTTCCAAAGCACAATTCAATTCGATTAGCCTGTCAGATATTATCCAGTATAAAGACGAAGACATACACGACTGACCGACGAACACTGATTTAAAATAAAAATTCTGACTCAGGTGGCCTCAAAACGTGGACATTTGATGAAATCCGCGAAAGTTGTTTCTCATATAAAACCAATAACTTCTTATTGAGATGAAAATGTTAAAACCTGTTAAAAATAATTTCAAGTCTATTTACACACAAACCAGATTTTTTCTCCTATATTTTTCCCACGCTTTGTTTACATACTTTTCCCGAAGTTTTGTACTTGCTTTTCATCTTCTAAAGAGATTTCCGGGGAAAAATTAGTTTAAAAAAACGAGCATGTCGTTCGATTAAAGTGAGCTCAAACTCAAACTCAAACTCAAGCTCAGTGCTTCAATCTTCTCTCGCATCTTTGCCTGAGGAAGCTTGTCATGCTTGTCAAGCTTGTCAGCGAGATTTACGGGAAATCCTCAATCCGATCAGTTTACTTATAGTACACGAATCTATTCACGCAGACGCGCTTTCGTGTACATAGGGTGTTTAAAAAAAAAACAGTAATATTTACTTGAGGCTGTACTTAAATTACGTAACGGATTATAGGCCCTCTGTGAGACCACCCCACCCTCCAATAAAAAAGCTATAACGAAATATTTCTACCCCCCTCCTTATTACTTTACTTAATTTTTAGTCTCCAGAAATGTTTTGCTAGTTATTGCTAATAGAATTAGGCAGAATGCCCGAGAACAACATTTTAAAAGTGCTTGATCATTAATATTCTAATACCAGCATTTTTATCTTAAAATACTTTCAACATAGTATCTTTTAAGAATGGAATAAAACAGTATGTCAGATACAAATTTAATACTTCCTCATTTATTAATTCATTTTAAACGAAGTATTTTTTACCATAAAAAATGGATTTAAAACAGAATACTTGAATTTTCCACAAAATAATTACATTTTTAATATAATAGTTAAATTTTCAGCCTAAACAGATAACTTGCTCCCAAAAAAGTGTGATAGTTTCTATTTCAATTAAAAAAGATGAAATTCATATATAAAAAAAATTTTAAACCAAATAGGCGACTTTCAACAAATAAAGATTTTTCATTCAAGAGAGAAATCAAATGTTACATAAATTGTTGAACCTTAAAGCCAAAAGACGAGTTGTCTATACAAAATTGCATTTTCAAACGGAAACTATGACTTCCCAGAAAAAAATAACTTGTCAAGAAACTGAGGCATTTATATTTCACAAAAATGAAATTCCAAACCAAGCAAATTATTTTTTTACCGAAAAAGTAGAATTTTCAACTAAAAAAGATCAATCTAAAAAAATGGAAGTGACATTATCAGTAAAAAATTAATTTTCAACGGAAGAAATAACCATTCAATCAAACAAATTTTGTTGAATAATGTAGTTTAACTTTTACCCAAATAGTTGAATTTTCAATTAAAACAGATTAATTTTTAAGAGAATACTTAAACTTTTAACCAAAGAGATGCATTTTTAACTGAAAATATAAATCTTAAAAAAAAAGATGATTTTTGAACTTAGTCATTTTAGTCATTTGTCTTTCAAACAAAATAGTTAAATCCTTAAGCAATGGAGAATAATTATTGACCAAAAAGTTGCATTTCCATAAAAAAGCAATGAAATTTCTACTGAAACAGATCAACTTTTAAATCAAAAAGATAACTTTTCAAAAACGCAGTTCAATTTTCTGTTAAAAAAGATTTCAGTTGAATTTTCACGATCAAAATATGAATGATTAAAAACGAATTTGTGACTAAAATGGAGAAATTAAAAAACAATTGTTGAATTCTCTACCAAATAGTTGCATGTTTATCATAAAAAAAGTCTGTTAAAAAAGATTAATTTTTTATTTTAAAACATTTTTAGTTGTTGAATTTTCATCCAAAGAAGATTCGGGATGACTTTTCAAGATCGAAATATGAATTTTTTAACGACAAATAAGTTTCTAACATAAATAATTGAATTTCTAATCCAAAAAAGCCAAATTTTTCAAACAAAAAGAATGAATTTTTAAGAAAATATCTAAATTCTGTACCAAGTAGTTGCATTTTTATCCAAAAAAATCAAATTTGTGCTGAAACAGATGCATTATTAATAAAAAACGACAAACTCTTTTTTTAAGTGGAACTTTTATCTCTGACGATATAATTAAAAAAAAACAAGCGACAAGTAATATTAATATTTCGATTAACATAATTTGTATTAAATGTAATATTTGATATTCGTCTCTATGTTGGTATATGAACATTATATTCGTATCCACTGGCCATGAGTTTACTTAAATCTCCTCCCGCAACTATTGCCGAAATTTCAAAGATATTCTATGTGCTTTGTACCGCAAACGAAGATCTGATATTCGCTGTTACGCTAAAGTGCATCAACAACACAAGAACCTGTTATCTAAAGATTAACCTGTTGCTTTGCTATTTGCTTCCGTAGGATTAGTGCGATGATTATGCCATTAGCCGATCAAGCAAAGTTTCCCTAATCAATTTTTGTTTTACTTCAAAAATTAATTAGAAAGATAATATCACGATTTTTTGACAAGGAAACTTGAATATATTATTTTATATGTTATGGCAAACACGATAATTAATTTAATTATTTTATTTTCTCTTTAGTTCATTGCTTTCGTAAATCGAAAATTACCCTTTATCTCTTGGAGTCCAAATTTAAAAATTATCTTATATTTAAAAGCTTTCAATTTTCAATTCAATTTAAAGAAAAAGGTTTTCCATGAAGTTTATAAATGGTATAAGAGGATCATAATAAATATTAATTAGCATGATAAAGTATCACATTGCACTGAATAATAGAAATCCCTAATAATAATGTTCAATTTTTACTTTTAAAGTCCCCTGAATTCAATTGAATTCGATATTAATATGGAAATCGCTTGTACGTTTTTAATTTTATATGCGGAAAAAATCACATTTCCGCGCGAATAATTTCAAATTAGTGAAGCATATATGTGCAGCTTTTCCCACGCGATACAGGATCAAGAGTGAATGTGGAGGTCGTATGGTTTTTGTATTTTACTGTCCGGTTTTCGCGCAATTTTCACGCTCGTATGAAATGGCAAACTACATATAACTGCTTTTCGTACGATATTTATGAAACTTTAAATGCGTGACGGTGTTTCCAGGGAATCTCGAAATTCACTTTTTATGTTATTCCTTTTCTATTCATATACAATATATTTTATGTATCTGTACACATGTCGAATGTTTGCTTATGTTAAAACGAGAAACGTTTCGCCGTGAAGATTTTCTTTGAATAAAAATGGTTTTTCTCGTTAGGATATGAAATATAATTTCCTAAATAAGAAGCAAAAGCATATATTGAAAGGTAACCTCTATACAATACTACCTCGAAGTCCCTCATTTTGTAGAGATGAAGACTGGTTTTAATTAATTCGTAGACTTGATTTAAGTTACATATCATAAAATTGTTATATTATTTCCTGCCAATGAAAATTTATAAATTTCCAAATCACCTTATACAAAATTATTCAAACAATGGTTTAATTGTGGATGCAGGAAACTGTGTGATTCTTTTAAACAAATGTGTTGTGAGCTTTCCATATCTAAAGCTTTCATATTCTTATAAATTCTCAAATATAAAAAAACTTAAAACAGAGAGAAAGCATTTTTTGCAAGATTTTAATTAAAAAAGAGTAATATTTTAACGATTTTAATCGATAACCAAGTAAGCCGAGTAGAAACTTCTTTAATCAAAATTCCTTGATTTGTTATATCAACAATTAAATTAATGTAACGAAATAATTTTGTTGAGCTGTTTCTGTTCGCATTATAGAAATTTGATTGTGATTAACAGAACTTTGGTTTCTCGTACCACACACGCGACCGGGCATCCGCAGGCGGCCCCAGGTTTCAATATAGCAATGTGCCGTTTCAGAAATTTATACTTTTTGAAACTTTCAACAGAAAGTTTCAATGAAAAGTTTCAAAGTCAGTGAAACTTTTGAGACTTTAGAATTTTCAGCTATATTTATAATAATATGGATGGAAAATACCTAATGTACATTTAAAACGAGTTTTTTAATTATACGAACTGCACCTTACCTTTTTTTTTAATTTCAAAACTGTTTTAATATAAAATAAACTCAGTCAGAAAACAGAAGCAACCAATATAAAAGCGCAAAAGTTTGAATTTTTATCATGATTGATAATAATCCAATTAAGCACATTTGATAAATTTCGGACATAGAACTTATTTATCTTTTATACATCATTTTATTGTTATTTTCTAACTGCCGTTTCTTGTAATTACAGTTGCATTTACTAAAACAATTTATCAAGGCGTGAGCCGTTAATAAACCAAACTACATTTAAAATGGTGGGAAATAAATTTATTCTTATTATTCAATGCAAGCCTT
>NC_046660.1:99745297-99754343 GCF_010883055.1 Belonocnema kinseyi | reverse complement strand
ATGCATACATACACCTTAACCACCTATCTCACGGTGGTGAGACGTGGTTGTGGCTGAAATTTTACCGCGATTTCGCTGGGAGCGAGTGCAATTTTCCACTTGTCTGCAATGTCTTGGGTAGATTTTTTACTTAAATATGGAATATATCAAAATATTTGTGCGCATATAGAATTATATATGTAACAGAAAAATTAAATAAAGTTCATATCCGTTAGGTACCCTAAAAATATTTTATAAAGTGCCAACATAACTCTGGAAGTTATTTTCTATCAATTTCATAAGTTTCGTTTAAATTCCATTAATAATAGATTTCGGATTTTGAAACTTTCAAAGTGAAAGTTTTGAAATGAAACTTTCAACGGCACATTGCTATTTCAATATGGTTGATTTCAGCTGATACGTCAGAGAAAGCAACGTATTGTTGTTTTTATCTGTGAGGTTTTGAAAAGTAATTTTGAATTTTTTAAACTGTTATTGTATGTCGTTAGTGTACGGTGTTCTTATAGAAAATGCTACAACTGTTTTGTGATTTAAGGGAAACTTTTTAGATTTAGATACATATAAATAGAAAATGACAGTGGTGACAATGATTTTCTTTGACTTTAGAATTTAGAACTGTGTATATTGTTTTTTTATTTTGTTTACAAAAACAAAATAAAATATACCTTGATCAAAGAAAAAACTGGAGTTATAAGAGAAAATGTTTTGATTCTGTTAAAATGAATTTGATTTAAAGTCTTTCTGTTAGTTACAATTTCATCTATAATCATAGACTGTCCTAATGAAATTTAATTGTGATTATTGAAAAAAATTCTTTGCGAGATTCAACGCATTTTATTGAATTAGTTTATTTTTCTCACTTTAATGATTGTTCGCATAAATTTTACATTTTATTATATCTAAAAAATACAACCTTACCTTCAACAAAAACATATTATTACTTCAACCAATTACTTTTATTGCTTTAAAAAAATGGTTTCTTCTAGAACATATATTTTTCAACTACACTGAGAAATCTATATCGGGCGAATTACAATATATACCGTAATTCCTGCGCTATATATCGTAATTATCGCATTATAATAGTGCAAAATCGTGATATCGTACATTGAAAGTTTTTACATTATATACCGCATAATTGTGCAATCTATAAAGTAAGAATTTAAGTTTATTACGACAATTACGACGCCAGCGCTATCCAACGTCGTGTAACTTAATTAAATTGGAGAGAAATGGGGATTCTCATCTGTCAGTTACTTTTCGCGCTTTTTCTAAATGGTATTAAAATAGTTCTAATTCGTCTATATAATAGTGTCTTTTCTTTCGGAGAAGATATATCAGTAAGAAAAAATTTGGTTTGTGTTATCTGCTGCTGATTCTACATGTTTTACCGAAATTTTTTCACTTCAGCGTGACGCAGTAGACGAGATCAAAATCTATGCGCTAACCTCGGTGAAACTTTCGCCGAAATATTTTTAATTTTTAAACGTTGTAAGTATCACCTGCAGCAAATTTTAACTTTTTTCTGTGATTATTTTAAATCTGGTGTCCGGATTTATAACTCGAATTCACTCATACTTTGCCTTCTTCCCATTGCTGCTAAGGATGCCATGGCAGACGACAGCAACAAAGTTTAACTTCGATTTTTTCTGTGATATTAGTGTATTATAATATCTTAAAAAGGTCCGGGGCCTGCTTGTACGTTATCGTATTGCACTTTCTTGCAAGATAGAGGTTTTGCGATATCATTGTGCGATATCTTTTTCTCCGTGTAATAAAGTGCTTTGCTGTGTCCCGAAAATTTTTTTTTGGACGACCCAAAAGTTTTTGTTTGTTCAAATCAAACGGTTTTGCAGCTTTTATAGCAACCAGAAAGTTGCTTGGCATAACAAAACTTTGGTTTGGATAACCAAACATTTTTTTCATTACGTGAATTGGTCTGGCCGATTCATAAAAGCTTCATTTTTTCTTCATGTACGAACATGAAAAGCTTGACTCAGATAAGGCATTAAACTAGATATTATGTAGGTCTATAATTGATGTAATTAGTAAGAAGATTATGGAAACCCTTGAACATTTGCTTTCGAAAGCCGTGTTTTTTATTTTGGAACCTCCTGTCACAGAAAAATCTATTTCCATTCCAGATTACTTAATTCCTTCAATTTTGGGTCTTGCCTCCATGACGTTGAGTTCATCTTGCAAAGAAAAGTCATGTCAGAACAGAATAAAATAGCAATTTTCCGCGGAAATTGAGGGAATTTCTGGGAAGAATAAATGGTTGTCTTTACCTTTAGGAGGGAGGAAGCGAGGGCGTTAAAGAAGAATCTTTTTCCCTGGTTAAAATGAAGGCCTTTTACAGAACGGAAAACGATCTGCGCCTTTGTACAGAGTGTACATAGTCTGGCTATCGTCTTTCCGTAATTCTCCTCTTTTTTTATATTTCTTTATTCTACTCTCTCTTAGCATCTCTTTTTCCTACGTCCTTTTCTCGCTTACTTTCTTTACTTGTGCACGAAGGAAGCTCAGAGTTTGTGTGTCTCGAGTGCTAGCGAGTTTGCTCATCAAAGACGAACTAATTACGTAGGTATTCGTTATACCTACGGGATACGGATGGAACGATCGACCTCCGCGGAGAACCTTTCGTGATCTCGACGCTGAAATCCCAAACGCGGAAGGAAAAGACGAGTTAAAACAAATGAACGGACTCTCAGCAAAGCAAAATAGACTGAGATGGAACTTCGTTAAATAATTAATCGATTCTTTGGTTGAGTTTCGTAACGAAGATGATGATTTTTTTTTACTCCATTGCAGTCTTTACCTCCTTTTTCTCAATTAAGTAATTGGTTCCATTCATTTTTTACTCCCGTAAACATTATATTTAATACCGCGTATTGAATGGAGGAATTTCAAGCGGTAAAGAATGTGCTTTTTCTTTTTAAAAAAGTTCGAATTCAGTTTCACGTAAAATGGAGCTGAAATACCGGCTCATCCGGAACTTTATAAACAAAATGAAACAAGAACATTTCAGAGTAATATTTATACTTTATTTTTTAAATGCAATCAGAGTAGATGACTTTTCTACCATAAGAGATCAATTTTCAATCCAAACGGACGAATTTTCAACAAAACAATTGCAGTTTCAACCATATAGTTGAATTTCCAAGCCTATAAAGACGAACTTTTTTTAGAAGATATTTGAATTTTCAATCCCGAAGAAATGAATTTTCAACTAAAAGTACCAAAGCGTTTAGAAAAGGGATGAGAAGTGAAAAGATTGACCAAAAGAGCAAGGTTGAGATTAGGAACCGAAATAAGAGAAGGGATGTATTGGGAGAAAAAAGAGAACAGAAAGTGTAAAGACTGGAAATGGGAATAGGAAGTATGGGAGCATGCATGGAAAGGATGTAGAAGAGGATTTGGAGATAAAGAAAGCTGGCAAAAAAATTTGGTACAAACTTTAGGAGAGGATGGATTGGATGAGGAATTTATAAATGAATTTGGATGGGACTAGTGAGCAAAAATGAGTAAGGCAATTTAAAGATTTGTAAGTAATGGTTGTATAATAGTTTAAGTAGATAAGTTGTAAATAGGCTTTGCACATTTTGAATTAAGAAGATGAATTTTTAATAAAACATGTACTCAACCAAAAAAAGATTAAATTTCTTCTAAAAGAGATGAATTTTTAACCAACAAGAATAATTTTCTACAAAAAATACGAATTTTTAATAAAATCATGAATTTTCAAATAAATAATCATAAATGATCAAAAACAATAGTTTAATTTTAACCGAAGCAGTTGAATTATCAATTAAAAATGATCAATTATGGACAAAATAGTGAAATTTTAAGTTAGAAATATAAAATAAAAATAAGTTTTAACTAAATAAATCTGCAACTAAAATGATGAATCTTCAACAAAACAAAGTGAGTTTTTCAATAAGTGGTTCAACCTTCAACCAAAAAGTTAAATTTTCAATTAAAAATATAAATTTTCACTGAATAATCTAATTGTATATATTTCAACGAAGACATTAAAAAAACAGTTAAATTGAACCAAAAAAGAGTATTTTTAAACAAAATAGTTACATTCTCAACCAAAGACGATTAATTTTTAACCGAAAGTTACATTTTTATATAAAAAAAAGAATTTTCTAATCAAATAAGGTGAATATCCCAGTTAGTGACACTATTAGCGTTCAATAGTTCAAGATTTAGCTTTTCACTGTTGGGGACGCTTCAATCACGAGTTTTCTTGTAAGTGTAAGTGAAGTAGTTGTTTCTTAGTAGTAAAAGCATGATGGCAGCAATGTCTGCATTGCTTATTAATAATTATTGATGTTTTGCGTGCTTCAAAGAGTGGAAGCGTTAGTGATACCTGTATTACACTGGTTTGAAAATTTATCCCCGGAAATATGTATATGCAATTTAATATTAAGGGCATGTTATACTTACAGTTTCCCCGGCTTTTTTCCACAAAAATAAACATTTTTAAAAACTGAATTCGGACGTGCTATAAAATATCATAACGTACGTCTCCAGACTCTTTTTGTGGTATAATAACAAAACAAATTTATTGTGCTAAATAAAAATTTGATGCATATGCATTATTCTGAGGTTACGTCGTCTTTCCTCTCTGCCTTTCCGATAATCTGGAAATTATTTATGAAGTACACTTTTTTGATTGGCTGCAAACAAGGTTAGTTCCGGGAAATTAATTACTATGCTTATTTGTAAGTTCAAAGTTTTCGGCCAAAAATATTGTGTAGATTGGTAGTAACGCTCGGGTGAATTGTAACACACATAACCTCGAAATATACACGCACGTTGTTAGCAATATCAAAAAAATTTTGAAAAATAAACACAAAAAAAGTGTGCGGGGACGTCCGTTAGCATGTTGGCTATCATTTCCCAGATTTTGAAGGCAAAATATTTCTTATCCTAGGAAAAAAGCCGGGGGAATGTAACACTGAAAAAATCGATACTATTTCCTAAGTGCTATGCAAATTCATCACTTTTTGCTAAATTAAAACTTTTTTAAATTAACCTACAAAAAAAAGTGTTTGGGGACGTCCGTTAGCATGTTCGTTATCATTTCCCAAATTTTTAAGACAAAATATTTATTATTCTAGGAAAAAAGCCGAGGGAACCTAAAACTGGTAAAATCGACAATTTTTTAAGATTTCAGATGCCCTTAAAGCATGCTGCTTTTACTAAACTTTCATTTATATTTTTATTCCAATCAAACTTTTTGATAAATAAAGAAATTAATACAGGGTGTCACTCACTCGTCCCATGTAACTTACTGGGTTCTTCACCTTAGTTGAACTTCGAACCTAAAAAGACGAATTTCAACAAAAGTCATTTCTACACAAAAATAGAAAAATAAAGCTAATAAACAAATAAAAATAATATTTTATCAGAGATGTCGCGAAACATAATTTTCAAAATTCCTTGATTTTTCGCAACTAATTATTCGTTTTCCCAGGCTATTAATATTCAAAGAACAAAATCATTATCTTATAAGATTTTTAACATAGAATCTTTTAGAAACGAAACAAAAATGTTGTACTTAACATTAAAAAATTTTATTATCCTTGACATTTATTTGAAGTGCCAATTGTAAAAATTTCATAACTTTTGCAAGATTGTTGTCCATAACCCTGATTTTTCACAGTTTTTTTCCTCACCTAAGGCCACCCTGGAAGCATAAACCGTGAAACAATTGACTTGTAGAAGTTTGTGTACTGGATCAGATTTTCTAACACAAGAAAAAGATTTATGTCAATTTTTACATGTATACGATCCATTTTTCGTTCTGCAGAATCATTTTTATTCGATTTTTTGTTTCTGTGGGAAAAAGTGGCTCACAGTATTTTATTATACATCTAAAGAAAAATAGTTCTCTTTGATCATCACTCCATTCAAGACATAAAAAATATGTTCAACAACGTTAAAAAAGTAGAAAATCTATCAAATTATAATACGTATTGTGATATGTCTTACTTATACATGAGATTGTGAATAAATATGTTTGTATTCCAAGGGACAATAATGAGATTCGTTCTAACGTTGCCATACGTTTCAGTAATTTTGTTTGGTTAAAATTGATTTGAAAATTTATAAATAATTACTTTTTCTACATAATATCCTTTCCACGCACTTTTTAGTACTTGTTTATAAGTTAGGCATTTTGCGCCACATTGTGGGATAAAGTCGCTGACAAATTAAGGGTTGAAAAATAGTTGTATATTAATTAATTGAATGTATGCGTTTGTGCTTTGTTTTAAGAAAGAGGACCAGATAGAAATTATATATATGAAACATCAATAGCTAATTTAAATTCCTTTTTGAGTTCTTTATATATATGTTACCTTCATTTGACCATTAACTCCGTGGATGATAAAGGAATACATACCTGAAACAGAAAAATATTAAAATTAATAGATATTCAATATAACGTGTATGCAAGTAAATATGAGAATTAGTTTTGGCGATATTGCTATAGCTTTCAAAATTCTGAAGATTTATTTTAAGTAACGATTAATTCATAGATTCATACACTGCAAAGGAAATGCAATCGAATCAAGAAAAAAATGTACTTGCCCTCATTCAGACACATACTTCCTTGTGCCAAGTACGCTCGCCTTATTTTAATAAAAATGAATTTGTCAGAATTAAAAGGTCTTAATACGGGAAAGTAAATTATTTTCTTAATTGAATTAAATTTTCTTTTCAATGTATGCAGGTTTTTTCAGAGAAAATTACTTTCCATTTTGATTTTGTTTCGAAATCTTTTCCTTTCGACCAACTTAATTTGAAATAACGTAAACATCACTAATTAAAACTTTATTCATTCAAGTAACATAAAATAGGAATAAACTTAAAACAAATAATTTTATAATGTTCATAATATACTTTTTTTCAATACAATCTGGAAATAAAGTTTATAAAAGATGTTTCCAACTTGTAGACTACGAATCGTCGTAAAAATTACGGTACAATTAGCAAATATTTTGCGAAAATAATTTTAATTGTTTCAATTCTCTGCGAAACAAATGAAAAGCACTAGCCATTATTTAAGAAATGTCTGGTATATATATTTTTTTTTTAAACAAGCGCTTCGCGCTAAAGATACTGTTCCTATTTTTTATTTACTGATGCAGTTTATATTGTTTCAATTCTTAAAATATTGGTCTACATACAAATAAATAGTAACGGTGTTATAAAAAATACGTACTTTCTAGTAAAATTTCTAAGAGCGTATTCGGTTATCGTGCACTGGTGCACTCCGAACTGCACTTACGCAGGTTGGAGTGGGAAGGAAGAAGTAAGAAGAAGTAAGACGAAGCGACCAGTGTGCACTTACTCTACACCAGTGCAGGATAAACGAATGCGCTATAAGTATTTCAGAAAAATTTGACTTTTTGATTTTTTATCCAAAATGGCTGGCTAAAGAAATTGACCTTTAGTTTAAGACACTCAAAAATATAATACCAAAGGCCAAGCCAAGCTGTAAACTCTTTCGAAAGTTATCGTGCTAACAAACTAAATATCTACAGACTAACAGACAGACAGAATAATTTTAAAAATTTATTTTTATGTATTAAGCGACAGTTCTGGAATTTCAGGTTTTTTTATTTTGTCAAATGTAAAAGTAATTATTAGCTCATTTGAAAAAGAATCACCGTAATTCATACTAATAATCGGTATATGCTTTATATATTTAATATTGTTTGAGATTCATTCAAATTTTCTACACATTACATGTTTCGGGGCTACATCCCCACTCCGCACGGCGTGGCCGGCGGTGTCGCTAGGCCAGTTGATCAGTACAGTTTGTCACGTCTGAGTGTCAACTTCCGGAGCGCAATTAGAGATAACTTCATTTTGTATTTACGGTATATCAGTTATAATTCCCACTTTCTCTCATATTGTTCAAATATTCGTAACTAAGTCAACCACATTTTATTGTAAGATAATTGAAAAAGTGACTTTAATAAATTTAAATAGAACATTCAGTGTGACTTTCATTCAAACGAGAAAAGAAGAAACGCCCAATCAGTTTTAAACATGGTCCTTCGAAACGGATAATTTGTGAAGTGAACTAGTGAACAATCGAGGATTAACAGTGAGAAGAACAATCAGTGAAAATATTTGAAAATTTCATGGTCAGTTATCTTTAGTAATCTGTGAGTGAACAAAGTGTGCTTGGGTGCTTGTGGTAGTGCGCATCTTCTCGAAAGTTCGAAATAGTCGACGTGAGTCACAGCATCGCGTGACGTCAGTAACAGCGGAAGGAGAAGACCCAGAACATTCTACGGCAGTGCAAGAGGTTTCGGCTGCACTCAGCAAAACACTCTTACTCAGTCAGGAGTGCTCACTTCATAAACTCAGTCATGGCAACTCGCACAGAGCTCGTGAATCGACGTGGTCTACTCAAGGCTAACGTTACAAGGCTGCAGACTTACATACAAGCATTGACTCCGACGGATCCAGTGGACGAACTGAAAGAAAGGCTTGCAAGAGTCATCTCTTCATTCGACGAATTCGACACCATTCAGACGAAAATAGATCTAATCACTGTCCAAGAAACAGAAGAAATTGACGAGAAGGCAGAAAAGGAAATAAGTCAATACAGATTGGACTTCGAGGATTTATACGACTCGGTAGTAACGTCAGCCAGAAACAGGATCAAAGCAAAGGAGGAACCTGCAGTTACTTCACAGCTAGCACAGGCAAGTCAATCACAAGTTCATATGCAATTAGGTTCTTATAATCAAGTTCCTGTCAATCAAAAATATGATCTTCCCAAAATGACATTGCCAACATTCAACGGAGACTACCAGCAATGGCAGTCTTTCCATGATTTATTTAAATCCATTATCCATGAACAAACTGCGATATCAGGTGAGATCAAACTGTGCCATCTCCGCGCATCACTCACGGGGGATGCGGCAAAAATTATTGAATCATTGTCAATCACCGAAACCAATTATGAAGTAGCATGGAAACTCGTGTGCGATCGCTATCAAAAAAAGCGGCTGCT
>NC_046660.1:99740850-99745197 GCF_010883055.1 Belonocnema kinseyi | reverse complement strand
GGGAGATGCGTAACAATGATGATACAATTCCCACTCTCAAAGAACTTTTAGATTTCTTGTCACACAGGTGCGGTGCTCTAGAAGCAGTATATCCAACAGATCTGACCACTCAGGCAAGGTCACATCAATCGTCATCATTCAACAATAATAAAGGTAAACAATTCATCAAATCATAAAGGTTCCCTGCCAGAAAATCACAAGCAAATATAGCTCAACGAAATGGCTGTTACAAGTGTGGGAAGCCACATCCACTCTACGCATGTCCAGAGTTCAAGGCTCTCCGTTCCACACAGGGCACTCAGGAGGCAAATGCCTTGGAACTCTGCTTAAATTGTTTACAAAGGGCTCACCCTGGCAGTGAATGCAAGGGATCATGCAGAGTCTGCTTTCAGAAGCACAACACACTTCTCCTTTCAGAAGGAAGCAGTACGGGAGGGCACACCATTTATATCCCCTCTAAATCAGTTGCTCACACCGCCGCTGTGACAGCTTTGACCACACAATCGGGATACGAAGCACTCCTAGGATCAGCTGTTATCATCGATCTTGACCATCGAGGTATATCACACACATGTCGAGCCTTACTTGACAGTGGATCAACATCGAACTTCATGACAACCAATTTGTGCAACCGGTTACAGCTGCCGATCAGAAATCATGATTTCGAAACTGGAGGAATCGGAGGCACATGCACTCAAAGTGCTTCCATCACCCAGGCTACAATCAATTCACGTTTCAACGGATTTTCAACAAAATTGAATTTTTTGGTCATGGATAAAGTCACGAACGATATTCCAGTCATAACAGTGGAAGAACAACGATGGATTATACCGCCCAATGTCAGACTCGCCGATCCAGAGTACCATGCAGGAGGCCCTGTCGACATCCTGCTTGGAATAGGAATTTTTTGGGAACTTATCTGCGTGGGCCAAATCAAGTTGGGACGTGGACTACCAGTCTTACAAAAGACGAAGCTGGGATGGATAATAGCAGGCGATCTCTAGAATGTTGCAGGAACTCGCAGAGGAGTGTGCATTCTCAGCATGGGCAGACTAGAGAACCAGATTGAGAAGTTCTGGCACATCGAAGAAGGATTCAATCAACAACGCATTCTATCTTCCGAGGAAGCTCTGTGTGAAGATCACTTCAAAACCAATACCACACGAAGTGAAGATGGACATTTCGTTGTCAGATTACCTCTTCGCGAGGATCCACAGATTTTAGGAGATTCATTCAATCAGGCTGTAAAAAGATTCCAAGGGCTTGAACGGCGATTCAAAGGAGACCCGCAACTGAAATCATTGTATTCGGCTGTCATTCAGGAATACCAGGAGTTGAATCACATGACGGCCGTGTAGACAGAATCTATTGATATCAACAAGGTCAGGTATGTCATTCCGCACCACGCAGTGTTGAAACCCGACAGCTTAACGACTAAACTACAGGTTGTTTTCGATGCATCCGCAGAAACTACTTCGGGCAAGTCGCTGAATGATTTATTACTAGTAGGACCAACCATTGAGCAAGAGAGAGATAATCCAGCCGATCCAATCAAGATTTTCCAGCTCAATACGGTCACATTCGGTACAGCAGCAGCACCGTTTTTAGCAATCAAATGCCTGAAAGAAGCAGCAGATATAGTCAAGGATAAATATCCCTTAGCAGCCAGAGTGATTGCCAATGACTTTTACGTGGACGATATGATCACCGGTGCGGACGACCTTCAGGCTACTTGTAACATTTGCAATCAGGTCACGTTGTCACTGAAGGAGGTAGGATTCAACCTTCGTAAGTGGTGTTCGAACAGTCCAGAGCTGATGGATAAGCAGAATTACAACTCTTCAACGTCCTCACAGATGATCGAGTTTGGAAGTCAAGAAGAGTCGAAAACTTTGGGAATCCCTTGGCATCCATCAACAGACCACTTGCAATACAACATCAGCATTGACGCGAAATCCAGAAAGGTCTCTAAGAGAGCCATCCTTTCTGAGATTGCTCAAATATTTGATCCCCTTGGCTTACTTGCACCAGCCATCATTCCTGAAAAAATTCTCATGCAACAGCTATGGAAACTGAATCAAGGCTGAGACGAGGCAGTTCCTCAGGATATCTACACTCAATGGATACGATACCAACAAGATTTGAAATCACTCAATGAAATCCAGATACCAAGGCGAGTCATCGAAGGAGAAAATATCAAGCTACAACTTCACGGGTTCGCTGATTCATCAGAAAAGGCGTACGGTGCCTGCATATTCCTGCGAGCCATAGATCCAGTGGGTGTCACTTCAGTCAGATTACTCTGTGCAAAGTCTCGGGTAGCACCGCTGAAACAACAAACTCTGCCGAATCTGGAACTCTGTGCAGCCGTATTGCTTGCAGAACTATTTCAGATAGTAAAGGAATCGCTGCAAGTGGCAGATCTTCACGATACATTCTGGACAGATAGTGAAATTGTTCTGGCATGGCTCGCAAAGGAACCGAGTAATTGGAACACCTTCATCGCCAACAGAGTCAGCGAGATGTAACAGCTCACTGACGTTAGTCATTGGAGACATGTCTCAACCGAAACAAACCCAGCTGATCTTGTATCTAGAGGACTACCATCGAAGGAACTCATCGAAAACTCCTTGTGGTGGACAGGACCACCATGGTTGCAGTTGGAACCTGAACACTGGCCCACTGAAGGACATACATTAGAAGAGGTACCTGGATAGAGAAAACAGGCCATGTGCCATGTCAGTGCGCTCACGCAAGGCATCTTTGACCATCACTCAACTCTACGAGACTTGGTATGAACAACAAGTTCACTCTTCAGAGTTTCTCAGATCATCACCGGACACAATCAAGAAGGTTTCAATGAAAATGTTTCCACTTACGAACTCCATCGGGCATTGTGTGTTTTATTCAAAGTCGGCCAGCGTGAAGAATTCACACCAGAACTAGCATGTTTAGAATGCAAGACTTCTCTCTGATCAAAAAATCGTTTGCTGGGATTGAATCCTTTTATCGACCAAGACGGACTTCTACGAGTTGGAGGTCGATTGGGTAATTCAGACAGGCCGGAGGATCAACGGCACCCTCTCATCTTGGCTCCCTACAATCGATTGACGAAGCTCATAATTATGGCCGAGCACGAACGACTACTACACGCTGGACAGCAGTCTGTGTTGGCCAATCTTCGACTGAGATATTGGATCATAAGGGGACGAAACGCAGTGCAGGAGGTTATTCGAAAGTGCAAATCTTGTGCTCGTGTGAATCCAATTTCCATCATTCCTCAGATGGGACACCTACCAGCTGCAAGAACAAAGAAGGCGAGGCCCTTTTTAAACTCAGGAGTAGATTAAGCTGGGCCAATTTGCATCAAAACCGGCACTCGACGCAGCCAAACTGCGACCAAGGGATACATTGCATTCTTTGTATGTTTCTGTACGAAGGCAATCCACTTGGAATTGGTTACTTCTTTAACCACAGCAGCCTTCCTCAGCGCTCTCAAACGATTCATCGCTCGTCGAGGCAAGATAGCCAATCTCTACTCGGATAATGGGACTAATTTTGTAGGAGCTGCCAAGGAACTACGAGACCTCGAGAAAACGCTACAATCAGCAGAACTAAAGGAACATGTGAGTGCTGATGGGATTAAATGGGACTTCATTCCTCTGCGTTCACCACATTTCGGCGGCCTCTGGGAAGCTGGAGTCAGATCTGTCAAACACCATCTTCGTCGAGTATTGGGAGGTTCACTTTTCACTTTTGAGGAATATTACACAGTTTTGACCCAAACCGAAGCCTGCCTCAATTCAAGGCCAATAACCTATCTCTCAGATGACCCAGCCGATCCATTGCCATTGACTCCAGGGCACTTTTTTTATAGGAGAACCGTTGGAAGCTCCGGTTGAAGCGTGTCGCTACGGTTACCACAGCGACTGGTGTTTTTAAGCGAGCAGTAACAAAATTGTGTGTTTTACCTCGCAAAGATGAAAGTATCTATAGACACTTTAGTTTTTCTTGTGATTTAAAGTTCAATTAACAGGTTTATATATTTTATCGTACATATTATCAATTTTGAAAGTCTACCCTCGAGTCTTCCAAGGGGGGGGGAGAATGTTTGAGATTCACTTAAATTTTCTACACATTACATGTTTCGGGGCTACATCCCCACTCCACACGGCGTGTCCGGCGGTGTCGCTTGGCCAGTTGATCAGTACAGTTTATCACGTCTGAGTGTCAACTTCCGGAGCGCAATTGTGGGTCCGGATGCAATAAGAGCACATAAAATTTTTTCGTGCGAAAACGAAGTCCCCTGGAGGCTTTAGAAAAAATTTTCGAATTTTAATTTTCAAA
>NC_046660.1:99739140-99740750 GCF_010883055.1 Belonocnema kinseyi | reverse complement strand
CGAAAATAATGCCAAATTCTGCTGGGAAGTTGTCACACGAATTCGTTTTTGGTCCACTGTGAGCAAACGCGGCACCCATCGCGCGCAGAGCTTCTTCATGTCTAAAACTGAATGCACGATATTGCCCACACGTTCCAATGATATGCCTATAGCATTAGCTATAGCCCAGTTCGTTCAGCATCAACTGTGCTCGTACGGCCACAACGAAACTCGGTAAACCACTTATGAATCGTTCCAATCGACGGTGCAGAGTCCGGGTAATACTTATCCAGCTTGGCCTTGGTCTCGGATATCGTTTTCTTGCGAAGATAGTAGTGTTTGATCAAAACTCGAAACTCAGATTTTTCATATTAAAAAAAAACTCGGAGGTTAGTCGCTTCTCAGTGATGTAACTTGTAAATGCATAAACATAAATGACTGAAGTTTTGACAGGCATCATTTGAAGGATCAAGCTCGACGAAAATGGTTCACATTAGTGAATACTAATGCCATCTCTTAGAATTTTCAGGTACTTATCAGACTGCCTAGTATATTTATAAGAACTGAGAAAAAGATTATTCATAATTAATTCGCGTAATTGTTCCATTCATATTTTAGTGGTCTAGAAAATATCCTTTTTTTCTTCTAAAATGGCTCGATGCCTAAAAATTGTTCCTTTTCGTGTAAAATGTCCACTGTATATTGCTAGAATCAAAAAAAATTTACGTGTCTCTTAAGCCCATAATTTGCAAAAAATTGCTAATGTTATTTTAGTTTCCGCTGTTAATGGTTTTTTTTACATTAGAATAGAAAAAAGATAAAATGCATATGTACTCAAGTAAAATTATAAATTAATATTTGAAATTAAAAAAGCAATTTTGTGCAAAAATTGACTTGAGAGGTCCCTAAATATTTTTTTTATAAATAATGACAATATTCAGGAGACATTTTGACACAAAAAGGAAAAATTTGTAGGGCAGACATTTTTAAAAAAAGCTTTTTTTGGACCACGCTTCATTTATTCCTATTTTTTTACCACTTTCAATAAACTTAGTTAACTAACATTTAACCATTTACAAACGGATAACGGAAGTTCTTTTCAAGTATTATGTAATACTTTTTAAGGGATGTAGGGTCGGAATTGCTTTAAAGATTGTGATATTTAGTACTTGAGTGGCTCATTATTCAGGAAAATTATACCTTGGGAAAATCTATAGATACGTGTCAACATCTACGAATTGTCAGGGAATTTTTTTACAGAATTTGAGTGGAGGCCCTGAGATAATTCTAAGCATAATATTTTTTAATAGTTGTATTGATATCTTTCAGCATATTTGTTTAAAACTGATTGGGCGTTTCTTCTTTTCTCGTTTGAATGAAAGTCACATTGAATGTTCTATTTAAATGTATTAAAGTCACTTGTTCAATTATCTTACAATAAAATGTGGTTGACTTAGTTACGAATATTTGAACAATATGAGAGAAAGTGGAAATTATAACTGATATACCGTAAATGCAAAATGAAGTTATCTCTAATTGTGGGTCCGGATGCAATAAGGGCACATAAAATTTTTTCGTGCGAAAACGAAGTCCCCTGGAGGCTTTAGAAAAAATTTTCGAATTTTAATTTT
>NC_046660.1:99735832-99739040 GCF_010883055.1 Belonocnema kinseyi | reverse complement strand
GAGGGCGCATACTTTGAATAAAATATTTGTTATCATTCTCTTGAAATAAATGTGTTTTTTCTTGAAAAAATACCGGTTTCATATGTATACACCTGGTATATCAGACAACAAATTTGAACGTTTCCCTTAAAAATTAAGATGAAAAAATAATTATTTATTATTTAAAGTAATTAAAATAAAATAATAAGTATGGCAACGTGAACCTCCATATTCTGAATTTTCAACGTAAATTTAAGTTTTCAATATTTTACTTACTCTTAGAGCAGATGCTGAACTATTATTTACTGAATTTTATCTTCCCAATAATCTATATTTGAAGCTTTGTTAACTCATCATTTGTGGGGTAGCCACTGGACGGAAAACCGGGAAATGTCCGGGAATTTTTTTTTAACCGGAAAAATCCGAGAAATGAGTATGATAGTGAATTTATTTATTCACGAGGAATTTCACAAATTTTTATAAGAACCATCTATCAAATCACTTGCAATATCACAAATATCAAATCACATAATATATTTCAATTAAAAATAAACTCGATTTCAACTTTTTTTAAATGTTAAGTTTAGTTTTTAACTGTTTTCATTCCTACATCATTTATTTCACAACGCTAATTCAAAAATCTTTTACTTGATAATTTTTCGATTTTATATCATCATTTTTAAACGTAAATTTTTAATTTAAAGCATTTAAAAATAAAAATTAATTATTGGTTTTTAAAACTAATCTGTATTTCGAGTTTTAAAAATTGTACAAAAATTATTTTACAATATGATTCTAAATCTGTTTTAAACTGCACAATTTACAGATTTTGACGTTAAAAATTCAACTTTTTCAATACGAAAGCCCCAATAATTAAGCAAATTGAAATGTGCTGATTCAAACTTTATAAAATAATTTTAATATAAAAATAACTTGAAATTAATACATTCATTCATTAAACGATTTTATTTTATTAAAAATTCTTTTTGAATATTGTTTTAGTCGATAACATTACATTTTTAACCCATTCAGTTCGAAAATTTTTAATTAAAAAAATGTCTGAATGAGCAATTTACATCAAATATTCAAAAGTAAACAATTTGA
This sequence comes from Belonocnema kinseyi, assembly GCF_010883055.1. Lineage (NCBI taxonomy): Eukaryota > Metazoa > Arthropoda > Insecta > Hymenoptera > Cynipidae > Belonocnema > Belonocnema kinseyi. Next base: position 99,737,957 of record NC_046660.1, on the reverse strand, counting down.
AACTGAATCGTTTGAAATAGAAAGCCTTGAATGGTAAGAATTTCAGAGTAAGACATTTAAACTTTTAACTTCACAATAGTTATTGCAACGTTAACTAACAATTGAAAATTATTAATTTAAAAGGACCAAAATTGAGAAAATTCAAATTAATTTTGGTATTTAATTTCTTTGCAATTGCGAGACGAACTTTTTTAGGTTCACATTTTTATTGTGTGGAAAAATGTGAAGTATTGTATTTTTAACATTTTTATCAACCTTGACATGATAAACTTCTAATTTTTGTTAAATTGGCAGCACATTTTATATTTGTACCGTTTTTATTGAGTTGAAAGAGATACCGTTTTTTTTTTAATTGGAAGAGAACATTTTTTTATTTTTAAGATTTTTATGGTGATTGAAGAAAGAATTTTTTATTTTCGTTTTTTTTTGTCTGAATTAAAAGAGGATAATTAAAAAATATAGAAAATTGTAATTTTTGTTGAATTAGTAGTACATTTTATATTTGTAAAGTTTTTATTGAGTTGAAAGTGATACAGTTTTTTCTTTAATTGGAAGAGGCAATTTTTTATTTTTAAGATTTCTATTGTGTTTGAAGAAAGAGTTTTTTATTTTTGTTTTCTTTAATTAGAAGATAATTAAAAAATTTATATTGTTATTGAGTCGGAGGAGAGGAAGTGTTGATTTTCGATTTTTTCCTGAATTTAAAAGAGGGATTTTTTTATTGTTATGGTTGTTATAAAACTGGAAGGAAGCAAATTCGTTTTTTAAAGTTTTTTTAAATGGGAAGATGCACTCATTTTTGGATATAGTTAGATAATATCTTTGCTGTTTTTAGGAAGATATCGTTTTTTAATTGACCCAAAGAGCATAACAGTGAAGACGATTTTTGTTTGGCATTAGGGTCGATCGTATTGATTTTTTTTGTGTTTTGCAATTAATTTAAAAGATATTAATTTATTTTTGATTAAAAATACAAATTAGTTGTTTTATTTTTTATAACCAACTGACTAAATGGATTTATCAATAAGACTATGTGAATCAGTCTTAACTCATACATTTTAATTGATATAAATTCATTACAATCTATATTATCTAAGGAAACTTTTTTTTATAATGTTTTTATTGAGTTGGAAGATGAACATGTTTCATTTCTTTACACTTGTATTAATGCGAGTTGAAGTTGAAGATAAGTGTTAATTTAGAGAATTTAAAACGATAGCGCGGATTCATATTTTTTAACCAGAGATCTTTGTACAATTCAATTGATCAAAGTGTGAAGGTTTAGGTTTTGCAGTTTAATTGCACTTAATTGAAAAGTGTTAAAAGCTTCTATTTTATATGTGTCAATTATTGAGAGTTTAAATAAAAATTTCCAAATTAAAATTAGCTTAAACTTTAATTTAAATTTCACTAGTTACAAACATTTTTGTACTACAAACGCACCCATGATTGAAAAGATTTGGCGGGGAATCCCAAGTCATGAGCCCAGTACAGTCGGTCAGATGGTGTGATCGTCGCGAGTTCGACTATAGATGGAATAGCTCGGAAACCTTCGGGCGTTTTTAGTATAGTCTTTTAAAATTCTCGCAAATCCCTGTTGCAGATATCACTAGTGGTACTCATTTCAATACACATTCTTATCTAAGAATACTAAAATTTCTTACATTTCATACAACTTATGTTACTTAAAAATCTGACTTTTGACTAAAAGTTTTACAAAACTTTTTATTGACCATTATCACTTTTTCACACTCACCATTTCATACAGTAAATAAGACTTTTTCTAAACGTGAATACTAATTTTTGCTCGCTCGAATTTATAATAATACATAAAGAAATATCATCATCTTTTATCATAGTAGGAATCTTTATAGCAGTACCCCGATTATCCCTAAATTCTCACATTTTATTTTAATTATACATATAGAATGAATCAAATATTGATATCAAAAGTCTCTGCGTGCACTAACGATAGGAGAATACATATAATCCATAGTGAATTGTGATATGCGCAATTTGCTCGATTACAATACGAGGGTGGATTGATAAGTTTCCGGCCTGACCAAGAGATGGCGCCACTAGGCCTACCTTGAGGTGGCGTTCTATAGTACCATCCTTAGATAGC
>NC_046660.1:99730906-99735732 GCF_010883055.1 Belonocnema kinseyi | reverse complement strand
GTATTAGCCTTGGAGGAGATTATGTTGAGAAATAAAAAAAAAAAATCTTAAAAACGTTGTTTTTCTTGGTCAGGCCGGAAACTTATCAATCCACCCTCGTATTACAATTTATTTCGAAAATATATTTTTTAATGATTTCTAAGAAATTCCATTTTAAGTAAGAAAAAAATAGCGTAAGTTGGGCTTATAAATTAATACAATGCATGAATCCGAAATATGTACTGTGTATAATTTTATTTAGTCTTATTTACTCATTCTAACCTACATTATAATAAGTATTTCATGTACTAAAAATTACTTATATGACAAACTCGGTAGAATAATAGAAGTTGATGAAACAGCCAATTGGCATAACAAAAATAAAATAAGTAATGAAAATAGACAAAATGAAAGTAATATTTAATTACAGAACAAAAGAAAAGAATCGTATTTGTTGTGTAATCTCAAAGGGACCACAAAAAAAATATAAGGAAATAAAATGCACTTCCCGTATAAAAATATGGTCTAAATGAAAGCATGTAAAATATTGAAATTAGGAGAAACTAAAGAAATGTTAAATTGTAATATAAACATGAAAAATGGGTTTGTTTTCAGTCGGAGTTGAGGAACGGAATGGGAATAAGGTGTCCAAGAGGGCGAAGCCTCTGGATCCCGACGAAGATGACTATTACTATGATGACGATGTGGAGCAAAGGAACAATCCAACCAACGAAGCGCCAGCGGTACCGCCCGGATTCCTGAGTCCGTCGGTACGAGAGTATCTGGATCTCGGTAAATCGATACCCGGTACGTAAACAAGATCATCTCCTGCAAAGTCTTCCCTTTGAACGTCCTGTCAACGTCCTCGCGTTTTCTCATTCTTGTTCTTTTCCCCTTCTTCTTGAAATACGTTTTTGAAATCGAGCAGCGCAACTCCTCTGAACGATAAAGTGTGCGCTAGATTACGAAGTACCAGTGTCATGCCAGTACGAGAAGAAATAGGGGAGATTCCGAAGCTTCTATCAGAAACTTGTGCTGCTGAGACGAAACGTCACGCCTATCGCTATGGATCTCTTTACCTCTTTGGATACCGGAAACTGACGCTAAAACGTACACGCACAAAAGTAATCCATTACTAATAACAAGGCTTTACAAAATCGCTGAAAGTGATTGTTTCTGATTTTTTCCTGGCAAGTTTTCCCTTTTCCATGACCATTAATAATAAAGCAACAGCATTTTTAGAATTGCTATATTTTTAACATAGAATCTTTTGTCGACAAATGAACACAATTTCAAACTAAAATTTAATAATGTCAGATTTATATATTTATTTCAAACCAAAAAAGGCATCTCTTCTACGATAAAAGATGTTTTTTTCAATCCAAAAGGACTAATGTTCAATAAGACAGTGGAATTTTCGACCAAAAATAATACTTGTTAACAAAACAGATGAAGTTTCAAAACAAAATAATTAAATTTTCAAAAAAACTAGTTGTGTTTAAACAATTTGTTGAATTTTCAACCACATAATCGAATTTTGTATGAAAAAAAAATGAATTTTAAACGAAATAGGGGAAACCAACCTACAGTAGATAATGAACCAACAATATATAGTAATGAATTAAAAACACCAGTTTCAATAAAATGATGAATTATAATATTAATTTAGTAAGACATATAGTCTACCAACTATAAATTAATTTAAAATGATTATTTGACATATATTAGTATTTTCAATTAATTATTATCTGCTGCAGGTTTATTATGCATTGTAGAATGGTCTCACCTGCATAAATTTTCGAATAAATAGTTGAATCTTCAACTACACTAAAAACATTTTCAACAAAAAATGGAAAAGTTAAATTCACAGTAAAAAATTAGTACATATGAATTTTCAATTAAAATGATAAATTTTCCAACTAAACAGATGAGTTTTTCATAAATAAAGATGTCTTATCAAAGAAAGAAAAAACAAATTATTGAACTTTCAAGCCAAAAATGTGAACTTCTAACAAAAAAGTTTATTTTCAACCAAACAGTTGCATTTTAGCCAAAGAAACGGAATTTTTTGAACCAAGAAGTTTAGCATTATACCAAAGAAGACAGTTTTCCAACTTAAAAAGATAAGTTTCAACAAAAAATGTTAAAGCTACATTGACACAAGTGGTTAAATATCAAAGGAAAAAAGCGAAAGAAATTTATTTTCAACCAAAATAAAATTATGAATTTGAATGATTTTTGGCTCAATTTTATTTTTATTTTGGTGGACCGTAAAACATAACAAAAATTTATTATCTAAAATTCATAAAAGCATAATCGTCGGGAGGAAGAACTTGAAAAGAACATAAATTAAAATGAAACGTAAATAAATTACTGATAAGAATATTATATCAGGTTGGATGCAGAACTTTATTTTAATTGTAATTAACATTTGTTTAATTTATTAGCTTGACAGTTATTCAAAGTGCTTCTTATAGAAACTCTCTGACTTTTTAAATATTTTTGTCAAAATCCCTGACTTTTCCCTACCAAATATGAATTTCTTGATTTTTAACCGATTTCCTTCATCAACTTCTACATCTGAGTTTCGCAGAGTTGATTAAGTTTTTTATTTCAAGTTCGGTTCAAGCTTATCTTAGGGGCAGTCCATATGCCACGTGGACAAATTTCCGACACTTTTTGACCTCCCCCGCCTTCCCTGTAATCTACGACCACATGCTTTATTTTATCTTCTATGTGAAATAAAAAATTAATATTTTCAATAAATCTTTATGAAAATGTTGACCACGCCCAGGCTGCATTTGTGTAGACAAAATAAATAAAAAAATATTAAAAATTCGCACGACAATTCTTCCGCCCTCCTAAATTTTCCACCCTAGGCTACAGTCTACTTTTTAGCCTACTTTGTTAGAAATATCTGGTTGAATTTTCGACCACATGTTGTTGAAGTTTTATAAAATTACAGTTGTGCAAATTTCAACTACTTGTGAATGAAAAATCAGCTACATTTGTAATTGAAATGTCAACTATGCAGTTGCAAATTTAACTTAATGTAATTAAAATTTCAGTAAAGCGAAAAAATTGTATTGGGCATAGTTGGTGAATTTCAAAGCTAGTAAATTTTTTCAGGGAATTGAATAGATTTGTTTAAGATTTTTAAATAATCAAAAATCTTAAATAAAACCCATAAAGATTCCTTAAAAATACTGTGTTTTGAAATTCACTAACTGTATCAAAAGAATTTTGATAAGGAAGTAAGAGTTATTTCGCACGATTGTGTCTGAGATCCATGAGATTAATAAATTGCACATAATATTTATAAAAATAAACAGCTGTAAAGAAAAACAAAAGGTAATTTGGGATGATATTACCATAATGAATTTCGCATCTGTTTAGACTCATTTGCTAATTTCATGGATCTCACGACACACATAAGGAGTCGGGGGACCTTGTCACGTTGGGTCAGGCTTCGCGGGATGTATGATGGCGAATGGGTTTATGCGCATACAACCAGAAGATTACCAGGAGATTAAGGGAGATAAACCAGGAGATTACAACCAGAAAAGTGGTTCAATTTTCAGCATATTTCTAACAGTGTATGTGGGAAATCCGCCACTGAGGAATTCCAAACTTCGGTCGGAACAAAAAGCCTTGAAAATATTCCTAGTTTTTCCAAGTTTTTCTGAAAATAAGTTCTCAGATTCAGGCGAACACATGTCTACGTGGACAGCCCCCCCCCCCCCCCCCCCCCCCCCCAACTGTTCACATGAGAAGGCATTTACAAATTTTTAGAAATATCATTTGGTAACTTTGGAAAACAACACTATTCCTGTCCTGTTATATACTGCTGAACCTGAAATATACATTTACGCTAAATTCTAAGTTAAATAGCATATTCTAAGTCACAACTGGAGAACTTTGCTGAACGATCAGAGAGTTAAATTCTTTGAAAAATCATTCAGAGTCGAAAGAGCTTTGATCAATTCAGCGAGAGTTAAAGGAAAGTTATAAGTGCGGTTGGAAAATAATATCAGGAATCGAAAGAAAAAGAAGTAGCTGTCTGTTCAACTTTAGCTATAACTCTCTGATGGGATCGATGCCAATAATGTAGTCGAAGTGATTCACAATGGGAGTCCAGCACGCTATTAAAAGTGATATTCGTGTAGATTGGTTGTCAATGATAAGAGAATTGATGCAAATTTGAGATACGAGTCATTAATGCTATATGAAATCGTATTGAGAAATCTTAATTTTACTATTGGAAACATTTTGCTTATGATGCTTTAGGTATACAATTTTCTAACTGGAAGGGACAGAATTATGAAATAAAATATATATGCTGCAAAATAAAACCAAAGTTATTCCTAATAATTCTCTAATAATAACTTGAACAATTCCAATCAGTTATTTAATTCTGAGTACCTAATTAAGTGAAAATGTATTGACTTTTTTCAGTGCTTCGATCTCACTGCGATGTTATTTTTAAAACTATAATTATGTGAGCTCTTTAACTGGAAACAATTTTAATTAATTATTAAAATTAAGAACATAGAATCGGATAGTGAATGACAGAAGCTTTTTATATATTCCACTTGAAAACATTAAATATTTGTTTTTTGTTGTTAACGAACTCTATAGAGTTTAAGCAAAACAACAAATTGAAATACATAATTAACCCTAAAAGGACACACTTCCAAATGCACTTTCAGATATTTTTGGCTGAAAAAAAAATAATGAGTGGTGTTGAAACAATAAAAAATAGAAAACATATCTCCAAAGCCTCAGTAATGATTTAATTACTCAAAAAAATAATGAATAAACGTAGACACTCGGTAAAAAATCGGATA
>NC_046660.1:99729764-99730806 GCF_010883055.1 Belonocnema kinseyi | reverse complement strand
CTGAATATGGTTACAAAAATAAATAGGCAGTCGCAGATAATTGTCCAGGGGTGGTTTCGAAGAAATTAACTCCCAAGCAGCGGAGTTGTGAAAACTGTGTCGAAAGCGGAATGGCACCTAAGTGAGGTGTCTAGAACGGTGACTCTGGGATACCGGGCGACCTCTCAGAGTACACAGCCTTATCCTTGCATGCGGGGCTCTACAAGGATGGACGAACCCCTTTCCCTACCTTCTCGTGGGAACAACAATGACAACACCAAACATAGTTGTAGTAAGTGCGGTTCAAAACACGAGAACGCGCAGGGCTCCCAACAATGGGTCGGCCAACAATGTCGACCACTCTAGAGCTGGGGGAGCCAATGAAAATGGATTCAATGCGATAGATCGGCGGAATCCGGAGCTATCGCACTTTTTCCAGCAGCGTCTGCGAATCTATGCCGAACTACTCCGAAAAAGGGGCTACGTAAGCGGAATGCCTACTCTACCACAGCTAGAACAAGCCGGCAACAGAGAAAAAGAGGCGACACTAAGACCAACCGCGGGCAGGCATCCAATAGAGGAAGAGCGATGCTTTATGACACGGTGAAACATCAACACCAAGGTTTCTCTCAAGCCTAAAGATCTGGCTGAAATGGATGACGAGCTTCATGGACATTTTTCCGAAGAATGCGACCTCTGGGCTATCAATTATTGTGTGTATAATGTAGGGAGAGCTTTGGCCGATGCGAACCGTAAAAAAAAACCAACGGTTGATCATAAGACCAAAAGACGAATGCATCAACTTGCCATAAAGATAGGCTGGGGAAGACAGTACGCGTTCCGCATTCAGTGTGTTATTGACTACATCACATCTGGCAGAAATTTTACGGCCCAGGTTCGAAAGTTCGCGCGCGAACTCCGGACCCGTTATCACACATTTAACAAGTCAAAGCTGCTGTCTATCAGGCAGCATATTGTTGAGAGAATAGGGATACTATCTGACGCTAAGAGAAGTCTAGAGCGGAGGGAGAGATGGGTCAGAGAAAATCAACAGTTTCTCTCT
>NC_046660.1:99728432-99729664 GCF_010883055.1 Belonocnema kinseyi | reverse complement strand
CTGAAGATCCTGAGCTCGTTGATAGAAGCGCCATACGACACCTTTGCGCTGGAGAGACTTATACATACCTGCGCGTGCCACAGAGCCGCATTCAGGATGTGAAATCTATAAAGGATACTATTAAAGGATGCTATTTCGTGGAATCATATCAACGACTAGATATGTTTATGTTAGCCCCACTTTGGGACAACTTGAGACTTCTGAGGTCTGGTGACCCGAGAGATGAAGTCAGTATAAAAAAAACTTTCAATGATGTAAGATCATTCGATCACTTGTTTCATTTAATAAATCCTTCGTTCATCTTGATATTTCGAAATTTATACGAAAACCTTTTCCCTATTAATAAAGTACTTTTAGGGAAAGCACGAACAGTATGTGCACAAATTTACACGTCTCATCCGACAGATTTGGTCTTCCGAACTGTCAGCGATGAACAAAGTATCTGCAACGAACATGCTTGCCGTCCCGGTACTACTCTATTCATTTGGAGTAGTTCCATGGACGAAGAATGAGCTCAGATCTCTTGATATCGGGACAAGAAAGGTTATGCACATTAACAAAAGCATGCATCTTAAGTCTTCCGTTCCGCGACTGTACATCTCACGCCGTCAAGGGGGTCGCGGAATATTGAGTCTTCAATGTCTTCACAACAGGATTATTCTGCGTACAGCACATAGAGTTGCAAATGGAAGAGACCCTCTTCTTAAAATGGTCAGGAATCACGAGGAAGTAGGCAAACGAGCATTTCTGTACAAAGCAGCGGAGGTGGCTGCTGAAACACTCGGACTTGACTTCAGTATTAGGGGTATCTTCCACAGAAATATGAAGGATCAGTCAATGTCTTGTGAGCTAACGTTTGCTTTCCTTAAATCGCCCGAATTGAAGTCTGGTATAGAGGGTTTCATTTTTGCATGCCAAGACGGTGTCATTTCCATCTTAACATACCGTTGCCACATTTTGAGCCAAGACATTCCCGATGATAGCTGCAGGGCGTGCCATGCACACCCCGAGCATTTAGCTCACATACTATCTAGTTGTCCAACACACGCGGGAACGACCTACATTCAAAGGCACAATGCGGCACTAAGAGTACTTTATTACCATCTCTGTCATTCCTACGGCATTTGCCATAATATCGCTCCTCCAAATGCTCCTAGGGAAATTGAGTCAATTGTCGAGAATGGGAAGTGCCGCATATACTGGAACTTTATATTCTCGACAATTGTTTCTGT
>NC_046660.1:99712779-99728332 GCF_010883055.1 Belonocnema kinseyi | reverse complement strand
TGAGTCTTCCTCTTTCAGTATAAAAGATTATTTAGCTACGGCTTACCTATACGAATTTAAAAATTATTAAAACTTTGAATACGGAAAACCCGATATTTTACGCATATGGTTTTACTACGGCATCAACCAAAGGGTTGTTTTATTAAATTCAAGTTGTTACACAAGTTAACTGTGGATAAAACCCATAGGTTACAATATGTATATATATAGTTATTTTTTCTTTAAGACTTTGTAGAAATCATGAATTTCAACCTCCAAACGGTTCGTTTCTCGAACGAATTTCAAGCAACGGAAAACTTCCAGTGACGAAGTTCTTGATTAAGGGTCAGAGAAGTTTTTTGAAAAGGTTTAGATCAATCGCATCAATGGTTGAAAAGTTATAAATGTTTTAAATTACAAGCAGATGTCTTGATGCTGCCCTATGCACCCTCCTCCTTGGCTATTCAATAAAATGTATTTAGGAAATCAAGAAAGAAAGAGTCCTAAAATATTACATTTATGATAAAGGATTATTAAAATTTTTTGAATAACAGTTATGAATCGTACCTGATTTCCGGATTTTTTTTCTATTTTTAAGCCATAACTCTTCATGCCTATCTCTTTTTCTACCTCGATTCATTTTCAGATTCTTTCTTAAATTAGTAGGGTATTAACTAAAATAAATCTGTCTAAAAAATAATACTTTTGCAGGTATCCTAAGAAATAATCCATTCACTGCTTCTTTGCTTTATTTACAGTATATTTTAGAAGAAAACTACAAACGGTTATAATTTTTGTTTTGGTATTCGACTTGACCTTCACGTCCGCTGCAACACATTCGTAACCGATGAAGCACGTGCATAGGGCAGCAGCGTCAAGATTTCCGTTTGTAATTTAAGCCATTCATAATTTTTTAACCATTAATGCGATTGATCTGAAAATTTTCAAAAAACTTCTTTGAACCTTAATAAACAACTTTGTCACTGCAAGTATTTCGTTCCTGGAAATTCGCTCGATAAACGAAAAGCTTGAAGGTTGAAATTCATGATTTTTGCAAAGCCTCACAAAAAAATTAACAACTGTTTTGTTTATTAAAATATTTACGGTTTTCTTCCTCAGCTAGTTTCAGAAGACTTGAAAATGTAATTTAGTATTGATTATATTGACCAATTCTGGAAATTGACTGAGTTAGGCGCGAGTTGAAGCGAAAAAAGATTGAAATTTTTTGTTTTCGAAAAATCTAATTTTTATCAATTAATGCAAAAGCTGTAAAACATAGAAATATTAGCTAAAGGAAAAAAAGATGTGCCTTAAAATTCTCTACAAGTACCAGTCCTTGAAATTAAGATTTGAACGATTTTAAAAATTAACTTTCTGGACAATATTTCTCCGGCTGAATCTACGCGTATCCCCTTTTGGTCGGGAGAGGTTCATACACACACACACAAAATACGCAATTTTATCATTCTATTAGATGGAAAACTGGATAAGGAACATTTTATTTTCCCCTAAAGTTTTCATATCTACGATTTAGAGAACTTAGAGATCAGGTGGTTTCATAATTTCATCAATATTTCATACGTATTTGAAAACCTATTACAAAAAACTTTTTTTGTTCATCCTGTAAAATTTAAATTTTGATCCTCATCCAGTTGTCATTCTCATGTTTTCATATGCTAGCTTTGAAAGCAGTTGAACAGGTGACGCATTTCCTTCGCTACGAATGAATTTCCTTTCCGACCTCAACCTCTTGGGATGCGAGAATCGCGTATTAAGCCTGCACGTCCTGTACGGCGTGCTCCTGCGGGAGTCTAATTGCTCGGCTTTTCCGCAAATTTACCCAACCTTCGCCCCTCGAGCTACCACTTCTCCTCTGGAATACCAGCGATGTGTACTCGACGTTTTCGCATTCTCGGCGGCTTGCATCGATTGCAAAAATATCTTTGCTGCGAAAAAAAATGTGTGGGGCAATTTCTCTACACCTGAAAGAGTAAGAACTTGAGAATGCATTAGTGCCAAGTCGTTTACTAACTGCTTTAGTGAGCATTTCTACTAATGACGAGTAGAAAAGTGGAAACTAACAGTAATATTGTCATTAATACACTTTAGTAACGCATCTGTTTTACTGAAGTGAATTAGTAACAGACTTATTGAGAATGACTATTTTTTTCAGTAATTTTGAAAAAAGATTTCCTACTAAAGTAATTAGTCAAAAACGCGGCACTACTTTGTTAGTAAATTCAGCCTAATTCAGATTCAAAGCGATCGATTTTAACCATTATTCAGATTGTGAAAGTGAATAGTATGAAAAATTGCTGACGTAATTCGCGACCCAATTGGCTCTCTATTCTATTCTTTAAAACTTTTTGACTTATAACTTGTATGTGAAAAGGGAATCATAATAAAAACTTTTTTTTACTAAATCTGGTTTATTTTAATGAAGAAGAAGCAGCCGAAGAAGACTTTGTAACGATTTTTATTATGAATTATGAATACGAATGTTTAAATTGCGGCCCAGGGCCTAAGCCGTCCTAAAAATATTAAACCAGTTCATTTTCATAAAAATTATAAGTTTTTGACAAGAAATAAAATTGACCGTACCAGACGCTAAGGAAAAACAAAATGAAACCAATAAGATTCAAAATACTACCCCCATCGTGACAAATTATGCTCATGGGGTGCAATTTTAATAGTACATTGGAACTTGGAATCAAGAACCGTTTCGGGTATGGCTTGCAGTGGCCTCGATTGCAAATCCAAATCGTCCGAACGTAAATAGGCAGGGCCTAGTGAATTATTTCTGTCGTATTTGAATGCATAACATAACCTGATGCTACTAACGCGAGGACAGTGCGGCTCTTTTGCTGTTTGTCAGGCTTGACTGAGTAGCGCCTTCCACGCTCCCCGCACCAATAAACCGCCGCGCCATCAATTCCCGAAACGCAGTGCCTTTGGGCTGCTTAAATCCAAGTTTCAGTGTATATTCTGCTACATATATGGAAAGTAGACATGTTCACACGATTTGTTTTGCTCTACGAGCCAGAGGTGAATCGATGGGGAGATGTAGGCAAGTCGGAGGCGAGTTTCAGGCGAGGCGTAAACGAGCGGAAGCGGCCTGAGTGATGAGCCAATGGCAAGTACTGGAAACTTTACAAAAGTTACAACTTCATAATTTCAGCACCTGTTGCAGATGGAAGAAATTCAAAAATTTTCTGAAACTTGTGAAAAATTGATAAATTATCGGTAATTTCTGGACACTTACTAACAATCAGTCGGTCCAACGTCTACTGAAAATGAAGTGAAGTTATAGGGTAAATGTAACGCTGGTCAGACAACGATTATAAGGTCGCAGCAGTCAGAAAGTCTCTTTATAACTGATTTTTACCACGGATTCGGAATTCGTCACTTCTTGTAGGCTATTTCGAAAGAAGAAAATTCCGTGAATGCGTTAAAAATATATATTTTTCAGTTTAGTATATCTTAACAAGCCATTAAAGTACTATAATATCCAAAGAATATTATACGAAATTGTCAAAATTCACGACTTAACACTTCAACCTCTAGTAAGAGTAGTTTTTCACGCTTAGCGGTATTATTTTTAGTATCATTGAATCAAGTTTTTTGTCAAGAGTCTGTTACCATCAGTTAAACAAAATACTTATAATGTTTATGGAAATTTACGTTAATTAATATTTATAATCATTTTCAGACTGCTAAAGATCCTAGGAGCGCAGTTTAGATTTATGAAAAACATGTTTATTTAATCACTAAACATTAGTTTTTTTGGGACACCCTAACCGTCACCCTTTAATTACTTATTATTTACCGAATCTAAACTAAACTAAACTTTGTCCGGAAGTATGGCGGAGTCACTGTTCCAAGTTTCCACTAAAATAATTGTGCAAAACGGACAAAACTTATAGCAAAGTAAGAAAGCTTGCTATTAACGCGAGCGTAAAATAATTTTACTTTCCATTCTTAGTTTAGATGAAACTAGACTTTACCAGCTTTTTGTGGATGGTGTGTAATTAACGTGCGAAAGAAGAAAGACTGTACATTTTTACAAAGAATTTAGAGGTAAGAGTATAATATTGGTAAAATGTGAAAACATATGATGTATTGGAATGGAAGCTTCTAATGTGTCCCCTAAGGGTTTAACATTTTTCTTGCACTTTCTTCCTTATTCCTTTACACATCCCCCACACAATTATGTGGTGGTGGGAGGGGGACGTACTGTTTAAGGTGGGTTCCGAACCACCAAGAGAAACAGCTTTAAGTACTTAGAGAAAACAACTTTTTCTCTAGAGGTACCGGTTCCCACGGCTCTCCAGAGATCAACAACTCCCTTGCTAGGCTAGTGTTCACCGCATGGGCCGCCTAAAACTCTTACAGAATGCGAGGCAGGAATCGAACCAGCAAGCCGACGGACTGGGTCCAAAGCCTACGCCTTAACCCCCACGACCATTGTCCTACTTCACATATGATATATTCAGAAGGCTAAATTTACTAGAGAGATTAAAAAGGAAAAATATTACTCATAGAGCATATTGTCTAAACGGTGAGACCAATCAAACTTCATTTCTCGAACTCAAAATTTAAGGGAAGACTTGAGCAATGCAGTGTTTGAGTTCTGAACAAACTCAGAAAGGATCTTTGTATATTTTCATGAACAACGTACTAGTTTACGTTCAATATCCATTATTTTGGGTTCCAAAGTTTCGCACGAGGTTGAAAGGGATTAAATATTGCTTGATCTTTATATCCTCTCATGGAATTAATACGACAATTCGGAAAACACTGAACAGTTTGCATTGAAAATATCCATTCCAATCAAAGTAAATTCTGAGATATCAAAAAGTAAAAAATGTTTGAAACGTAGATCGAATAGTTGAAAATTATAAAACGTACTTTTTGATAGTTTCCAACGCTTTGTTTGTCATGGGGATAAAACAAGAATACTTTGGAAATTACTGAAAATAAGTTTTTTGTTTGATGGGTTGAACCATCATTGCTAAACATGCAATACTGAAATTAATACATTAAAGAAAGTTTTCCCTTAAAACTGAAAAGATGGAAATGCAGGACTCTACTAGATATTTTAACTGTTACATATTTTGTAAAAAGTCTTTCGTATACTCTCAATAATTCTTTGTAAAAGAACTACTAAGCCAACTTAAACAACGTTTTTTAATGTTTCTTATTTGTTAGTAACAAATGTATCAGTTATTAGTCATAAGACGTGATACGGTCGGTAAGTACTAATATTTAAGTACTAATGAATATATGTAAATATGATGGTTCGGATACCGGAAATTGGACATTGCTATAAAAAATTCGCAACAACCAGGAAGTGAATCTCGAAAAACTTTATATTTCCTGAAATCACTTAACGACTTCATGATCTACTTCATAAAACTCTAAACAACTTATGAGAGTGCTACGAGTATTCTTAAGGAGATATTGTTGAAAACCTTCAAAATTTTACCGAACTTTATTTTTTAAGAAGTATTCTGGAGATTGATTGGATGCCCAATAATTCTTAGAACATTGCAAATTTTTCCCGCGCGGGATTAAATAATAAATGTCACCGAAATCGAAAAACAATTGATCAAATTTGAACCCAGTTTTTGCCTTTGCGAGCTTCGTAAACAAAGATTCAAGTTCTCGGGGAGTGAAAACCAGCTCCTAATTTTTAAACCAACCACTGATCTCATCTCTTGTTTTCAACCTTCCGGAAAAGTCAACAATATCGATTCGTTTAACTGAGAGGTCAAAATCGAGGCCAAAGATATCCAGATCCTCAGTTGGTTTGGCGCCGCATCCGTCGTATCACTCGAAAATCCATCCCCCTGTTTGGCAAATGAAGGACGAAGTTCCCGGGGCACCTCCTACCCCATCTTCATCGTTCGCTCTTTTTCTCCCTCTGTATCTATCTCTCTTGATTCATCACCCCTAACTTCTTCCTTCTCTCTCCCTCTCTCTCTGTTTTACGTTTCCGAGCCAGCCATCGTCATAAAGTTAGTCGAGCGCACGGGACGAAGCTGCTATTCCTCTTCGGTGTACGACGTGGAAGCGCGTAGGGTAGGTTAGGTTTGTGTGCATAGAGGGTTAGGAGGGGGAGGCATCGAGAAAGAAAGGGTGAGACTAGGGGGTTGAGATTGAGAGGGAGGATACTCTCTCCGTTTGCAAGGAGACTCCAGAACATCGAGCTCCTGGATTCCGGGCTCGGTCGTCCGGATCTCGGGTATTTCATTATCTCATCCGAGTACCAGGAGGCGTCCTGCTGCAGTGGCGCGACCCTTCTAGAGATTGAGAACCGTTAAGTCAATGAGATAAGTTTACGCTGCCATATTGATTCAATGCAGGCAACACCACCACCTCCCCACCCCCAATTCCGACAGCACTATTCCATCGCGTTGCGTACCTCCGTGATGTTCATCCCCATTCCCATCACCATAAAATCTCTTCCCACTATACACCCCTTTGCCACAAGGAGCCCGCACAATCAGGACCCTCTCGAAGGGAGGACATACGCAGAGACTATGGGGTAGTTATATAGGTGAACCAACACCTCCGCCAGGGAATGTACCGTATAAATGTTAACACGCGTCTACGTCGCGGAACGTCGCTCTTTATCGACAAATTATGGCAGCGAGGAATAACGCTTTTCGGGACAATTTAGGAAGATCTGTTAAATAGAAAAATCAATTCCCTTGTTATCATAAATCTCCAAGGATAACTTGCGTGATCTTATTTTTCATTTTGAAGGAAACAGTTGCCCAAAAGTAAATTTTGAAGATAATGTGAACACTGTTCACAATAACTACGTTAAAACTCATGGATATGATGGCCCTTTTTTTAAAAAAGCCGATTTTTGTGTTGAAATAATACGTAACTTTCATATTTGTCTAAAATGAAATGGTAAATATTGTGTTAAAAAAATAGATTATCTAATTGGTTATCGTTGCTTGGCATCCCATCCACGCATTAGAATTTTAAAAATTCGATCTGGACTTATATTTGACAAAGTCGTATTTTTCACGCAAATTAGGGCGCATCCTTAAATCACGTGACCTTAAAGGACAGGTATGGAAGCTATTTCAAATCGATGATGCGAGGGAGGCTAGGGAGTCGAAAATTAGACGAAAATCGATCACGCCATTTATGGATGGTCACTTATTTTCTGCATAATTTAACACAAAAATCTCTGGTAAAAATTCATTTTTTTGTATAAAATACATTACGCTGCAATAAAGTGAAATAATAACTACAATTTTTCTATTATTCCGACACTTTTACCAAATTTTACGAGTAGGGTAAATGCGAGTATTCTCGACCTCCCTCCCCTCTTGAATATTTTCCATAAATGAATGCAAACTTTTAGATTTTTCAATGGTGAATTGGATGCGATTACTAGAGATATGTCTTCATCATTGGGACACACAGTCGTGAATTTATTTAATTGCGCGAAATTTCTTAATGAACGAAATTTTCCTGAGTGTCCTTCTATTTTGTTGGATGCCGGTGAAATAATTTATTTCATCCTAATTTCCAATTTGTAAAAAAAAAGTAGGATCATTAAAAATTAAATTAAAAATTAGAATCATTGACGAATAAAAAATAGAGGACATTAGCAGAGAGCAAAATAGTTTGTTCGATGAAAGCTTCAAAGTTTTAACTGATTTTTAGTGAAAATTACTCCATAATTTCAGTTATTTGATGCAAACTTTGCAGAAATAGTCATTGTTTTTAGAATAGTAGCAACGACCAAAGAGATGATACATTATAGTTCGAACGGTAATCATTTTTTGGTAAGAATATTTTTTTCCAATATAGAAGGAATTTTTTTTACATCTTCAAACAGGTACAGGAAATCACGATTTTTTGCATTTTATTATATTCTTTCATACTTTCTGTCAGTAATACTCATACGTCAACTCTAGGACAACGGCTCGATAGATTGGCGTTAAGTATGCTCTCGAAATTTACGCTCGCATGTAAACCCATTGTTTGAAAATCAGCTATGAAAATCTGGCTAATAGCTTTCAAGAGTATCAAACCCCTACATTCAAATATTTATTTTTATTCTTAAGCTATACGATTGAATTGTCCAATTATCCATAATTTTATATCTAAAATGAAAAACATGTCTAGATTATATCTATTTAAACAATGTATCAAGAAAGAGAGGCCATAAATTATATTCAATTTAAAGCATATGAATAAGAGTACAATTAAAAAGATTAACAATCAGGTCGTCAGTTCCGCAATAAGAGAGTAAAAAATAAAGAAACAGCCCAATCGCAGCATACAATGTGAAAACCCAGCGAGAGTATTCCAAATACTATGCCTTTGAGGAGCGAACAAAGGTAAGGCGTTTTATTGTTCATGGAAGGAAACCATTTTAACGTCGCAGTTTGCAGATCCGCTAAAAAAGACTTTGCGCGGATGAGATTTGTCTGGCAGAATGTACTTCTACTATCCCAGTTCTAGACAACAGTTCCTAAGTCGATTAAGCGATTCCTTGTGCGACATGACAGACTGAAAGAAAGGGGATGCCCATTGTTGAGATAATGAAAATTGACAATCAATTAATGCTAACCAAGTCTAATGCCGAAATTAAAATTGAGAATAAATCGTGAAACATTATATATTATTTCGAAAGAAAAATTAATAGGAATGTGAATATTTTTGCAGTTTCTCTAAGAACCTGAAAAACTCGTTAAATCCAAATCATCAAACTCTTTAAGAACTCTCGAGCAAGAAGAATCGAGTATGATCATTTCATTTGAAATATAAAAAAACTATGAAAAATTGTTTTTAAACAATATTTCATAAACCGTGTATATGTATAATCAACATTAATTATATCAAATATTGAGTTCAGAGAACAGCAAACACCAGGAAAAAGCTGATGAAAGCAAACGAAATCGTCTAGTAAATCCCGTCTGTGCAATGCATTAAATTACGTCCGTATTAGCAGAAATATTCTAGCACTCAATAAACCTTACTTGATAAAAGGCAATACGTTTAATGTTACGCTTCAGGATAAAATGAAGACTGAACTCTGACAAAGTAAATGGAAGTACTACAAGCTTGATAATGAGAAGTGAAATGGAACAGAAGTTGCACCTTATTAAACTTGTTGAATGACGCTTTTACAAGTTAATTTCTGCTATTAATGGACCAAAAAATAGACTGTCAAGCTTCTCAAAGTGATCGCAATGCAATTCCAAATGTATGAGAGGATTTACGAGCTTTTATAAAAGAACTAAGCTGCTTGTTATCGTATCCCTTTGTAAGATATTTAGAGCCATAGTCTCAGTGATTAACATTGTTGTTGATTTTTGTGCAGAAATGAAGATGCATAAAATAATTTTGATATTTGTGTAAAGCATCTTAATTTGTATACGAATATTGGAAAGTCCTAAGAAGTCAAAGACTTCCTATATTTCAAAGTTTCTCAATTCAATAACGTCCAATTTTAGAAAAGTACAATTTAGACACAATTTAGAATTTCAGAGCATTGGATTTTAAGAAGCGCAATTAATATTTCAAAATAAAACAAAAGCCCGAAAAACTGACCAAGAGTGTGAACATTATCAAATTTGTATAAAGCTTATTTTCCAAAACAAAGATTCTAAATGTTGGATAAAAAAATAAAAAATGGCGAATGCTAGGTGGTAATCAAAATATTTTTATTAATTATCATATATTCATAGAATTTCAATTTTAGTAGGCTAAGTTCATGATTTTAAATATTCTACTTATAATTTAAAATCCATACGTAGCGTATGATTCTTCTTTAACTTGTCAGTTTTTCATCAAACGTAGTAAGAGAAAAAGAGGAATTCTTTAGAAAAAGGATAAAGAATGAGAATTGGAGAATTAGTCTAACTAAAATGTAATATATTGGCTTTTCTTCTTCCATAAATTAATATTTTTACCACCGAGGACTTTTTATTATGCGCTGTATTATGTGCTCAAATTAACCCTTCTCCGACCACCCTGTCAACATAGCAGATACGTTATTTTGATTTTTAGGTACAAATATTTCCCAATAATGTAATAAAGTAACTTCTAAAGTAAGGCACGTTATGTTAATAGTAAATATGTATGTCTATTACATTATTTTGTCACTTTGCCACTGTGATTTTGTTTCTTCATAACGAGTTCCTATTCTCACTGTTTTCGTCCAACGCAACTGAAACTGATTCCCTTTTAAAGGACTTTCCCCAAAAAGAGGTGAAATTTGAAAGTTAGCCCTTTAAATGCCGCATATATAATTTTCAACAGTTCCCAGCATTTTTATAAAATTTAGTAGAAAAAAATATTATCCTCAGGTTTTATTGTCAGAAAGAAACGTATTTGTTGACAATGAAGAATTAGAATAAGAATGAGAGAAGGAATAAGAATAAGAAGAAAAGATGTTTCTAGAAGTTCCTTATTTCTACCCTTATCTGTCAGTGAGATGTTTTTCCTGACGTATTCGGCTGACTTGGCGCGTTGCGCAAAGTTTATGGGCTAGCAGTGGTCGCGAATATCTCTTCTTCGCGGCAGACAAAACGGGTCGGACACGATGCACACGTAGTGCATTCGGTATGGATGTCGGCGGTCCGAATGAGTTCCAAACTGTGTCGCAGGTACACCCATACTACGAGCGCGATATAACTCATAGCAAGGCGCACAACACGAAACTATACTTGTCATCCAATGAGATTCGAGAGAGCACTAACACCGACGTGACGTTAGGGGCACCGTACCGGTGCAAAGTTGTTTAGACAGGTACGCCGCCTTGTCAGGAGATGCACCCATTATAATTCTCGAGACGACAAAGACCTTACCTGTAGTTCTACTTCACTCCAGCCCAACCCACTCCAACCCACACCACCCACTCTATCCTCTTTATATATTATTGGCACAGCTTGAAAGATGCTCTTGAAACCCCGTATCTCAAATGTACCAAAGCTTTGATATGATACGAGCTTTTATCTATCAAGACAACTGGCCAATTGGAAATTCGGTACCATATTAAATTTAATATGAAATGTCATAAATACTTGAGATTTCAATTCAAAATATATTTAATTTTTAATGCAATAGTTCGATTTTGAAACAAATACTTGTATTTTCAATCATTAAAAAATGTAATTTTCAATAAAAGAGAATTTTTATTTTTCAACCTAAACAAAATAGAATTTTCATGAACTTATCTCAATTTATTTTCGAAAGAGATTGAAATCCCACACAAAGATTTTTTTCAACAACGTAGTTAAATTCTCAACCATACAGATAAATCCTCAGAGAAATATTAAATAGAAGATATTTTAAGAAAAAAATATTTTGATTTTTAATACAAAGTAATCGAATTCAACAAAAAATGATGAATTAACAAAAAATGCATTTTAAGAAAAAAGTTCATTTTCAACCAAGAAAGATAAATTTTAAATCCAAAGAACAAATTTTTTGCGAACAAAATTTAAAAAGTTCAACAGTAAAATTTCCAACAAAATAGTGGGTTTTTAAACAAAAACGATAAAATTTTAACCAAAAATAGTCTTTTTAATGGAATTCTACTAAGTCAGTTCGTGTTTAGGGGAAAACGAGAAAAAGGGGAAGTTTCATGAAAACCGACGGAAAAAGAGAAATTTTTTAAAAAGGAGACAAGAGGAGAATAGGGAAAAGAGTGTGTAGTTTCCAATTAGACACATTCAAAATTAACACGGTTTCTGTATGGATTTAAAGTGCATGCTTACAGAATTGAAAAACTAAATATTAGTCGTTCAAACTGGAATAATTTAAAGTTTTCAAGTGCGAATGTAAAAATTTAATATTTAAAAATTAGCAGTTTATTCATTAAAGAAATTGTTATTACTTTTAATAATAATAATCTCGTCTTACAGAAAATAATTGTTTACGACTTGAAGAGGGAGGAAGATATAAATAGCATCTTACTAACAAGGGACATAGCTACTGTGAGGCGCGTAGGGTAGGGTATTTCTACTTGGCGTTCAATGGGAAAGTCGCAGCGTGATGATGTATAATAGTCATGCGCGAAAATAGTTAGTATAAGTCTACGATCGCGAATTCTTCAAGTGGAATAAATAAGTAAGCGGCGTACGTAAATCAGAGCACGTTTCCCATGATTCTACCTCTCAATTTGCTCTCAACCCATCCCCTATTCCCTGCTACTTCTTCTTGCTCCTCCATTAACAGAGTTCAAATCTTTCTAACAACTTCCATGACGTATCAAACACACCTTTTTCCTCGTTGATGGAGCGATTATTATTATCGCCAATTAGACCAGCTAAAAATAACTTAAAGAAATAAAGAAATAAACGTTATTGTACTCGACACCGGGCCAAGTTGCCTCAGTGACAGCGCAGGCAAAGTAGTTGTTTTAGCATTAACAACATTATGTTTACAATATATATTCCTGCAAAAAACATTAAAATAATTTGCATGAATTTAAGTTTAGTTGCAGACAAATAGAGGAATTTTCGCAAACAGGGTGGCGCAAAATTACATTTTCCAATTTTTCTATCTTTTCCCTTATTTTTACATAATTTTCCTGGACCATTTTTCATTTTCGCTGACTATTAACATTCAGTGACCACATTTTTACTCTCGTCCAAAGATTTCCATCATTTTGATACTTTTTTCTAAGTTAAATTACAGAGTTTAAGCTGCAAAAGCTCCGCTATGGAGTTTTTTCGAAAAAATATTCATAATAACCTGAAAATAACAAATAAAAATTATGTTTATTCAACAATCCCTCCAGCGATTTTTTTCTTTTTAGTTTAAAAATAATCGTGATGCGTTGCTAAAATGATTGCAATAAAAACAAGAGATGCGAGGCTTTTTGAATTGAACTCAATTCAAGCCCAACGTGAAAAAAAAGAATTTCCAACAAAATATTACAATTTTGAGCTGAAGAGACCAATTTTTCACAAAAAAGTTGAATTTTTAACCTCCAGATATTAATTTTTTATCAAAAAGACAAATTTTTAACAAAATAGTTTAAATTTTCACGATAAAAAAAAGATTTTTCAGTGAAGGAAGGACAAAGATTATCCAAATTGCTAAACTCTCAAGTAAAAATGCGACTAATTCTCTAAAACAGTTGAATTAAAAAAGAAGAGGACATTTCTTCCAAAAAGATTAATTTTTTCCAAAAAAGACCAATTTCTAATTCAGAAAGATCAATTTTCAAAAAATAATGTAAAAGTTACTTTTTAAGGTAAAAAATTATTAACAAAAAATAAGTTAATTGTTTACCAAAACAGTTGAAATTCCAAGATAAAAAGAGGAATTTTCAACAAAACAGTTGAATTTTTAAACAAAAAGTATGAATATTTAACAAAATTGTTGAATTTGTAACGAAGTAAGTAAACTTGGTAAATAAAAATTAAATTTTAAGGATTTTTGAGAGGAAAAATATAAATGCGAGAAAAATAAATTACTAACAAGTATACTATAATAGGGTGGTCGCAAACTAAATTTTTAAAATTCTTCAACTTTTTCCCAGCCAATTTATTTATTTTTCCTAACAATTAATATTTAAAGGCTAAAATTTTAAACTTATAACATTTTTAACCTGGAATCTATTACAAACAGAATAAAAAAAAGCACAAGATTTTTTCCAAAACACTTCTCCTGAGCAATGAAATTCTTATCTTTTCCTTGATTTGACGGTTTTCCCAGACCTACGGTCACCTTAACAAAACAAAAAATTATGTAACTTAATGTGAAAAAGTAGAGTCGGTTTGTATTATATATGAATTCTGCTTCATTGTCTATACGAAAACAAATTTATAGCTCAAACAGAAAACTACTGAAAAATAAAATCAATAAAACTTAAGTATTTGTTTTTAAAAGAGCCAACTGCGACCTCGAGTAAAATATTTTGATATATTTTAATTAGATATATGACGTCATGAGTATCAGATATAAAAAATCGAAACTTCATATACAAATTTTTGGTTACCAAGAAATACGGAGAAATTAAATCAGTGTTATTTCAAGTTTTAAAAAATGAAAAAAGGTTAAAAACTAGTTCGTGTATGAAATTGACTTATTTCTTTTTCAAATAGTTCCTTATAATGTTTTTTACATGTTTGTGCTGCATATCCCTGCTTTAAAGATTTGACCAATAGCGTTGGTTCTTTTCTAAAAATATTTCTAGCTTGATCATGTATAAATATAGTTGGTTTAGCTATAATTATTTTCCGTCTACTACTCTGGACAAACTCTCTCTGCTAAGTGATTTAGAAATTACACAGAAGCAGATCTGGTTGCCTACACGCTTGAATCTCGGGTACACAGCGCACAAGCAACCTGACCTGCCACTGTGTAACTTTGACCATAATAATTTAGATTCATGAACATTAAAAATAAAATATTCACGAAACTCGAGCTTAAATAACACAGCCACAAAAAAAAGTGCGCGGATCTGGTAACAAGACACGCGTATTCCTATGGATTTTGGACCGCTGAATTCAAATTCGATATCAAAAATCACCCAACACGTCATGGTTGAGCCATAACCTCAAAAAATGAAGAAAAAACATGCACTGAGGCAAATAAATTTCAAAATAATGCCAGTGATGCAAATTTTCACTTCAAAAACATGTCGATAACTGTGAAGGATCAACCCT
Organism: Belonocnema kinseyi; assembly: GCF_010883055.1. Taxonomy (NCBI): domain Eukaryota; kingdom Metazoa; phylum Arthropoda; class Insecta; order Hymenoptera; family Cynipidae; genus Belonocnema; species Belonocnema kinseyi. The sequence goes on along the minus strand of NC_046660.1, from coordinate 99,713,696 downwards.
TGCCTGATATCAACTTATTTAACATAACTTGACCGAACAGAAACTGACCTCACCTAACCTGAATTAACAGAAATTTATTGAACTACACGTAAAGCTCTGGAAGCATATTTTCCCAGTAGCAAACGCGTACTACATCGAATGGGTCAACTCGAGCCTAACCTAGAAATAAATCTAACCTAACCTAACCTCACGATACACAATTAAACTGATTGTGTTGTCCCGTTGTGTTTGCGGTACCGTTTCATTCGGCTTCGGCTTAACCTACATAGAGGTTAACCTATTCTAACCTAACAAAACCTGACCTAACCTAACCGATTACGCTGGAAACCCTGTTCTTGCTTACTTTCATATTTTGACATTAAGAGCAGTAAATGTCTGGAGTTTCGTAACCGCTTGTTGCTAGCATTATTCGCCTGTGTCTGTAACCAGGGCACCTCCACGTGGTGACGTTGGGCAACGGATCCACATTGGCTGAGTCCCTGGGTAAACGGCGTTCATGCCGTCATGGCAGACACAGGTAAAACGTGTATTACGATGCAGGGAAAAACCACAGTATCGGCGTCTGGTCAGGGGGGGAAAGCGGGCTCTCCGACGTCGTCATCATTCAACCGTAGCTCTTCATCAATGGATCACTTGGTTGGTGTAGAGTCTCATGCTACAAGGAAAAAAACCGCGAGCATTTCTCAATCGCAATTGAAATCAATAAAAATGCACGCCAGGCTGATTTAAGCGCTTTAGAAGATGATAGAATGTAAGTTGAAAGTCAACGTCATGGAGACGGTAGTGAAACCAGTGATCGAACAGAAAATAGTTCCGATGATTCCGATGAAAATGACGAAAAAGATGACGAATATGGCGTGCTTAAAATGAAATTGAAGGTTCCAATATTAGTGTCGCAACTAGAACTGAATGATTTT
>NC_046660.1:99710574-99712679 GCF_010883055.1 Belonocnema kinseyi | reverse complement strand
GATGAAAATGACGAAAAAGATGACGAATATGGCGTGCTTAAAATGAAATTGAAGGTTCCAATATTAGTGTCGCAACTAGAACTGAATGATTTTATTAGAGATCTGGGATTACCGAAAGACGGCGCTGAATTTGCCGCTTCATTTCTAAAAAGATGAAATCTTCTAGAGCCAAAGACAAAAGTTTCATTCTATCGCGACAGGGACAAAGAATTCAGAAAGTTTTTCGTTAAAGACGAAGAGACGTCTTTAGTGTACTGCACTGACGTTAACGGACTGATGAACCACTTGAAGAAAAATGTGTACAGAGACGAAGAATGGCGACTTTTGATTCATTCGTCAAGACGCAGCATTAAGGCTGTTTTACTGCATAACACGAATACTTACGCTCCTATCCCTATAGCTCACTCTACCGTCATCAAAGAAGAATATAACAATGTTAAAATGCTTCTTGAAAAAGTTAATTACACGAATCACAAATGGCAAATATGTGGTGATCTTAAAATCATAACAATGATATTAGGCCAACAATCGCGTTTCACGAGAGAGCCATGCTTTATATGCCTGTGGAATAGCAGAGATCGAGCCAATCCATTACAGCAAAAAACATTGGCCTTTAAGAGATTCATTCAAACCTGGTTCTCATAATATCATCAACCAAAGCCTCGTTGAACCAGAAAAAATTTTACTACCACCCCTCCATATAAAGCTTGGGCTCATGAAGCAATTTGTCAAGGCGTTAGACAAAGATAGACAATGCTATAAGTATATATCCCTTAAATTCCCTAATGTTTCAGACGCTAAATTGAAAGAAGTAGTCTTTGATGAACCACAGATTCGAATATTGACAAGAGATACTAATTTCGTGAGCTACATGACGAAAATTGAGATGGACGCTTGAGAAAGCTTTAAAGCAGTAAACGCAAATTTCCTCGGTAACAAAAAAATTCCAGACTACGAGAATATTGTTGCGAAAATGATAAGAAACTACAAAAAGTTAGGCTGCTTGATGAATTTAAAACTTCAATTTCTAGATTCCCATCTGGATAAGTTTCCAGAAAATGTTGGTGATTTCAGCGAAGAACAAGGGAAACGTTTTCATCAAGACATAAAAGTGATGGAACAACGATATCAGGGTAGATGGGACGAGGTCATGATGACTGATTTTTGCTGGATGTTGAAAAGGGAAACGAATGTAGGTCTTAAACGTAAGCATCGTTCCTTCGAAGAAAAAAGGACACGTTATAGCAGGCAGAAAATAGACTGAAGTAGGTCTATAAATCAATTTAATTACGATAAAAAGCAATATAAAATGTAAACAAGAAAGATAGTATAAATATATCCCTTAAGTTTAAGAAAAGCAGAGAGAAAAAATTTTTGAATAAAACTCTTATTCATTTGCATGTTTCAGTTACAGTTCTACATTTTAATTCATACAAACATTGTCAGGTTAATTGAAATGGGGTCAATTCTACTTGTAGTTCTAAGTTTCTTTAAATGAGTAATGTGCGTCTAAATTTTTAACCACCTGTAGTACAATGAAATGAATTTTATTGTGTTACAATGGGAACACTTAAGTTAAGTTGTGTTGCGTTAAGCAAAATTTCGTTAGGTTCTGTTAAGTTAGATTCATTTGTAGGTTAAGATCGAGTTAAACTATTAAATACAGCACACATTTAAGACTGAGAACCGTACGCTTATATAGCTACACGTGTGGTTGAATTTCATTCGGCTAGGTTAGGTTAGATCAGGTTTTGTTAGGTTAGGATAGGTTAAACCTCTATGTAGGTTAAGCCGAAGCTGAATGAAACGGTACCGCAAACACAACGGGCCAACACAATGAGTTTACTTGTGTTACGTGAAGTTAAGTTAGGTTAGGTCAGGTTTTTTTAGGTTAGGATAGGTTTGACCTGTTTTGAGGTTAAGCCCAAGCTGATTCAAATGGTACCGCAAACACAACGGGACAACACAATCAGTTTAATTGTGTTTCGTGAGGTTAGGTTAGGTTAACGCAACACAACTTAACTTAAGTGTAATGCTAGCAACAAGTGGTTACGAAACTCCAGACATTTACTGTTATTAATGTCAAAATATAAAAGTACGCAAGA
>NC_046660.1:99706964-99710474 GCF_010883055.1 Belonocnema kinseyi | reverse complement strand
TTAGGCTAGGTTAGATTTATTTCTAGGTTAGGCTCGAGTTGACCCATTCGATGTAGCAAACATTTGCTACTGGGAAAATATGCTTCCAGAGCTTTACGTGTAATTCAATAAATTTCTGTTAATTCAAGTTAGGTGAGGTCAGGTTCTGCTGGGTAAAGTTATGTTAAATAAGTTGATATTAGGCAAGGGTGGATCCTTCACAGTTATCGAAATGTTTTTGAAATGAAAATTTGCATCACTGGCATTATTTTGAAATTTATTTGCCTCAGTGCATGTTTTTTCGTTATTTTTTGAGGTTATGGCTCAACCATGACGTGATGGGTGATTTTTGATACCGAATTTGAATTCAGCGGTTCAAAATCAATAGGAATACCTGTGTCTTCTAAACAGATCCGCACACTTTTTTGTGTGGATGTGTAATGGAAATTAAAAAAAAATTTGCAATGACAAACTTATAATGTAGTGAACCTGCATTTTTCGTAGACTACCAGAATTATTGCACGGAGATTGTAACATTTTGAACATCTCAAAATTATCAATTTTCAATTTCTATATTGAAATTGAAATACATAAAAATATTTATCATTCTTCTCAAGTCTGATGGGATTCATAGTAGGCTTTCTTTCTGTCTCAGTTATGAATTTTATTAAATAAAAAATAATTCAAACTTGAATTTCTAGTACTAAAATAGTTCAGGTTTGGGGGATGGAATTTGACATTCTTAAACAAATTTAAACTGTCTATTTTTGGACGTTTTAATTTCAAATTTAAGAATATCGAGAAAAATATATCAGGGCACAATGGTCCATATTCGAAAGGAAACTTCAATAATGATGCACGCGAAGGTAAACTACGTGTTCTATATACAGTAAGGACGTTTACTATGTAGTCATAGGGAATATAATTATAAAAACTCTAGAATAGAATGCAACCCGTCTTGCATTTATGTAATGGAAAAAAGTACTATACAGGCGATTTTAATTCGGTTTCCAAATCTCCCGCGCTCCAGATATTGCGCTGATTGGTGAAAGGCTTCGAGACTCAGAAGACCTGCGCAAAATATACGTATAACCAAATTCTTAAAAAAGGTTATGTTCCCCAGGATTCACCACGCATTCCAGATAAATAGTGAGGTACGAATTAAAAACAATGTAACACAATATTAGAATGTGTTCACAAAAATTCTCGGGATGTGTTTTCTTTGGGAAATTTTTCTTAAAGCTTTGTTTGCGAAATCTTTTTTATTCGTTGAAATCTTTGAATTATTTGAAATCTATAATTAGTAAAAAAAATCTTCTAAAATGTTTTGAAACCCTTTACATCTTTTAAAAGTTTAAAAATCTTTGTGAAATTCTTATGAAATATTTAAAATCTGACAAACACGTCTTTATAAAATGTTCAAAATCCTCTTAAATATTTTAAAATCTCTGAAACATTTTTAAATCTTTATTAATGTTTTGTAATATGGTGTATACTCAAAAACCGATTGGTGAAACTCTTGAAAATTCCGTTATATGACCATGGCGCATTCTAATAGAGCATTTTATTCTAGACGTAGACAGTGCGCACGTGCCCAAATTTTACGTCATTTCCGTATGTTTTGAACAGTTTCGTGTCGAAATGTATGGAAAATATTGTTAATGAAAACAACAAAAAATTAATTTGTAAATAACAGAGATTTTTAAGGTAGAACATTTTTAAGTCTATTAAAAAAAAACGGTGAAAAATGTGCAAAGAGTGCGGCGACCAAGGCTATTATTTGCATCTGTTGGCATCTGTCATCTTCTAAAAAATGCTTAAAAATTCGGCGAAACTCACGGAAGATGATGTTTCAGGTGCAAAATTAGTGCACGAATCAGTAGATACTTGTTAGACATTCACTTCGGTGAAGAAAATTGAAGGGAACGAGTTGCTTACATGATTTTTATTAAACGAAAAATTATATTATTTCTTTGTTTGAACTAATATTTGACTTATTTTTAGATGTTGCTTGCTACAAGTTTACTGTTACAGAAGAAGTCTCATATTTGCACGATTATTGCTAATTCCAAGGATTGGGGCGGATATAGAAAAGAAAGGCGCCAAATTAACCACTCAAAAATTGGTATAAGTTAAATTTCCAGCTTTGAGTAAAAAAGTACATCAATATACATTTTTGTATTTATTTCTTTATAAAAAACAATTTAAAAACCTATAATTAGGAAATGACTCCTTAATGAAAAACTTATCGGGGCCAGATCCGGTACCGATCTGGCGGCTCAACCAGGAGGCCATTTGTGGCACCGGACGGGCCGTGCGTTTTATCAGTCATCAGGCCCAGACCTTGTATCCCAATAAGGGCCCGATTTGGCCAGACCTGAGCCTGATTAAAGCCAAGGCCAAATTTCTACACGGGACTCAGCATTTGTGTTTCAATCTCATTCCCGGCGCGCACTCGACCCCGCAGTACTCAAATTCATATTTTGTATTGCTCCAGATTTCTGACAAAACTTCTTATAGATTCGTAGGCTTTGATGCTGTCCACTGGTCAACTGTTAGAAATATTCATGAACACCGTAGTTTACGAACTTAGGGCACTCCTTTTCTCTTCCCGCTTCTTCTGGACCTTTGTGGATTCATCATTTGCACCATCTAAAGAAAACCAGCCAGCGGCTAGTGGTTCGTATCGACGTTCGTCTTCTGACAAATGCACGACGCCTCTTCTGTACTTAAGTACATACATACATACAATCAGTATCCAAGCAGCCACCTAGGTTATAAACGAGACGTTAGAGCCAAAGTTCGAGCGGAACTTTGAATTAGCGATCGCGTTATCTCGGATACGAGAATGCCTTGCGTAAGTCTGTAGGTAATTACATGTCTCACCTTGCAAAGGGTTAATCAACCTTGATGTTTGCCGAACTGTTCCGCATACTGACAAATATCGAACTATACGAAACGCTAAGTACAAGAGCATGTACGCATAAACAGTTTGCGCCTAAGTGTGGAGAATTTGATTGAGCTTGAGAAATTAGAAACAGGATTTTAAACTGTTCAGCCACTCGATCCAAACATCTAATGCAAACTCACTGAAAAATGCCGATGCACAAAGGTACGCCGCATTGAGTGTCATTCTGAGCAGAATCCCCAACATCGGTGAACAAAATGCTCTCATCGGTTACCAAAACATTTAGCTCACCGGTTTTACAACTAGTGCCTGCTAGCGGTTTAAACGGTTACTATATGAAAATCGGTTAGGACATTACAATTTGTAAATAAATAAATTGAATTTCAAGGGGAGAAACGCAGAGATTTCCAATGAGTGTGAAGTTTGTCACATAAGGAAAGCAAGGGCGACCTTCACACGAGTTGGGAAACTACGGTTTAAATATAATATTGATAAAAAGGGATACCAGCTTTAAAATTTAATTCAAAATACGAGGGTGGATTGATAAGTTTCCGGCCTGACCAAGAAAAACAACGTTTTTAAGAATTTTTTTTTTTTATTTCTCAACATAATCTCCTCCAAGG
>NC_046660.1:99701632-99706864 GCF_010883055.1 Belonocnema kinseyi | reverse complement strand
AGCTATCTAAGGATGGTACTATAGAACGCCACCTCAAGGTAGGCCTAGTGGCGCCATCTCTTGGTCAGGCCGGAAACTTATCAATCCACCCTCGTATGCTTTCATTTTTTAGGGTTTCAGGGTGACTATTCTAAATCAAAGCAAAAAATTAACTGTGCGAACTGAAAATTGAAGCCCGAATATTCATCTCTTCTACCCGCCAAAAATCTTAAAAATAGATCAATGTTCTTCCAGTTCAGAAAAAATTTAAAAAAATTTCCTCCCTTCCAACTCAATAATAATCTTAAAAATTTTCCTCTTTAACTTAAAAAAATTTTAAATAAAGAACTCTGTCGTCCAACTACGAAAAGTAGTGACTACATTTTGGATCAGTGCCCTGTCAACCTAACTGAAATTGGGATGACAGGGGACTCAACCAAAATGAAGTTACGACTTTTCTTGTTTGGCCGGCAGAACTCTTGCCTTAAACTCAATTAAAATGTTTAAAAGAAAAAAATTGTTTTTCCCAATTCATACAAAATAAGCAAAACTACATCTCTTCCAACTCAGTATAAATGTTAAAAACAAAAAGTGCCACTTCCAATACAGGAAAAAAATGAAAAACTGAACTACTTTCCTCTGCTCCAACTTAAAAACATAAAATCTTTCTTTTGCAATGCAGAAAAAAAAAGAATTACAAAAATTTCGTTCTATTCCAACTATGAAAATTTTTAAACATTTTTTTTCTAAAAATATGTAAAATTCACGGTCAAAGAATAAATTCACCGTCATTTGACGGTTCACCAGTCCAGCTGCTACCCTGAGCTTTTTACAAAAATTTACCAATTATTTAGGAATTGACATTTTAACCCAATATTTTTCCATATTTTCTTCAACATTAATCTAATAAAATACTTTTTTTAGGACGTCCGGGAACAGACTACCCAGTTCTTGGAAAGGTGCCTTACACAAATTTCTACTGCGATGATCAACCCTATCCTGGATTCTTCGCGGACGTTGAAACTAGGTGTCAAGGTTGGCATTATTGTGACATAGACGGTCGACAAGCGTCTTTTCTGTGCCCAAATGGAACTCAATTTAGTCAGGCAGTATTCGTCTGCGATTGGTGGTTCAATGTAAGATGTGAATTAAGTCCAAAGCTCTATGCTATCAACAGTAGACTTTATCAACGGCCCACCGAAAGCCCGACCAGGCCTCATCGAGTAATAACTAAGGAACTTCTAGAAAACATTTTCATCACGCGGAAATAACAGCCATCAATAATATTTCACAAGTTGTTTTAATAATCATAATCGAAATCGCTATTTCAAGGAATGAAGTAGACGTTATTATCAAGCCTGTCGTTTTTCTATGATTAAAATTTAAAAACTTAGGGTCCGTATGGTCATTAAGCGGCTAACAGAGAGGCTAAGGAAGTCCTGATATGCGGACTAAGGAATGGAATGGAAACCTTGGAATGAGTTACAGATGCTTTTTAAATTTCAAATTCCATCTATATGATTTTTATCAATTTGATTTAGACTTTCCGATAGACTAGTATTTTCCTAGGATGTTAATACAACAGATTGTAGAGTTTACTTAGATCAAAACGAAAGTAGATCGAATCTCATCTTTACACAAATGTGAAGATTTAACGTAAGTTTATAGTAATATAAATTGTAAGTTATAGCGAACCTGTCGTCAGTCATGTAACTTCGCAAATTATGTAGATCTACAAACTCTGTTACGACTTAGTAGATAAGTTATAAATGCCAAGTACAATAGTTAATTTGTAAATCCACTGATCAAATTGTACAACTGCATAATAGAATTAGAAACTTCTGTACAAATGTTTCAAAACATTTCGAGAAATAGGTTGACTAGATTGCCAAGTACGACACGTATAAATCTTGCATTAATGGTACACGTCAAGGTGTCCATTTCGATTTAGAATACCCGCTTTTTGTGAGCCGAATTCTTAAGTTTTCACAAATTAAATGTAATTTATTTATAGATTAATACTTAAAGAGCGAAAACGGGTGAATTTTTTGCAGCGTACTTTAAATATCGGTGCTAAAAAATTGCTCATTTTGTTTCAATAACAATCATAAAACATTTCAAGCTCTCAAAACATAAAGAAACTTTAAAATTGTTTGTGATTAATATCGTGATTAATGATGTTTAATAAAATTAAAAATTTCTTGTGGAAAATAAAATTCAAAAACACAGTGTCTACACGAACCGAAATTTGTTTACGAATAATATCCAGGTTTTTCGGTCTGAGTAGCTATTCTGTTAGATATTTTTAAATGTTTCTGCAATCTAAGAAGTAAAAGTAATGCATTATAACAAAAATTAACTGAACTATTAAATGGTACACTGTAAAAAAAGATTTGTGTAAAATTACAAAGTTTCGGAAAATTACATATTGTATCATTGTAAATATCACACACTTCACTGTGTGATTTTACAAAAGTGTGTGAAATTACATCCTCTAGCGATGTAAATAAAAGGACCCTCGAACAGCAGTGTAATATTAAACACCCGATAAAAATAAAATTACACATTCCGTCGTACGAACTTTACATTCAGAAGGGAAAATTCAGTCGCATCGTGCAAAAATACCATGTGTCGGTAAAATCAGTTTCCTGTGATTGAAAATTACATCAAGATTTTCAATTTTACTAAAAATCTTTAATTTTACCCTGGCGGAAACTAAGGCTTTTGATATATAATTAATTGTAAATTTAGAATAATTAATCAAATAATATGTTAATACGAAAGGGTCTCTCGTTTCGTTGTTTATCGATGCTTTCATCCACTAATTTTAGAGAAATTGACAGCTATGTTCAACTTTTTTGACAGCTTTCACACAAAAATAGATCAAATTTGAGCTATTCCTATTTTTCCTTTTGCATTTTCTGTCATTAGAACGAGAAAAATGTGGTTATTCAAAACGTATATTTAATATTTATGTTATGGAATATTTAAACACCAAAAAAATACCCATAGTATCTTATGTGTTTTTGGTAGGTGGTAACGTGTCCCGGCTTGTGTTTGTTCAATCTCCGTGAAATTTTATACGAAGTTTGAGCTTCGAGTGTTCGAAACCTGTCGGTCTAATAAATTTTATTTTATTCTTTCACATAAGGAATTTTACATTTTCGTGTGTAAAATTATCGACTGAAATGGAATATCACAACAGATTCAATTGTAAAATTCATCGCTGGGTGGATTATTACAATTTTTCATAAAGTTACTCTGATACACGAGGGTCCTTTTATTTACATCCGCCAGAGATGTACAATTCAATAGATTTTTTACAGTGTAACTTTCTGTCAATTATTGAATATTTCATGGAAAATATCTGCTGCTATGATTTCGTTTTTAGACATAAAAAAAACCAATTAATTACATTAAATGCTTGCTATAATAATTTATATACCTCGATCCGAAATAGCCTAGTCAGATATGGAACAAAAAGTAGATACTTCATTCTTTATCATCATTTTAATATTTGTTTCTGATTTCGCATCATTACTTATTCGCATTAATTCATGGCTAAAATCATCAATATTGGAATTAGAAAGCTGACTGATTGTCTTGACCTCTATTTGTCGTAAACAGAAAAGCATCAAACTACGATTGGATACATTTTTGGAAATTTATAACCTATCACACCAGACTGACAAACTGACAGGTGTCAATTTAAATGAATCTAATACCTTATATCATAAATGACGATAATGTAAAAAACGATCAACAAGAATTATTTTCGAATTCTACAAAAATCCTCTTATACTACTTTCCAATTTTCACCAACTTGTTGAAAATATTAATATTTGACATTAAAGGAAGTATATAAACTCTTTGGAGGAGAAATGGATTTAAGATAAAGAGCTTTAATACTTTTGAATAATAGTTTTTTGGTTCAATTTTTTTAAATAACTTATTTGGAAAACAAGTGTTTTATTTTTTTGTTCGAATGTGAACAGCCCAGGCGGGCAAAATTATGTATAGTTTATACATAGTATAAAGTATTATACATAATAGTCATTTGTTCCATACATTTTTTGTATGAAAAAATGAATATTGTATATATTACCTCACACTATTTATAAACTATATATAATTTTTTCGCCAGAGCATATATTTTCTGTAATTTACTTTAATGATTAGAAACGACCAAAAATATTAAAGCAATCACAGTTTATTCTAGGGCCAATCGACTCCCTGATCTTTATTTATAATTTACAAAAGTACCAGTGCACTGTTAGAAATATTTGGTTTTAATTTTTAACCACATGTGCTTGAAGTTTTATACAATTACGGTGGTTGAAATTTCAAATACTTGCGAATGAAAAATCAATTACACGTGTAGTTGAAATTTCATCTATTCAGTTCAAAATTTAACTACATTTAATTCAAATTTTCGTAGAGTGACAAAAATTTTTTTTAGTAAGTATAAATTTATTACTAAATATGAATTAAGCAAGTATAATTTGTCAGGTAATTTAATAGGTTTGATTCAAGATTTTTAAATAATCCAAAATCTTAAATAAAACACATAAAGATTCCTTGAAAATACTGTGCTTTAAAATTCACTAACTGTTTTAAAAGAATTCCGATAAGGAATCATGAGTAATTTCATATGTTTCGTGAGATCCATGAGATTGATAAAGTGCATATAATAATTAGAAAAATCAGCAGCTTTAAAGAAGAAAAACAAAAGATACATGGGAATTATATTACCATTGTGAATTTCGCAAACTTCTTGATACTTGGTTTTTGTAATCATAACCTGAAAACGCATACAGTAGTTGGTACTGATAGTATAAATGAAATTTTCTCATTGTGATTATATTATTTCAAAGTACCTACTGTTTTTCTTCTTTAAAGCTGCTTCTTTTGCTAAATATTATCTGTACGTCCATGCTAATTTCATGGATCTCACAACACAAACAAGGAGTCATGCGACTTTATCACGTAAGTTTGGGGTCTGGCTTCGCGGGAAGTATCATGGCGCATGAGTGTATGCGCAAACGCCTTGATAAACTTTCAACTACATTTGATTGAATTTTATTTTTATTCTGTGAATGAACGAGATTTCAACCAAAAAAGTGGTTGAAAAGTGATTGAATTTTCAACATATTTCTAACAGTGTATTACTTATTCATTACAAAGTGTCTTGTTTCGAAATTCTGGATGGGAAGCGTTCACATATAAATTCACGCTTTATTTCAAACTTTTAAC
>NC_046660.1:99689050-99701622 GCF_010883055.1 Belonocnema kinseyi | reverse complement strand
CGTACCCCTTGCCATCCCAGTCACGAATTAACGAGACACCCACCTATAAAATTACGTCACGTTCTTTCGCCGCCCCCTTTCACATGTTTTTAAATATTCATAAAATACTTTTGGAATCTTCTCAAATATAGGAATCAAACGTTACATGAACAAAATAAAAAATATAAACCTAATTATTAACACTTGTTCTTCTCAAAGAACGTATCAAACAGCTAGGGTATATATGGCCTTAATACTTTTCAGGTTGTCAATTAAAAACAAGAAAACCCTCCGTGACATCACGCGCAGAATGTCCCCTCCCCATATGTATCAAATTGTCACACTTGACAGAGGGACAGAGGGGGGCTCTGCCACTCGGTCCGTGACATCTTAAGTGAACGCTCCCATGAGTAGTAAAATATTTTCCATGAGTTTGGTTAATCGTCCCGAAATTTCGGGACTAGGCCATCCCTTTTTCCAAGTCCGCCAATTTTTCGGGATGACTAGACGCAGCCTATTCTTCATTGAAATATTGCAAATATATCATTATCGTATAAATTAGAACACATTAGTTTTAACAACAATTAAGAACATGAATATTACCCCAAAAAAATCTAGGTTATAAAATTCGAACTAATTTAAAACATTATTTAGCAGAAACTAAATTTGTTGAAAGACTCAAGTTTTTGACGAAACTTGATCGAAAAGCCCCTACAAGATTGTTCAAAACTTATAATAAAAGTTACGCATGAAAGTTTAAACTTTAAGCATACAAAAATAGTAAAATTGTGACTGCGAAATATGAAAAAATGATGAAGTAAAATTGAATAGACGCCATAATAATAAATAGCGATAATTTTTAACTTGTATTTATATAAGAGTGTCATTGCAAAAGCTTCTGTTTTTATGAGAGATGTTCAGCAAAAAGCAAGTGATTTCATACAATGAAAATGCAACTAAGACAAAAGAGGGTCGTGACAGGCTCCATCAGTCAAACACTTCAGTGCATAAGAAGAAACAAAAAATCTTAAATGAAAAAATATTTGATGTAAGATTGGAACAGTGATGAAATTTAGGATAATAAACGAGTATATCGTAAAAACTATAATTTATTCCTATTGTTAGCAAGAGCTCATTATTATTTCCTAAGGTTTTCTTTCTAAATTAGTTCTTTCCCACGCTGCGGCTGGATCGCTCAAATTATTTGCATAAATTACAGCATAATGGCTAAACCGTTTTCTGATTCCCTTTCTAGAAGACAAAGAAGTGTATTTTGCCTTTTTCATAGCAGAAATATTTAGAAGATTAAATATAATAATAGAAACAAAAAAAATACATCAAAAGTTTTTTTTACGAAATTTTAAAAAGGGAGACTTCTGACTGAAACAGTGTAATGGTAGCATGTTAACATTGCAAATTATTCCGTTCATTTGATCAACTGCTGTGAAATCATGCAGGTTGCAAAAGACAAATTATGCTTCAATTTTTGTGTATTTGTCTTCTCAATGCTACCAGTTTGGACAACACAAAGCCACTGTTTATTGAAGTGGAATTAGCTGTTAGTACACGTTCAAAACCGATCTGAAAAAGCAGACTAGTTTCTAATTAGGACGAAAATGCAGTACAAGTATGGAACCACGAGATGCGCCATTTTGAAATTCACTATAAAGTATCACAATATTCTCTAAGGCGTGTAAAATTTTGAAGATTTGTGGAACCAAACTTTTCTACTGTACCTATAAATTTAGTATTAAAAACAAAACAGCTAGCAATAAGATAATTAAATGAGAAAAAGTACGATAAAAGTATTGTTGCTGTAGAATGGCAAGAATTCAGAGTTATTTTTATGTTAAATCAGAATTATAAATTGGTAATGATGCAGTTTTTCTGCAATGCTCTAATAAAAATACTTCGACTTGAGTTCGATTTGGTCATGTCTTGAGTTCGTCTCCAAGACATCAATGTCTGGCTGCGTCTCAAAACTCAGTCGAGACATAAGCTTTTATCTTACTTTTATGGCCACGACAGGTAAAGCGGCGTTTACTCGTCTCAAGTCGAGCCTTGTTTTGGCTAAGACGACGTTTACTTGTTTTAAGTAAGCCTGCCTCAATAAGAACCTTTTTCGGCTAATAAATAAGATAAAAATTGGTGAATGAAAAATTTGTATTTATAAAATTTGTTCATTCTAATTGGAAAATTCAGAATCTGTGGGTCTGAACGAGTATAACCCTTTAAAGTTATCTTTAAAAAAAATTGTAACTTTCTAGAAGGATCCCATAATACAAATGCCCAGCGAAATCTCGGTAAACAGCCACAACCACGTCTTAAGACCGTGAGATAGGTGGTTACAGTCTGTAACGGAATCAATACGACGATCCGCCAAAAGTTTCGTGCATCCTGAGAACACGGAGTGATCCAAGGACTACCGCCTTCTGCATTTTTCCCGCAAGTGTTTTAGCATTACTATTGACACGCAGGGATGCTTTTTAGGCCAAAACTTGGCACCTCCAAGAGCGCCGATGATAAGGACGATTAGTTTAATAGAATATTCCGGGCACAATCGTTGCAACTCCCTTGTAAGGTATCGATACCTCTCTTTCTTTTCATTCTCCTTGGCTATGATGTTTTTGTCAGATGGTGCCGAAAATTCGATAACGAACATGGGACGCTTCTCGAAGTCAAGAAGAACCATGTCTGACCTCGAGTGTGCAACATAAACAATTGTCGAGAATATAAAGTTCCAGTATATACAACATTGTTTAATCATTAACAAAGATTAGCTTTTATGACATGTCGGAATGACCCTTTTTGTTAGGACAGGTATACATTCAAAGTTATAAACCGCTCGTTTTGGAGTCATATCATTTTGACTCAATAGATAAATTGATGCCTTCAAGACATATAAATTGGTCTCAAAGTCATAAATTGAAGTCTGGTTCCGTCTCAAAATTGAGACATGCTGAAGTCGAACTTTTCGACTTCCGCCTGTCTTGATTCGGGGTAATTAAAGTCAAACTCAAGTCGTAGCATTTTGAATCGGGTGAGGATTAGAACATTATTCTGATCTCCATTTGCCACATATCTTCCAATATAATTAAAAATGTTTAATTAGGTGCTGATTTCTAAATATACATTAACCTGTGCTATGAGTTTTCTACAATTCAAAAGATATTCGATCATTAATTATTCAAAATTCATATTTAAAATAAATTTGCCAGGATTATATTCAACAAAATTTTAAGCTACACGCAAAAAACGACATGTAATATATACTTTTCACGAATTGTAAAGGGTTTCTTGTAACCGTAACAGTATAAACTGCTCTTAACGAGGGGGTGAAAACGTCAAAATCACTTAGCTTTTCGTACATGTCACAATGAAATTGAGGTTCATTCAACGGTTATCCTTCAGTAAAATAAACCTCTATTCCCTCGTATTACATACTGAACGACATGTAAAATCCACTGAACCGAGATTACAATAGTAGTGCAGTGGACATTACCGAAAGATGGGTACATGCTACCGATCCGATCGGTTTACTTAACTCGCCCCTAAAGTCGCAACGCAACCTATCCGCGCGGAGCACCGGGTGAATTCACGACGCAATCGCCAATGAATGGATTGCATCACCTAAAAAAGATTCCTTTTTGATATTTCTGTGACAGTCGTCACGTTACTCCATATTCCCACTTTGCAAGGAAGGGGTTTCATAAAAATAATACAATTTTGGATGGCACAACTTATTCACAGATTGCGTACACTTGAGAGTTTACTGGAGCAAGACGTGTTTTTGTTCCGTGACTGTTTATGCTGACATATAGATATGATGTGAATGCTAGAACTTTTGTTGTGTGCCGCGATGGCATGTTTGCGTATTCAGCGGTATTCAGAAGTCGTTCCCGAGGTCACCACACTCTGTTACAAATGCATTTTAAAATTATTTTACAGATCGCAACTCGTATACTAATGTAGTGGTTAAGACTGTTGATTTGCGTGCTTAGGTTTATACGTTCGAATCCCCCCCCCCCTCCACACTGCGTGCGAAATTTTAATTGTATTATAAGCATTATAACTTAAAAATAATGATTAATTATAAGTATATCCGAAAATATTTATAAGAAATAACCGTGCGCTTATTTATGAATTATTTTTTAGCAATACTTTTTCACAATTTATAGTTCTGTCTTAACTGTAGTCTACGCCGATAACATAATTCAGATCTCTTAATATTATTCGTTAAAGTGACATGATAATTCGTAATTGCAGCATCCAGGAACTGTACAGGATAGCGACTGGATCGGTAAAATCTACTGATCCGCAGGTCAGCACCACTTGAGAATCGGTATTAGTAACCATCATTGATAGTCATACTTATTTGCCTATAATTGTAACGTTTACTGAACTGTCATGTTGTCCATATACGTACTAGGAAGATCGGTAGATTTAACTTGGTTTTCAATAAAATGGAAGGTTTTTTTCTGCGTGTAGAACTATATTATAAAAATCTCTTTGATAAGCTTCTAGTTTCATATCTATGAAAATATTTACTTATGAAATTTGAAATAGGAATACTATGTACAAAAACAATGTATGAGCAGAATTTATTTTTCAACAATTGTACAAAGAGCAAAGAGCAACTTTGCTTGGATAATTATGCCAGTTAGAGGATCCGAATTTATCGGACCAAATATTTCGACAAATGTCGATAACCAGGTTTGAAGAGAAAATCTGTTTTACATGCTTTGAGAGAGTGTTTCGCATACACCAATATCGAGAACCTGCAAAACATCTAAAGTAAAATATCACGCATGTAATTTACAACAAACAGCTACTTGTAAATATCATATACAATTTTATGTTATAGCCATAGTAACAATAGACAGCAATTTAGGTAGTTCCTCGATGGAGTGTATTAGTTATTTCATTGAGATTCGTGATCGTTGAGAATTCAATATGATTGGAATCAGTACGACGTATTAGAAATTTTTGCATGTAAACCTATCAAAGGAGTTCTGTGAACTAAAAAAAAATCAATAAAATTAACTATCGAAACAAAAGGTCTTTCTTTATTGTTTTAGTTCAGTCTATAAAGTGAAGAATAGTATAACCTTTTATAAGGCGACAGTTTTAATAGAAGAAAAAATTTCAGCTCATTTCCTGGTTTTTTCCCGTTTCACTAATATTTTTCACGGTCAATAAAATTTAAATAACTCAAAATCTAATGCTAAATACTGTCCTATTCAAGTTATAAAAAATAAACTATAAATTAAAGTACTAAAAGTGGAACTATTGATTTTTTCACTTTTAAAATGTAAGTTTTAAAGTTTTAAAATTAAAAAATGTTGTATTCAAATGTTCAATAATTTAGAAACAAAAAATAGAAGGCACTAACTTTTTTCAATTTAAAAATTTAAAAAAAAATGCAGATAAACTGCAAAATTTACCACTTTTAACATTTAAAAATTATAGAGTTCAAAGTTTCAGATTGAACTCCAGAAATAAAAATCCATGTTATAGTTTTTAATGCTCTAATTTTAAGAATCAATTTAAGAACTTTAAAAGTTTTGAAATTATATTATTTTAAGCAATATTAAGCTCAAAACATTTAAAATTGAAAAATTATCAAATTTTTGTAACTGAACATTTCTTAAATTAGAAGTTACATTATTTTCATTTTAAATAGTTTGAATATCCTTGAAAAACCTCAAAATTTTATTTAAAAATCTTGATAAATCTAAAAGTTGTTTTAAATCTTTTCAATTTTCAAATTATTTGAAAATTTTTGTCAGATCTTCTAAATATGTTTTAAAATGAATCGCATTTTTTCTACAACATTTAGAAAATCCTATAAATTAAAAAAAATTTCCTTAAAATCTTCAAAATTTTTTTTCGCAATTTTTTTAATCTTTAAAAGTCTTTTTAGATATTCTCTTAAAATAATTTCAAAAAAATGAAAAGTCATTTTCAATTTTCCTAGGAACCTTAAGAAGAAAGAAACTTCTAAATGTCTCTTAAAATTTCTCAATTAGATTCTACAAATAATACTGTGCAATTGTTATTTATACAGCATATAACAATTAAAATTGTAACATTCAAAGTTTAAAATCTTTTCGAAATTTTAATTATTCAAGACTTTCTATGTCAAACAATTCAGTTTCAAGTGGTTTACTTTTAAATATTTGGTTTCAATTAAATCGTCTTAAATAAACAGTCAAATATTGCTAAATATTAAATAATAATTTTTTTTAATCAAAATTTTTTTAATTGAATGGGTTAAAAATTCGAAGATTTTCGACTGAAACAATATTTTCAATGAAATAATAGCCTTTAATCGCGAATATATTTTATTCGCGAATTATTAAGTTATTTTTAAGTTAAAATTAGTTAATAAAGTTTCAATCGGATCTTTACAATTTTTTAATTACTTAAGACTTTCGAATTGAAACAGTTTGATTTCCAATGTTAAAATCTGCAAATTCGTAAATTTTGAACAGATTTAAAATCGCTTCGTTACATCAATTATGGTTAACATTTTAATACTTAAATTAAAGATTCTTTTTTGAAATTATTAATTTATATTTAGAGTTGATGAAATGAAAATGATAAATTATTTAAAGCACTTGGATAGGTTTTTCTTCTAAATATTTTTAAAGTAGACTTCGTTTCAAAAATCAGGTTTCTGAAATAATTTTTGTTAGGTTTTTACAATTTAAATTAAAATTTGAGTTGCTTCTTATATAAGAAACCACGTTCTTTTGTATGAAAAAAGTTTAAAAAACTCACGACAAATAATTATTTTAACACTAGTGTTTTTCTAACTGAATTTTTTCTTACTGTCGCTTCTTGCAAATTTAAAAAAAGTCTACATTTTAATTAATCGCAGCTCATTTTGTTGGAAACAAATTACAAACAATTCTGCGGTTTTCAATTTTGAAAATAAGTTAATGATTTTGAAACAGCTTTTTGATTAAGAAACATTTTTTAATAACTGATAAGAAGCGATTGTGGAAAATTATTTGATTGTATGAAACATTGTTAAAATTAGTGTTTTTTATAAGATTAAAAAATGCAATAAATATTTTGTTATTATAATGATTTAATTAGTAATATTATTTTTAATCTTAAAGGCATACAAAAAAGATTTCGATGGATTTAGCTGAAACTTTGTAATTTTTAAGGTTATAAGTGCCGGATGAAATATCCGTAAAACTAAATCCACAAAATGGACAGTTTTAGCGCTATGCGGCGCTAAGCGCTCAAGATCAATGAATAAAACGAATTACAACAGATTTTGTTACAAAAGCGATGTCAACATAGAAATCACGGTTCAGATCGTGGTCTGTCATATTTTCGCCTACACCGTTGACTCATATAGCGCGCTTCTCAAAACGATCAAACGCTAAGCGCCCAAGACTTGAACTTGACTATATGATTACTTTTTTAAAGACAGAAATAGTACCCAAAGTGACATTAGTAACTAGTGCGCACATCGACAATAACAGTGTACCCTTCGCCAGAGGGCCAAACGCTAAGCGCCCATGATCAGCGAATAGAACCAATCCTAGTAGCTTTAGCGACACAAGCGATGTCTGTATACGAAACACGCATCAAGAAGTGGTCAGTAACATGTTTAGCCAAACCAATGACAATATGAGTCAACAACGTTGACTCATATAGCGCGCTTCTCAGAATGGGCAAACGCTAAGCGCAGAAGATTTGAACTTGACCCTTGGGCGCTAACATTGGATCGTTTTGATAAGCGCGCTATATGAGTCAACGTTGTAGGTGAAAATATGACAGACCACGATCTGAACCGTGATTTCTATGTTGACATCGCTTTTGTAACTAAATCTATTGTAATTCGTTCTTTTCACTGATCATGAGCGCTTAGCGTTCGGCACTCTTGAGAACAGTACAATGTAATTATCGGAATGTACGCACTAGTTACTAATGTTACTTTGGGTACCATTTCTGCCTTTAAAAAAGTGATGAATTAGTCAAGTTAAAATCTTAGGCGCTTAGCGTTTGATCGTTTTGAGAAGCGCGCTATATGAGACAACGGTATAGGCGAAAATATGACAGTAACAAAATCTGTTGTAATTGTTTTATTCACTGATCTTGAGCGCTTAGCGCCGCATAGCGCTAAAACTGTACATTTTTTTGGATTTTTTTACGGATATTTCATCCGACACATATAAACTTAAAAATTACAAAGTTTCAGCTAAATCCACCGAAAGCCATTTCCCCATACATTTAGTGCGGGGTCCTTTATGAAATTCACAGAATTCATATAGTTCAAGAAACTTGCGGAGTATACGAAATTCAACGAATTCACGGTATTCATGTAACGCCCAGAATTCCTATAATTCAAGGATTTCATGGAATTCGCTAGATTTGTGGAATTCTCATATTTCATGCAATTCGCGGAACTCATGAAGTAAACAAATTTAAGGAATTTACGGAATTCAAGGAATTCAACGAATTTATGAAATTCCAGGAATTCATGAAATTCAACAAATTCACCGAAATCATGGAACCCACTAGATTTGTGATATTCAGGTAATTCATAGAATTTATGTAATTCGCGAAATTTATACAATTCATGGAATAAACGAAATTTATGGAATGTCCGGAATTCAATAAATTCACGGGAGCATAATTTTCATGAAATCAAAGGAATTCATGGAATCCAAAGAATTCAAGATATTCAAAAAATTCAAGAAATTTAAAGAATCCACGAAATTTATGCAATTCAAGGAATTAAAGAAATACGTGTAATTCCATGAAATGCGTGAGTTCCTTCAATTCCACGAATTCTTTGAATGTCGTAAATTCCTTGAATTCCATGCATTGCTTGAATTCCATGAATTTGATGTGATCCATATATTCCGGCATTTATATTAATTCCTTGAACTCCGTAACTTCTGTGAATTCATTCAATTCCATTAATTCCATGAATATGCGCGTTATATACTAAACGAAACTCTCGCTTTCAGTCAGCCTGTTCTCAGCCTTCCTAGTACTGTTGGCTCAAGCAGTTTCTCCGGGGAGCAGGGCGCCATTTCGCTGGGAGCGTGTGCAATTTTTCAGATTAGCACCCGCTTCCGGTGAAATCCTACGGTTGTCCATATGACAAATTTTTAATATATATATATAAAATTTGTCATAAGGACAACCGTAGGATTTTACCGGGAGCGGGTGCTAATCTGAAAAATAAATCGTTCGGTTTTGATTTCTCTAGAATCAAACCGAAGAGCCTATGACAAAGCCACCGAACGCGTCCTCGGGTTGCGGATAGAGGGTCCGAGTACCAAGGGTTTCTGCTGAATATGCTTACAAAAATAAACAGGCAGTCGCGGACAATTGTCCAGGGGTGGTCCCGAAGGAATTAACCCCAAGCGGAGGTGTAAAAATCGTGCCTAAAGCTGAATGGCGTTTGGGTGAGGTGTCTAGAACGATGACTCTGGGATACCGGGCGACCTTTCAGAGTACGCAGCCTTATCCTTGCATGCGGTGTCTACAAGGATGGACGAACCCCTTTCTCTAGCTTCTCCTGGGAACAACAATGACAATACTAAACATAGTTGTAGTAACTACAGTTCAAAACAACAGAACGCGCAGGGCTCCCGACAATGGGTCGGCAAACAATGCCAACCATTCTAGAACTGGGACAGCCAATCAAGATGGATTTAATGCGACGGATCGGTGGAATCTCGGGACCTTTAGGTCCCGAGATTCCGCACTTTTCGCAGCAACGCCTGTGAAACCATGCCGAACTACTCCGAAAAAGGGCTTTGTAAGCGGAACGCCTACTCTACCACAGCTAGAACAAGCCAGCATCACAGAAAGAGAAGCGACACTAAGACCAACAGCGGGCAGGCATCCAATAGAGGAAGAGCGATGCTTTGTGATCCGGAAAAACATCAACACTAAGGTTTCTCTCAAGCCTAAAGATCTAGCTGAAATGGATGATGAGCTTCGTGGAAATTTTTCCGAAGAATCCGACTTTTGGGCTATCAATTATTGTGTGTATAATGCAGCGAGAGCTTTGGCCGATGCGAACCGTAAAACAAAACCAACGGCTGATCATAAGACCAAAAGGGGAATGCATCAACTTGCCATAAAGATAGGCTGGGGAAGACAGTACGCGTCCCGCATTCAGTGTGTTATTGACTACATCACATCTGGCAGAAATTTTACGGCCCAGGTTCGAAAGTTCGCGCCCGAACTCCGGACCCGTTATCACACATTTAACAAGTTAAAGCTGCTGACCATCAGGCAGCATATTGTTGAGAAAATGCGGATACTATCTGATGATAACAGAAGTCTACAGTGGAGGGAGAGGTGGGTCAGAGAAAATCAACAGTTTCTCTCTGACCCATCTTGACTCTTCCTAGACCCTCCAGTTACTGTCGAACACCCACCCAAACCAGAGGAGGTGGAAGTATTTTGGAGAGAAGTCTACGAAGTGCAGCATAGACTGGACGAAAACTCAGAAAATATAAATAGCTTCAAGGAGTTATGTGTTGCCCTCATAACACCTGATAAAGAATGCCCACCCGTCACTACCGAGGAGGTGAAAAAAGTATTAAGAGGGATGAAGAACTCTTCTGCACCGGGACCAGATTGTATCAAAACCTTCTGGTGGAAGCAGTTTTCTTCAACCCATCAGCATTTGGCCCGTATTTTCACCTCATATTTAAAGTTGGAAGAACCGATTCCGGAGTGGTTGGTGGAAGGGCGCACAATACTCCTGCTTTTATAAGATATTCACAGCTATCCTAAATGATAGGATTGTTCGGGCAATTGAACCTGTGCGGCAAGAAATGTATGAACAACGAGGATCAAAGAAAGGCGTAGCCGGATGTCGGGAGAACCTGCTCATCGATAGATGTGTCTGCAAAGATACAGCATTCTACCAGCGTGACCTATCGATGGCCTGGATTGCTTATCGAAAAGCTTTCGATTCGACCTCCCATAGACTTATTATCTGTCTTCTGGAAATCTTTAAATTTCATCCGCAAATAGTTAAGTGCATAGAGAGATTGATGCCGCTTTGAAAAACCAGATTAACTATCTCGTCTGGAAATAATCGTGTGACAACTAACAAGGTCACCTTTCAGAGAGGTGTCTTTCAGGACGACACCATGAGCTCACTCCTCTTTTGCCTTACATCATTGCCACTATCTCTAGCACTTCGCCATTCCGACGGGTACTTGTGCGGCAAACCTGCAGATCAAAAGTACAAGGTCACTCATGTTTTTTACATGGACGATCTTAAGATCTGTGCTAAAAACAAAGAGCAACTACATCTAGCTCTAGGGATTGTCGAACGATATACTAAGGAAATTGGAATGGAATTTGGGTTAGACAAATGCGCTAAGGTTTATTTGAAACGAGGAAAACTTAATGGCATCCCTGAAGATCCCGAGCTCGTTGATAGAAGCGCTATACGACACCTTTGCGCTGGAGAGACTTATACATACCTGGGCGTGCCACAGAGCCGCATTCAGGATGTGACATTTATAAAGGATACTCTCCGAAGCAGATACAAACGTCTCATCCGGCAGATTTGGTCTTCTCAACTGTCGGCGACGAACAAAGTATCTGTTGAATGTTAGTTTAATGAAAGAAAGGGCGCCGTAGTTTTAAGAGAGTCTGGGAGTTGGAAGAATCCCGGAATTTGAAAAACATTGTTACGCACAAGAGGTTTAACACTTCATGAAAATGGGGCCTGAAGAGTGGGAGGTTGGGCATCGTGGGGTAGTTGTGCGGGTAGCGTCTAGAATAAGGGAGTGTCGGTTGAGCATCGAAGCGAGCAACATTGTGAACTAAGATAGAAACGAGCGGGATCTCTTATATTGTAAAGTTCAAGTCTTAACCCCCTATTTTCTTCTCTTATGTTACAATAAAGTGTGAGGTTTAAGTGTGACATTTTCTTGATTTAATAACAACCCTATTTTCCCAAGTATTGAATAAAAAACAACTGGCGACCGTGACAGGGCTTGAGTTGCAGTGACGGGTTGTGAGTAGTGTGATTCTTGTTCTTTGAATCAGTTGCTGTGACGGATTGTGATTTGTGTTTTTTTTAATCAAGAAAAATGGAGCAATTAGAAAGAAGAAGGATGAGTCTACGTACTGCGTTCACTAAATTCGCTAAATGCTCTGTTAGAGGACGGCGCATCTGGAACCGCAGAAATAACCGTGGCATATGGCTTGGTGGCTGATAAGCACAAAGAATTAGAAGACAACGCGGCGAGTATTATAAATGCACTGTTCTCTGCAGAAGCCGAAGACGATGAGGTCCAGAAGGAGATCGACGAGCACGACGGGTACAAAAGCAAATTTCTGTTAACTAAGTACAAGTTCGACAGCAAGATGGACGCGAGAAGCGTCAGGGCACCGAGTTCGAGTCCAGCGAATACAGCAAGTAACAGTACATATCAAGTGGAGGCAAGAAAGACTTATAACTTGCCAAAAATAGAATTGGAAAAGTTCAGCGGTAATGTGCGTGAGTGGCTTCAATTTTGGAGCTTATTTAAGAAGATACACGAAGATGTGAATATGGGCAAGGAAGATAAGTTTCAATATTT
>NC_046660.1:99687278-99688950 GCF_010883055.1 Belonocnema kinseyi | reverse complement strand
AAGTTCAGCGGTAATGTGCGTGAGTGGCTTCAATTTTGGAGCTTATTTAAGAAGATACACGAAGATGTGAATATGGGCAAGGAAGATAAGTTTCAATATTTAATATAAGCAATGGTGCCTGATTCTTGTGCGGCGGAACTAGTGAAAAGTTACCCGCCGACCAGTGAAAATTATGAAAAGGCGATGGATAGTTTAAAGAAGCGTTTTGGACGAGATGATCTGCAGATTGAAGTTTATGTGCGCGAGCTTTTGCAGTTAGTACTGCAAAATGCTATGTCCTCGAAAGAAGTACATCTCGCTAGTCTGTATGACAAAATTGAGTCGTATTTACGAGCTCTGGACACGCTGGGTGTCACTACAGACAAGTTCGCGGCGATGCTGTTTCCCTTAGTGGAATCTTCGCTTCCCGAAGAGTTGTTGCGCGTGTGGCAGCGGTCGAACAGTGCGAGTGAAACGAACACCTCAAGTAGTTCGTCTGATGTATCCAAAACGCGGTTGAATAAGCTGATAAGTTTCCTGGAGTCCGAAGTGCAAAATGAATCAGGGATCTCCATGGCTGTGCAAGGTTTTAGTTTCAAACAAGAAAATGAGTCAGAACGCACGAAGAAATCCAAAAATCAGCATGCAGGAAGGGATGTGCCAAGTACGCGCAATTTGCTAGCTGCTAAGGGTAAAGAAAATTCGTGTGTATTTTGTGAAAAGAGTGACCATGATAGTGCAAAATGTTTCAAAGCTAAGAATATGTCGCCTTCAGAGAGGCAATAGGTTTTAAAGAGAAAGCGCGCGTGTTTTAGCTGCTTAAAGATCGGGCATAATAGCAGATTTTGCCGTGTAAATGTGAAATGTTCGAAATGCGCGCGACGCCATGTGGACATTATGTGTTTTAAAGACGAAAACCGAGCGGACAACGACAAACCAAAACATTCAGTGAGTGCAGTGAATATACGACAGAGTGCAATTTGGCTTTGTCGTCTGAAGTCCCGACGACGTGCATGCAGACGCTGAAAGTAAGAGTACGTAACGATCCGCGACGGCAACTTAAAGGGTAGATACTGGTGTAATTTTCAAGCAATGGATGAAAAGGTTATTTGTGCAGATGTGCCATCGGTGACAAAAGGAAGCTGGCTGCAAGAACTAGAGAAGATGAACGTGGCTTTAACAGATGTGTGCAGCGAAGAAAATACCGTGGCTATTCTCATCGGGGCAGACGTAGACGGGAAATTACTCACCGGACGTCTACATGTGTTAGAAAGCGGATTAACGGCAATAGAGACTTACCTGGGTTGGACACTGATGGGTAAAGTACCAACAAAAGAGCCTACAACAAACGGGCGAGGGAATTTAGCAGTGTCCGCTATTTCTATGTTCACTCAGAATGCTGATATTAAGGATCTATGGTCTTTAGACGTTTTGGGGAATAAAGACCCTACAGATCTAGAGGTGGCAGAAGCGTTCAGGGAAAGTGTCGTTAAGAATGGTGAAGGCCGCTATGAAGTGAAGTTGCCCTGGCTTGAGTGTCATCCAGAACTTAAAGACATTAAAACGATGGCTATGCAGAGATTGGAGCTTATGGTGAAAAAGTTGCAGGTAGCCGAAAAATATGAAGAGTATGACGGTATTTTTCAGGAATGGCTGAGAGAAGGGATTATAGAACGCGTCCCTCCGGAAGAAG
>NC_046660.1:99686001-99687178 GCF_010883055.1 Belonocnema kinseyi | reverse complement strand
GGTGAAAAAGTTGCAGGTAGCCGAAAAATATGAAGAGTATGACGGTATTTTTCAGGAATGGCTGAGAGAAGGGATTATAGAACGCGTCCCTCCGGAAGAAGAAGTCCATTGGGGTAATTATCTGCCTCATCGTCCCATTTTTAAGAAACATTCGACGACCAGCACGAGGCCACTATTTGACGCGTCGGCAGGCTCTCCCTCTCTCTACAGATGTCTGGAAAAAGGACCGAACCTCATCGAACAAGTCGGAGATATTTTATTGCGCTTTAGAGAAGGTAGTATTGGCGTGATGGCGGATATAAAGAAGTCTTTTCTGCAGATTAGTGTAGACCCGGCGGAACGAGATTTTTTGAGATTTTTATGGTACGACGCTGAAGGTAAGATGATTATTTATCGGCACTGCCGAGTAGTTTTTGGTGTATGCAGTAGTCCATTTATTTTAGGTGCACACGGAGCTTAAGCATGCTAGAGTTGCGATGACACTGAACGATTTAAGAGAAAAGTTTTGGATCATGAGAGGGCGAAGAGTCGTTAGAGAAGTTATTAAAAAATGTGTAGATTGTCGCCGACACGATTCTAAATCGGTTAATGCACATACCGCTTCGTTACCGCTCGATAGGGTAAGAGATGCCGCGGTATTCGAGGTAGTAGGAGTAGATTTCGCAGGTCCGATTTATCTGAAAGGCGGACAAAAGGCCTGGATATGTATTTTTAAATGTGCGGTGTATAGAGCAGTTCACTTAGAGCAAGTTAATTCTTTGAGTGTAGCGTCGTTTTTATTGGCATTACGACGGCACATAGCTAGGCGAGGCAGACCCAGCGTGATTTTCAGTGACAATGGCAGTAATTTTGCAGGCTTAAGTAATCAGTTAAAAGGACTAGATTATAAGAAAATCGCAAAGACTCTCACGATACAGCAGATAGAGTGGAGGTTTAACCCTCCGTCAGCACCCTGGTGGGGAGGCTTCTGGGAACGTCTTATTGGTATACTGAAAAGATTGCTTCGGCGTACACTTAAAAATCGTGTTTGAATTACGAGGAAATGTTGACGACGTTAACCGATTGTGAAGCGGTAATAAATTCGCGACCGATTACCTATTTACCTGATAGTCATGATGAGATTGTACCATTGACTCCATCTATGTTCTTGCAAGAAGTGAAAGAAATCGGCGTAATA
>NC_046660.1:99680456-99685901 GCF_010883055.1 Belonocnema kinseyi | reverse complement strand
AGCGAGGGCGCATACTTTGAATAAAATATTTGTTATCATTCTCTTGAAATAAATGTGTTTTTTTCTTGAAAAAATACCTGTTTCATATGTATACACCTGGTAAAATTTGATTCCCCCAGTGTTTGTCAAATGTCCACATTTTAAGACCCTCTGAAACCGAAAAACAGGTTTTTACGAATGTGTCTGTCGGTATGTCTGTCTGTGAACACGATAACTTTCGAAAAAATTATTCTATTAGATTTGCGTTTGGCACGCTCGTTTAGTGTCCTGAACTCTAGGTCAAGTTCGTTAGCGAGCCATTTTGGATAAAAATTCAAAAAGTGGACACATTTTGAATAATTTTTAGACCTGTTTTTTTAAAATTCCAAAATTCTCTGTACGGTTATTTATAGTATTCAAAAAGTTGAATAATTTATCCTGATGACTTTTTTTTGAAAAATCAAAAATTACCAGAGTTAGAGCATTTTCAAAATAAAAAAAAAACAAATTAAAATGGACATTTTAAGCCAAACAAACCCATGATACGAAAAAAATCAAGAGAAGAAAAACGTTCCTTTCCGAAATCCCTACAAGATCATGATAACAATTTTTTTAATTTGGTCGAAAAGTTGAAAATTCCAAATTTGATCGTACCGAAAATTTTTGAAACCACATTTTTTCAAGATTTAAAAATTCTATGTACGGTTGTTCATAGTACTCAAAAACTCAAAAAATTTATCCCTATGATTTTTTTCTATAAATAGAAAATCATCAGAGTTATAACATTTTCAAAATCCCCCCAAAAAAGTAAAATGAACATTTTAAGCCAAACAACGCATGATATGAAAAAAATCGAAGAGAAGAGAAGGTTTGCTTTTTGAAAGCCCTACAAGATTATGATAACAACATTCTCAATTTGGTCAAAAAGTTGAAAATTCCAAATTTGATAGTACAAAAAAATGTTGAAACCACATTTTTTTCAAGATTTAAAAGTTGTATGTACGGTTGTTCATAGTACTCAGAAACTCAAAAAATTTAGCCCCATGATTTTTTTCTATAAGAAGAAAATTATCAAAGTTAGAGCATTTTCAAAATCCAAAAAAAAAAAAAACTGAAATGGACATTTTAAGCCAAACAACGCATGATATGAAAAAAAGCCAAGAGAATAAAAACTTTGCTTTTTGAAATCCCTACAGAACTACGATAACAACTTTTTTAGTTTGGTCGAAAAGTTGAACATTCTAAATTTGATCGTAACAAAAATAATTAAAAACTCAAAAATTCCATTTTTTGGTCAAACTATGCAAGATGCGAAAAAAAAACGAAAAAGCTCCAATTGCGCGCCCTGGAAAGAACTACAAATTTATGATAAATCACTTTTCGATATAAGCTACGAAAAAAAATGAGCCAAAAATTGTTCACCTAAAAAAGAGGTATAATTTTTTATAGGACACGTAGTTTTTGCTTTAGTCGTAAAAAATATCATTCAAAATAAAAATACTAAATTTGTTTGAAAAAACGACACAAAGTATGAACTTAAATTACCAGACAAAAGTTGTTCGCCTAAAAATTTATATAAATTTATTATTAATCATTTTTTGATTGGACGAGTAGATCTTCTTTTAATCATAAAACATAAGATAAAAAATGCAAAAAAGAACATTTTGGAAAAAGTGCAGTAAAGACGAAAGATGACATAGGCTCCTGTAAAGGACCGTGTATAGGTTCCTGTATTAGACCCTATGCAGATGCGCAGTAGTTTTTATTCAATCGTAAAAAACTTCATTGAAAATAAAAAATTATTATAACAAGGAAATAAGATAATATATCTTCAACTTGAACTAAGAATTGAAATGAGTAGGACTTAAATAAGTTATCAAAGTTTTAAATCAATGGAAAAATTAATTTTATTGGCAAAAACTCAGGGTTAAAACATTTATTCTACGTACATTCTTATACACATCTATATCTATAAAATTAAAATATATACTTTGGTTTCGCAAGGGAAAATTGTGAGTTCATGCAGCGTAGACTTCGAAGTTTGCCCAACAACAATACAATAATTGTCAAGTTTTTTGAAATGATGCAATGCGCTTAAGCCTAAGACAATCTTGCATTCTTTGAGTGTCACTTGCACTTTTAAAATATTATTCCACCTCGCTTTAAGGAATTTTTGATTCTCTAAGGTATCTTTAGTCGTTACATAATAAACTGTCGTTTTACAACTAAGATAATAATCTTTGGCGGATTTGGTTATCTGCTCTTTTTTAGGAACTGATGCCATTATCTGTAAAAAAGTCCAAAAATTATATTTTAAGTTTCAGTGAAATAGTCTAGTCAGAAAATTATATAATAATATGTTTACATTAATGTAAATCACAGTATGATAAATGGTTTTTATAACTTACCAAAATATAGATGAAATAAGGTCAGAACAACGAACAATAATAATTTCACAACTTCACTGAGTTCAAAAAGAAACTAGAAAGTTTGTATCAGCTCACTAACAGAGTTTTGGCATTTGTAAACTTAAGCTGTACTCTTATATAGGTTTCAATCCCTTTGCAAATGGATTAACTTCTTAGGAATAGTGTATTTAATTTACTACGTACGATGTTTCTTGAATCCTGTAAGTACAATCTGTCCGAATTGTAATAGTTAAGAATATCCATGTTCAAGTTCTTAAATATTTATAAACCACTTTAACTACAAAAGGTTTGAAGTAATTTCAAAATCCTTTCGCTTCTCTTCTGCAAAATTCACAATTCAAATTTAGAATCTCTTAAGCGCTTTTTTCATATTCTTCAAGTATTATAAACATTTTTAAATTAACTATAATGGGTATCATCTCAAACTAACCTTAGATCTCAAATTTTTCATCTTTTAGTACATACTAAAGAAAAGAAAATAAACTTTTCTATTATTTTGGTAACGGATGGGACCACTCATACCGAATCTTAGAAGTTCATAAAAAAGGAATTGCAAACCAAACAATTTTTATGTATTCTATATGAATAAGCAGACAAATAATTGTATATTTCATTGAATATTTTACATTAATAATCCAGTACTATATTTTATCCATCGTTTAAACTGTTTAACACTGCGCTCTTCTACCGATTTGTGCCCTAATTTTGCTCCTGGAATATCATATTCCGTGATTTTTTCCGGATTTTTAAACATTTTTTTGAAGACGACAGATGTCGACAAATGTAAACAATGGACTTGCTCGCCACACTTTTCGCACTTTTTTCGCACTTTTTTTTCTAAATATACTTACAAATTTGTTGTCCTCAAACTCTTATTTATTTACACATTTATTTTTCGTTTTTATTTTTATTTAAAATATTTTCCATGCATTTCGACACAAAAACTGTTAGAAAAATACGAAAATGACGTAAAATCCTGGCACGTGCGCACTGTCGACGTCTAGAATAAAAAGGTTTATTCTGAAGCTGAGTTAATATTGAAGATTTCAGCTAATAATTTTTATAATTTCTAAGTCAAATATCACAAAAAATGTAGACTTTAACATTCTGTAGTAGCGGAGACGAAATTTTAAAAGTTGGTGAACACCCAGCTTATAAGAATAATTCGCCTCTTCTTACCTCTCATCATTTGAATCTGAGATGCATCGTTGCAATTTTTATAATCATGCGGATTATAATTTTCGTTGCAGTTAGTCAAAAGCGTTTGATTTCCATATTTTATTCAATAAGTAAAACAACAGATTTTATCGCCAATTAATTACGTACAACCTGCAGATATTCACTTTATCTAATTAATTAAGATCGAAGTACAAAACGATTTCGACACTTGTCAAACGTCAATTATCACTCACGTACCGTTACATTAGTGAAAACCAACTCCATTTTTTAAGAAAGTACTTAATGCACGTCCCGAATGTATTTATGAAGAATTGTAATGTTGTGTTACATTTTTTTTTTAAATTCGTAACTAATTATTTATTTGAAATACGTAGTGAATCCTGGGGAATGTAACCTTTTTTCACAATTTGGTTATGCGTATACTTTCCGCACGTCTTTTGAGTCTCGAAGCCTTTGAACAATCGGCGCAAGATCTCGAGCGCGGGAGATTTGGAAACCGAATTAAAATTGCCTATATAGTACTTTTTTGCATTACACAAATGCAAGAAGGATTGCATTGCATGTTAGAGTTTATATAATTATATTCTTCCGCAGAAGTGTGAAGGATCAGTCAATGTCTTGTGAGCTAACGTTTGCTTTCCTTAAATCGCCCGGATTGAAGTCCGGTACGGAGGGTTTCATTTTTGCATGCCAAGACAGTGTCATTACCACCTTAATATACCGTTGCCACATTTTGAACCAAGACATTCCTGATGATAGCTGCAGGGCTTGCCATGCACACCCCGAGTATTTAGCTCACATACTATCTAGTTATCCAACTCACGCGGGAACGACCTACATTCAAAAGCACAATGCGGCACTAAGAGTGCTTTATTACCATCTGTGTCACTCTTACGGCATTAACCTTAATATCGCTCCTCTAAATGCTCCTAGGGAAATCGAGTCAATTGTCGAGAATGGGAAGTGCCACATATACTGGAACTTTATATTCTCTACAATTGTTTCTGTTGCTCACTCGAGGCCTGACATGGTTCTTCTTGACTTCGAGAAGCGAACCATGTTCGTTATCGAAATTCGGCACGAGCTGACAAAAACATCATAGTCAAGAAGAATGAAAAGAAAGAGAGGTATAGAGACCTTATAAGAGGGTTGCAACGATTGTACCCGGAATATTATGTTAAACTAATCGTCCTTATCATCGGCGCTCTTGGAGGTGCCAATCTTTCACTTGCTAATGGCCTAAAAAGCATCCCTGTGTGTCAACAATATGCTAAAAACACTTGCGGGAAAAATGCAGACGTCGGTAGTCCTTGGGTCGCTCCGTGTTCTTAGGGTGCACGAGGCTTTTGCTGGATCGTCGTATTGATTCCTTTACAGGCTGTAACCACCTATCTCACGGTCATGAGACGTGGTTATGGCTGAAATTTTACCGCGATTTCGCTGGGAGTAGGTGCAATTTTCCTGATTAGCACCCGATCCCGGCGAAATCCTGCGGTTGTCCTTATGACAAATTTTTAATTATATATATACACACTCCAAACATTTAGCTCACATACTATCTACTATCGACGAGAAAACTATAAGCATCTGCCTTTGAAGGTTAACAAGTCAATCAAAAAAAATGCTAGCGTAACAAAAAACCAGTCATTTAAAACCTGAAAGTGTTCTGCGTCAATGAGCATGATTTCTTATACAAGGGGCGATGGAAAAAATTTGAAAAAATTCATGTGTTTCAGGAAAACTGTTGTGAACCAGCTGCAGTTGAGAAATTTAAAAAATAATAAAAATTGTTGCTTAAAAGTACAAAAATGTGCAACTATATTATCTTCAGTTCTAATACAGATATTAAAGCGATTCA
>NC_046660.1:99678699-99680356 GCF_010883055.1 Belonocnema kinseyi | reverse complement strand
CTCTTTTATGGTTTGCACTACTTGCTTCAATTTGTTTGCTTTTATTGATGTGATATGTTTAGATTAAGATTTTTTAAAGAAATGTGCTTATGTGCAGTTTGCTTTTTTTCATGCTATGTACTTAGATCTTAAGTTCCATGCATGACTGACGCCTACATACCACCCTTTTTGCGGGGGAGGATGTTGAATGTTAGTTTAATGAAAGAAAGGGCGCCGTAGTTTTAAGAGAGTCTAGGAGTTGGAAGAATCCCGGAATTTAAAAAACATTGTTACGCACAAGAGGTTTAACACTTCATGAAAATGGGGCCTGAAGAGTGGGAGGTTGGGCATCGTGGGGTAGTTGTGCGGGTAGCGTCTAGAATAAGGGAGTGTCGGTTGAGCATCGAAGCGAGCAACATTGTGAACTAAGATAGAAACGAGCGGCATCTCATATATTATAAAGTTCAAGTCTTAACCCCCTATATTCTTCTCTTATGTTACAATAAAGTGTGAAGTTTAAGTGTGACATTTTCTTAATTTAATAACAACCCTACTTTCCCAAGTATTGAAAAAAATAGTATCTGCAACGAACATGCTTGCCGTCCCGGTACTACTCTATTCATTTGGAGTAGTTCCATGGACGAAGAATGAGCTCAGATCCCTTGATATCGGGACAAGAAAGGTTATGCACATGAACAAAAGCATGCATCTTAATTCTTCCGTTCCACGACTGTACACCTCACGCCGTCAAGGTGGTAGCGGAATATTGATTCTTGAATGTCTTCACTACAGGATTATTCTGGGTACAGCACATAGAGTCGCAAATGGAAGAGACCCTCTTCATAAAAATGGTCAGTAATCACAAAGAAGTGGGCAAAGGAACGTTTCTGTACAAAGCAGCGGAGGAGACTGCAGAAACACTTGGACTTACCTTCAGTATTAGGGTTGAACAAAATGCATCAAATCTTATCTATCTCGAGTACTCACTCCTGAAAGCCCGGATTAAGAGAGCACAAGAAAAAAACTTTCGTGAATAGCTCCTCGATAAGAGGATGTACGGTATCTTTCGCAGAAATGTGGAAGATCAGTCATTAACCTTAATATCACTCCTCTAAGCGCTCGTAGGGAAAATCGTAGGGAAAATCTTCTTGACTTCGAGAAGCGGACCATGTTCGTTATCGAATTTTCGGCACCAACTGACAGAAACATCATAGTCAAGAAGAATGAAAAGAAAGAGAGGTATAGAGACCTTATAAGAGAGTTGCAACGATTGTACCCGGAATATTATGTTAAACTAATCGTCCTTATCAACGGCGCTCTGGAAGGTGCCAAGCTTTCACTCTTTAATAGCCTGAAAAGCATCCCTGCGTGTCAACAATATGCTAAAACACTTGCGGGAAAAATGCAGACGGCGGTAGTTCTTGGGTCGCTCTGTGTTCTCAGAGTGCACGCAAATTTTGCCGGATCGTCATATTGATTCCGTTACAGGCTGTAACGACCTATCTCACGGTCGTTCTAATACAGATATTAAAGCGATTCAAACTGCAAACTGTAATGCATAGGCTCTGTATTTATTTTCGATCGCACGTAAGGATGTGTATGTCTTATTTTTGTGAAAATCGCGATATTTTTAGACATTTTTTGTTGGAAAACAAGTGACAGAAAGCAGGGGGGGGGG
>NC_046660.1:99675754-99678599 GCF_010883055.1 Belonocnema kinseyi | reverse complement strand
AAAATTAATGCTCCCCGCAAATGGTTGTTTGAAGGCACGTATTTCGACATTTTCAAGAGCGAAAAAAATCACGATGTCATATGAAACTTGAAATGTTTGGTACTGGATATTGTTGACAGTTGACAATACGCCAATTAGCACAAATGGTAAGTTCCGACAGTGCCTACAAGTGTGCCTACTGGCCGCTAGATGGCAATACCGGTTTCATATGTATACACCTGGTACACAAATCTAATACCTTCTCTGATGAGAATATAAAAACTGAAGTTGTGATGAGAATGTATGTGCCCACGCAGCGCGCCGATTTCTTATTGTTAATATCGTGTTTCACGATGAAAACACAAAATACAGATGCTGTCAAAAAGTTATCTATAACAAATTTATAGATCTTTTTGAAATGCACAATTTTTGTTCAGTCATTTTTTTACCCATTTTGCACATTTTAACCGCAAAACGTAATTTTTTATTTTTCATTCTTTTTTCATTCTGTCAAAATTTGAATTTTCAATTTTTTAAGAAACATCAAAAAGGTGTTTAAACAATCTTGTAGGGCATTGAAAAAGAAACATTTTTCTTCTCTTGACTTTTTTTCATATCATGCGTTATTTGGCTTCAAATGTTGATTTTCGTGTTTTTTGTAATTATGTAAATGCTATAACTGTGGTAAATTTTGGTTATCAGGGTAAATTGTTCATCTGATTGAATGCTATGAATATCCGTACAGACAATCTTTGATTTCTAAAAAAAGTGATCTCAAAAATTTTCAAAATACACTCCCTTTTTGAATTTTCACCCAAAATGGCTGGCTAGCGAACTTGACCTTTATTTTATGAAACTAAAAGAGTATAACAAAGGCCAATCCAATCTGTCAATTGTTTCGAAAGTTATCGTGCCAACAAACTAAAAATCTACAGACACACGCACATACAGACAGACATATTCGTAAAAACCTGTTTTTCGGATTCAGGAGGTCTGAAATGGTGGAAATTTGACAAGTTCATGCATCTTTTTACAGGTAGCGTAGCTTCAACAAGATATAGTTGTTTTAAATAAGGATTTTTCAAGTTTTTATACGTGCAAATGTCCCATCCGTTACTTTCGAATGGCCGTTCAGTAGAAAGGTTAGTTGAGGTTGTGTTTGGCAGGTATCAATATTTTCTTTCTTTGCTAACATTTGCTTACATATTAAATGAAGCATTGTTATCGGGGTTTCGAACCTCCTAAATTTTTTGATAAAAATAAAATTTATTTAATACTTTCACTTGAGAACGCAAAACTATTATATTTATGTATTTATAACCAGTTTATATGAAAGAAGGAAAATTTGTTAGTACATTCCTTATACCAGGAAATCACTAACAAATGGCTTTTTATTGTCTAAACTTGAAAAAGAGAAGTAGAAAATTTAATATTGTCTTATTTTATATTTGTATGAATATTAAATATTCACTTAAACAAAGTTCTGAACCGCAAATCTTATATAAAAGAAAATATTTATACCTGTCATACAAAACCTCAACTAAGCTTTCCACTAAATCACGTTTTTTTCCTTTTAATGGTGGTTTTCTACTCTTTGCACGTTTTTCACCGTTTTTTTTAATAGACTTAAAAATGTTCTACCTTAAAAATCTGTTATTTACAACTTAATTTGTTGTTGTTTTTATTAACAATACTTTCCATACATTTCGACACAAAACTGTTCGAAAAATACGAAAATTATGTAAATTTCGGCACGTGCGCACTGCCGACGTCTAGATTAAAAAGCTCTATTAGAATGAGCCATGGCCATATAACGAAATTTTCAAAAGTTTCACCACTCGGTTTTTGAGTATACACCATATTACAAAACATTAATAAAGATTTCAAAATGTTTCAAGGATTTTAAAATATTTAAAAGGATATTGAACATTTTATAATGGCGTGTTTATCAGATTTTAAATATTTCATAACAATTTTACAAAGATTTTAAAAAGATGACAAGGGTTTCAAAGATTTTGAAATGGTAACAGTTCACCAGATTTGAAAGATTTTAAAACATTTGGAAGATTTGAAAAGGTTTCAAAACATTTTAGAAGATTTTTTTTACTAATTATAGATTTCAAATAATTCAATGATTTCCAGGAATAAAAAAGATCTCGCAAACAAAGATTTAAGAAAAATTTCCCAAAGAAACTACGTCCCGAGAATTTTTATGAACACATTCTAATATTGTGTTACATTGTTTTTAATTCGTACCTCCCCTACCGAAAAGAATCTTTGAGTATATACTAAAAATTCTTTAGGTCAAAGAAGCTCAGAGAAATTCTCCGCAGGCACTCAGGTAGATATTTTTAAAGGTCCAGGAAGCTCGTTTAAATGGTCTGAAGGCTTTAAAATATCCTTTCCGAAATTGAAATAAGAATACGATCATAAATAACAAGCAGAGAGGCTATCTCAATAGAGTAGCCGACACTCAAGGGTCCTTTGTTAAGCTTTCGGATTAAAATTTAGAAGTAGATTTTTATAATTTCACAGTTAACAGCATAAAACATAATAATTCGGAATCAAAATCACCCATCACGTCATGGTTGAGCCATAACCTCAAAAAATGACGAAAAATCATGCACTGAGGCAAATAAATTTCAAAATAATGCCAGTGATGCAAATTTTCACTTCAGAAACATGTCGACAACTGTGAATGATCAACCCTTGCCTGATTTCGACTTATTTAACATAACTTTACCCAACAGAACCTGACCTCAACCAACCTGAATTAACAGAAATTTATTCAACTACACGTAAAGCTCTGGAAGCATATTTTCCCAGTAGCAAATGTGTGCTACATCGAATGGGTCAACTCGAGCCT
>NC_046660.1:99663656-99675654 GCF_010883055.1 Belonocnema kinseyi | reverse complement strand
TCTTGCGTACTTTTATATTTTGACATTAATAACAGTAAATGTCTGGAGTTTCGTAACCACTTGTTGCTAGCATTACACTTAAGTTAAGTTGTGTTGCGTTAAGCAAAATTTCGTTAGGTTCTGTTAGTTAGATTCATTTGTTGGTTAAGATCGAGTTAACCTATTAAATATAGCACACATTTAAGACTGAGAAACGTACGCTTACATAGCTATACGTGTGGTTGAATTTCGTTCGGCTAGGTTAGGTTAGGTAAGGTTTTGTTAGGTTAGGATAGGTTAAACCTCTATGCAGGTTAAGACGAAACTGAATGAAACGGTACCGTAAACACAACGGGACAACACAATGAGTTTAATTGTGTTACGTGAAGTTAAGTTAGGTTAGGTTTTTTAGGTCAGGATAGGTTTGACCTCTTTGCAGGTTAAGACCTAGTTGATTCAAACGGTACCGCAAACACAACGGGACAACACAATCAGTTTAACTGTGTTTCATGAGGTTAGACTAGGTTAGATTTATTTCTAGGTTAGGCTCGAGTTGACCCATTCGATGTAGCACACATTTGCTACTTGGAAAATATGCTTCCATAGCTTTACGTGTAGTTAAATAAATTTCTGTTAATTCAGGTTAGGTGAGGTCAGGTTCTGATGGGTAAAGTTATGTTATATAAGTTGATATCAGGCAAGGGTTGATCCTTCACAATTGTCGACATGCTTTTGAAGTGAAAATTTGCATCACTGGCATTATTTTGAAATTTATTTGCCTCAGTGCATGATTTTTCGTCATTTTTTGAGGTTATGGCTCAACCATGACGTGATGGGTGATTTTTGATATCGAATTTGAATTCAGCGGTCCAATATCCATAGGAATACGCGTGTCTTGTTACCAGATCCGCGCACTTTTTTTTGTGAGCCTGTGTAATTTGAAGAGAAATTTAAAAAGGGAGAACGGATTAGCCACGACCAACTACTGTAAATAACTCTGCCCGCCCGGTACGTGACGACTACAAAAGGAACATTATATTACCGTCGCACCACTCTTAAAAGGACTACTAAAAGGATCTTGAAAAGGACCCAAATCTCTCAAACTATCTCCGAGACTATTTTGTTTCAAATCGACTTTGTTTATAGACTCAAATGGGCCAGGCTATTTCGCTAAAGAAAACTCAGAAATTTCTTTCGGTAGGGTCACTATTTATCTGGAATGCGTGGTGAATCCTCGGGAACATATCCTTTCTTCAGAATTTGGTTATACGTATATTTTGCGCACGTCTTCTGAGTTTCGAAGCCTTTGACCAATCAGCGCAAGATCTCGAGCGCGGGAGATTTGGAAACCGAATTAAAATCGCCTGTATAGTACTTTTTTGCATTACACAAATGAAGGACGGGTTGAAATGTATGCTAAAGTTTATATAATTAGATTCCCTATGACTACATAGTAAACGTCCTTACTGTTGTATAAAAAAATCCTCTACTTGTGGGCCAAATTCTAAATTAGACGTGGAATGTTCCGGCATTAGTTTAGATTTTATAAAACCTAATCAATGTGAAGAAAAAACGACAACAATAAAACTAAATGCGGAGTTATTTGGATCATGTTTTTTCAGGGAGATATCGATTGGAGGTAAATAGCTTCACGTAGAAAGTTTTTAAAAAAGACAGTCTCAGCGCTAGATCGAAATTAAAAGAGGGTAAATTGATATTTCGCACGATACAGTAGAGATAAGTAGTATGAGAAGAAGCAAAAGATATGAAGCAAAAAGCTCTCTTGCCTGTTTATACCCTCACGGCTGGAGGCGTCTCAGGTGTATCGGATTTCAGTGGTTCCGGTTTCCAGAAGCAGCCCCTTTTTACCCACGGAGTAAACGAAAACGTTTATACAAAATGGCTATAAAATCCGATCGGTGGGCGACGAAACTGGAAGTTAGGAGGGTGGTGAAGGTGTACTGAAGGTGGTGAGCAGAAAAGGGGTGCCGTGAAGTTGCCTGAACTGGTAAAGAGGGTTGCCAAAGGCAACGTAGGCGGAGGATGGAAGTGCGAGGTCGGTCTAAGAATCCATCAGCGAAACGGGTAATCAGGTGGAGCTCCGACTATATACTGGAGCACTTTCAGAAATCCAATTTCGCCGGCCATTTTTGCGTCATATTCGGCGGACTTTCTTTTCTATTCTTCGGGGACGGTTGCCCCCTGCCCAAAGAATGAAAAGGAACTTAGTTCCTTGCTGACTGTCGAGTCAACGATAGAAAATTATTTTCCACCCGGAAAAATCTTTTACGATGAAATAAGCCGACCTCCAAAAGCAGGACCTCGATAAAAAAAACTACACAAACTCATAACAGGTTCATCAAATTGTTATTGAAAAATAGGATATTTATAATTATTTATAATTAAAATTATAATGCCATTATTTAGAAATAAACGTTACTATATATAAACATTTCCAAGAAAACTGTACGGAAAGTCTCTCAAATTATTCATTCCAGTCTTAATTACAACATAATAACTTTAACTGAATGTAATTGATTGAAAGTTTAAGGAAATATATAACTTTATGTTTTAAGCCTTCAATAATAATTGTACTCCAATGCAATTTCTTTTAATAATTAATAGATGCCGAGGAATTCAATAAATTCCTTGAATTGCATGAATACGCGCGCTCAGCCTCTACCTTACTGAAAATATGCTTTTTACCGGTACCATCAGTATATGGGTAATTCCAAGCGAGATTTACACCGTAAATTTTTTTGCGTGAAATATTTTGTTTCGTTCTTTGTTAAAAAATATTTAATACGAATTTTTTCTATCAATATGATATGCAAAATTTCCGATAAATAAATTTTTGAAAATTATCGTTTACAAAAAAAATGATCGTCTTAACATGTTTATAACTTGAAAACTTTCTATTAAAAAAATTGTAAACATTTTTTATAATATGCGGCTGATCTCGAACTTTAAAATAACGTATACTGCAAAATTTGCTCATTGAATTTTCATAAATAGATTGGACAAAGAACGAAAAAAAATTAGGGGGTGAATCTCCGTGGAATGACCACGTCGTTTTAACCTTCTCAGCCTAGACTGGGTTAATTTTACCGGGACGATATTTTCAGTTCGCTGTATCTTTAGAATGCGGCAATGAGAAGTCCGTGCATAAAAAAATATTGGGGGGGGGGGCATACTACTATTTCATCACTCGAGTAGTCCCAGTCGGGCCTTAACCAGTGATCCCCGATTTAAAACGAGGTACATTCCAAACCTATCACAGGTCTATATGCGTGTGAACATAGTAGGAGACGATGTACATGACTGGGTTGTGCACGCAACCCATTTCTCCTGTTCTGAATTTGAAAACTCGAAGGTGCACGATAGCCGGTCGGAACACTTCTGCGGTTCTATTTATATCTCTATCTGCTTTGAAATAAAATGAAGAGATTGGGATTTTAATATTTCCAGAATTCGATCCTGGCGATTCTCATGATTTGAATACTTCGCGAGCCTTTTTATATGGGTATATTTTGAGGTTACGTTATTACAAGTATAAAATATAAATGATATCAAGATTAATACTATTTTATATATACACATATTATTAATGATAATATTATAATTATTTTATATTATAATAGTCTTATTTATACCTTAATCCGCATTTGAATGAAATTAAAGAAATTTGCGATTTTAGAATTCATCTCGTTTGGATAAAAACTCAATTATTTGGTTGAAAAATTAATGATTTTCTTGAAAATGTAACTGAAAATTTAAAAAAATTTACTATTTGGTTGAAAGTTTAATTCTTTGATTGAAGACTCATATTTTTCGTTTAAAAAATTCAACTTTTTGTAGATAATTTGTCTTTTTGACTTTAAAATTGAATAATTTCGTTGAAAATCCATGTGTTTTGTTTGAAATTTGTCGTTTTTTTGTAGATCATTAGTTTTCTTGGTCGAAAATTCATCTTATTGGTTGACAACTTAACAACTTTGTTGAAAATACATTTTTCCAGTTAAAAATGATTTATCTTTATCTAAAAATGTAATTATTACAGGATTGATTAGAAATTAAACGTATATATTTGTTAAGTTGAAATATCGTTTTTTCTAAACATTGATCTTCTTGTTCGAAAATTCACCTTTTCCCTTGAAAATTTAACAATTTTATTGAAAATTCGTTTTTTTTTCTTGTTCAATTTTTTGTCACAGTTTTTATCTGCAAATTGAACTATTCCATTTTTGGTGGAAATTTTATCCTGTACATTGTATTGGTTAAAACATCAATTATTTCATAGAAAATTAATTTACTTGTTTTCGATTATGATTTTTTTTATTGAAAGAATTTTTAAATCAAATTTTTTAAATTGAATTTAAGGTATTGATAATTGAAAAAGAATTGATTTCACAAGATGATTCTGAATCAGTTCAAATTTAAAGGATTAACAGATATTAGTTTTTAAAATAATTTTCAATTATGACTTCAAATATTATTTCAGTCTAAAAAAAATTTATATTTAACCCATTCAATTTGAAATTTTTAAATTAAAAAAAGAAAATGTTGTTAATTATTAGCAATATTTGACCGTTAATTTAAAGCAATCCACTCTAAACAACTATTAAAAACTATACAAATTTGAACAAAATGGTTCGAAATTGAAAGCCTTGAATTGTTAAAATTGTAATGAGCTAAATTTTAACTTTGAACGCTACAATTTTAATTTGAAGAAAGATTCAAAATTCATTTACAACTTGAAATTATTTAAAATAATTTGAAACACAATGTAAATTTTTTCAGATTTTGAAAAAATTCAGCTTTTTGAGAATTGTAAAAGATTTAAAAAGAATAAGAAAAATGGTTGTGATTGCTAAGAAAATTGAAAATGATTTTTTATTTTGAAAAATTAATAATATTTGAAAAGATTTTAAAAATTAAAAAAAAAAGAATCAAGAAGATTCTAACGTATTTTTTTTTTAATTTTAGGAAAAAATATTATTAACAAAATATATGAGTTTTCAACCAAAAAGCTTACTTTTTAACAAAATTAATTAATTTTCTATCAAATAATTGGTGTTTTAACTAATACAATGTATAAGATAAAGTTACAACAAAAAATGGAATAGTTCAATTTCCAGGTAAAAAGCGTGATAAAAAATTGATTTCAAAAAGAACAAAAAAGAATTTTGAACAAAATTGTTAAATTTCCAAGGGGAAAGGTATATTTTCGACCAAGAAAATTAATGAACTACAAAAAAAGACA
Organism: Belonocnema kinseyi; assembly: GCF_010883055.1. Taxonomy (NCBI): domain Eukaryota; kingdom Metazoa; phylum Arthropoda; class Insecta; order Hymenoptera; family Cynipidae; genus Belonocnema; species Belonocnema kinseyi. The sequence goes on along the minus strand of NC_046660.1, from coordinate 99,670,412 downwards.
AATTTTAAACAAAATACATGAATTTTCAACGAAATTATTTAATTTCAAAGTCTAAAAGATGAATTACCTACAAAAAGTTGAATTTTCTAAGCGAAAAATATGAATTTTCAACCAAGGAGTTAAATTTTCAATCAAACATGACAAATTTTCAAACAAAAAGCTTAAATTTCTACCAAACAAGGTCAGTTTTCAACAAAATACATGAAATTTCAACGAAAATATTTAATTTTAATATTAAATATTTAATTTTAAGTGAATAATCGAATTTTCCACCCAAAAATTATGATTTTCATTTTTAACAATATATTTGCATTTACAAGTAAACGACCTTGCAACCAAAAAATATTTAGAGTTGACATTTCAACCGAAAAATTTAATTTTTAAACATAAAGTATAAATTTTCCATAAAACAATTTAATTTCTTCAAAGAAAGACGAATTTTTAACAAAATACATGATTTTTTTTAAACAAAAATGGTATAGATTAATTTTTAGTTTCAAAAATGTATTTTCGACAACACATAGAACATATTTTCATCAGAATAGTTACATTTTCAACAAAATAATTAATTTTTCAACCAAATAATTGAGTTTTTATCCAAACGAGATTTTGACAATGTTGTGAATATTTGATTGATAATAACTGATAAAATGATAACGTGAATTATGAAAAAATTGTCCAAGTTTTTCTTTAGTGTGTGATATTGTTTAAACTAAAAAGAAAAAGGTAAATATTTGTATTATAAACCTATCTGTGTTACCTATCTATAAATATTTATATCAATAGTTTAAAAGAAAAACACTGTAAAGTAATATGTGGATAATTTCTTGACAACACACCTCATCGTTTTCTGAAACAGATGTGGTAATTATTTAGTTTGTAAAATATACGGAAAAATCTTTATATAAATATTTAATTTTTTGGGAATTGGTTAAGTTACAATATTCACACGGTATAGACTTGTGATAGTATTGGAGAGCACCTCGTTTCAATCTGGTATCACTGGCCTTAAGGACATGCTCTTTGGTGACCACGTGAAACATTTGTATACATCGATATGTTTATATATCGAAAGAAAGTTTATTTATAAATTGATGAATGATACAAATTTTGGACTAAATCGTCTAAACCTTAAAAGAATTAATATAAGCAATAAAATTTGCACATTCGTTGCAAATAAAAAATTTAGTATCTGCACACACGTAATCTATCATTATTTTTCGAGCATTTTTAGCGATTTCTAGCGGAGAAAAAAAGAAACTTTGAACGTCGCTAAAGTCGAGATCACGTGACTAATTTCGTTCATGAAATTTTTGTGTAGAGAATCAAATGATTTTCATTTTTTTGGTTCGCACTACGTCCACGCGGATTGAGATATCGTGTGCAGGACTTAGGAAGTTATATAGAAAGCACTAAGAAACGTTTGTATATATCAAAATGTTTATAATTACGAAGAAAGTTTTTTCTAGTAAAATACAACATGAGTAGGAAATAAACTTTTAACGTCGATAAAGTAGATGCCTCGATTTAAAAAAATCGAGGAATATCTTCAGAAAATAATTAAAATTTTCTAATGGTTAGATATTGTTGTGGATTTTTTGTACTGGTGTGAAACAATTCTAAGAGTAAAAATAAAATTTCGCCCGGGGGCGAAGGACACGTTGACTCCGACGCTGAGTCCCGCTGGTTGTTTCACTGTCAACAAAGTTATCAGCTGATCGATTCAACGTTCAGAATTATGGAAGTTGGTTGGAGAACTCCTGCGAGTAAATTTTAGCACATTGCTGTTGTTGCTATGTTTCCAATTTGAAATTTATCTTTTATTTTTAGGACCAAAAAAGAAAAATCATTTTACACAAAAATTAGGTTACGTGTGTGCAGAGATACTTATTTGTTGATTTGCAACGAATGTCCAAATTTTATTGCTGATATTAATTTTTTTCAAGGTTTAGAGGATTTAGTATGAAATAGGTGACAGTGCTCAATATGAGCGAATCAAAAAATCTAAATTGCATCAAACCACAAATGATCTGCAAAGTGCTATAATTCGAATGGTAATATCCTATTCCATCAATTTATAAATAAACTTTCTTTAAAATTACCAATATATTGATGTACACAAACGTTCTTCAGTGATTTTTATTTCATCTATCAAATTTTAAACACGATATCTCAATCCGTGCGGACACAGTGAAGACCAAAAAAAAATATTCATAACCGTGGACTAGTTTGGTCACGTGGTCACAAAAGAGCATGCCCTTAACAGCGGAAGGTTACGCATCGAAAGTTTTTGTGCGGGTCTAAACTACCCGGTCTAGGCTCAACGTGTGAAAATCGACTTCAGAACAAAATCCAACACAAGGCAAATAACAGCGTATATTATTATACAATAAAAAAACTAATACTAAGATATATTTTGTCCTACTTTTCAATTAATTGTGAGAGAATAATGGATGTTTATTCTAATTTTTTTAAGCATTTGCAAGGGCGTAACGCGCTCACTCGCTCGTCAAGTCGTTGCGGCGCCTAAAGGTCCTCAGGAGGAAATGGAGGATACTTTTCGCGATGAAAATAAAGGGATTGGCAGGTCTAAATTCATATTAGATTTGTCAATGGCTTTAGACGAGCCTTTACTTGAAACTCGTTTGACAATTCCGACTCTTTTCTCTTTTTTGAGGGAGATGATTCATAAGTTGTTGCCTTATGAAGAAAGGCCAGAAATGGCTGATACACGGCTATCTCGTATCGGGTGGTGCCTTCCCCCACCATGCTACTACCTTCTCCGCTTCTCGTCGTTGAAGACCGGAAGGCAGGAGGAAAATTGTCGCTAGTTGACTCAATTAGTTTCAGTTTTTCCTTCCTTCTTTCATTCCTTATCGATGCAATTTTGACATTCGTTTATAAATTAATATTTTACCAATTTTTAGTAAAAAGTTGCGTTTAGTTTAAAGTCAAATAAATAGCTGAAATGAATGCTAGGGAAATATGTAGCTAATTTCAATATTTATTTCACTCTATTAAGATCATATTTGGTTAAATAATATTTCATTATTATTATGTATGAATTGTAGCTGAGAAATGAATTAGATTAGTTTATTTATATTCAAGTATTATATATTGTTGACAATATATATTTCCCATTAATTTTTAAACAAGCATGCATAAAAAAAATTGTTTTGTACATTTTGCTACCAGTCCTAAGCTTGGGTAAAGTGTGAAGGAAAATTCATGGTAAATGTGAATCCACCATTCGACGGCGAACGACGAGAAGCGGAGAAGGTAGTAGCATGGAGGGGGAAAGCACCACCCGCTGTGTTTTCCTCACAGAGCCACAAATCGACCCCATCCCTTTCAAAAATATCAAAGGTTTCATATTTATTTATTTAACATTAAATACCGAAATCTTTTAGCCTTTAACATTTTTAGAGATTCACGTTTACACTTTTTACTTAAAAATCATAAAAATTCCGTAATTTCGATCATTTTTAAGCATTAAGCGTAAATCTTTAAATATATTGTAGGTTAATAGATTTCGGTATTTAATGTTTAATAAATAAGAGATAAATTTGAAGATTAAATTTATTGACAAGTGCCTTTTTATTGCTACTATCTAATACAAAAAAATATATGCCCACTGTGCGAACATTCTTTTTGAGCGCGGCGCGTCGCGCCAAGTTTAGGCTCGCCACGGGCGCACGGGTATATTTTCGCGCTTTGCGCTCATTTTCGTACCTTTAGTGCGTACGCTTCTACTACATTTGTTCAATTATCATAAATATTGTAACTTAAATCGACAGCTGTTAATTAAGTTTCTGAGGATTTACATTCATAAATTGGAACTGTTTTTTTTTCATTTGCGTTTAAATAAGATTCTTAAAACACCTGCGGCTTTGAAGATTGCATTCTCATTATATAAGAACATCTAAGAACTAGGTAATGTTTTTCAAAAAAATGTTACTAAAAAACACATTTTTTTAAATTTAGTAGATAGAGACATTAAACTATAGGATTTGATTCCGCTTGTTCAAACTTCAGTTCTAAGGCACCTCTACTTTGATGAACTATTCTAGAATATTTGCAATTCGTGTTCAATTGAAAAAGTTTGTCAAGATAATTTATCAATCTTGCTGGTAATTGAAAAATTTCATGAAAATAGTTCCGAAATATATTTTATATCCAAAAGAAATTTGAATTTACATTTCATAATCTATGGAAAAAAATTTTCATTTTTTGAAAATTTTCAAAATTTTGAAAAGCATATCACTTTTTTAATTTCTGCCGAAATTAGAAATCTCACAAGGATAATTTGCAAGTACTTTTGTCGCGTACAGAAAACTTTCGACAAAAATGTTTAAAAAAATGTTATTTCAAATTTTGAAAAAGCTCTTTTTTAATTTTGGTCTGATTGAAAAATTTAGCTGAGATAGTTTATAAATATATTTGATATCTGATGAAAAACTTCGAATGAAATTTCCTAATCTAGCAGGAAAATTTTTTTCTTTCGATTTTTTGAAAATTTGTAAAACATTCGAAACTATATAAAGTTTCTAATTTTCATCGAAATTTTCTATAGATCATCCACAAGTCTTCTACCTATCAATAAGAAAGTTTTACAAAAATTTCTAAGATTTAAATTTTTTTTCAAATATTGAATATGCTCTAAAGGTTTAAATTTTGGCTAGAAGCATCTGGTTAACGAACTTAACCTTCATTTTGGGACCCTTAAAGGCTGACTCGATTAGACAAATATATCAAAAGTTAGCGTGGCTACATCATTCAGGTAATCATACATACAGTTTTTGAAGACACAATTAATTTCGCGCATCCTATGTCCAGATAGTTCAAAAAGTTTAGAAAGTTCGTGAAAATATAAAGAGTTCGGGCAAAGTCAATACAAGTTAAAAATGTTTTAAATACATTTACTATGAAGACATCTATAAGGACACTGATAAAGGCGTAAATATTCAAAGTTGCACTTGTAAGAAAATAAAAGATTCATAGAGCTACAATAAAGTTCGTTCGGTTCGTTTCACAACTCTGAGCCAAATGAACCTTTTGCAGGGATTGCGGGTACAAGCGTTTGAAGATTGTAACACTGTCATTGAGGATTGGATTATGGAAGACATTGAAATTAGAAAAATGGCAACGCCGCTGCATAATGGTCAAGAGACAGATGACAATTTTAAAATTATTCTAAACCTAAGAAGTTGCACTAAAGCTATGTTGAAGTGTAAACTTGAACGACGGTAGTATTTCAGTTATACATAAAATGGAAATGTAATTTTGAAATATTACGGAGATTTATACAACGTCGGAACATAACAGACAGACAACGTCGGAACATAACAGACAGACAACGTCGGAACATAACAGACAGACACCGACAAAATGTTATGATTTTCGGATTCTTTGAGTGCCTAAACGTAAAGATCTGTTAAAAACTAGAGATCGACAATTTGGAAGATTATATTACACTCATGGATGAGAATGTAAAAACCCTAGGATTATACGTCGAGGAAACCGGTTTATATTTTGAATTTTTTCAAAATTTTGTTGCCATTTAGGATAAAAAATCCTGAATTTTTATTTCAAAATCGCTGTTAGCAATCCGAAAAACCTCCGAGTATCGGGTTTGAAAAGATTCTTTTTAACTTCAAAAGTTTTGAGAACCTGAAACTTTCGAGCAGCTTGAAACTTTCGAGTAACTCGAATGTATTCGAGTACTCGAAAGTTTCGAATGCTCAAAGAAATTCGAGTACTCGAAAGTTTCGAGCCTTTTCCATGCCTGTAGAGCGGGCTAATATAATATTTTTCAAGCATGGTCACGTACTTTTGCTGCCTTAGGGAGCAAGAACGTCCGAGGTCAATGATAAAAATTATACATCTGTGAGCTGACGAAAAAACATCGCCAAACAATCAGTAGATCGCGTTGATAGATTGGGCCAAATCGAAGTATTAAGTTACCATAAATTACCGATAAATCATCAAAATTTACCACAAATTACAGAAAATTTCCAGAAATTTTTCATATTTTTTTTGTTTCATAAATTTTAACAATTTCATGCCATAAAAAATGGCATAAAAATGCCATAAAAAATGTCATAAAAAAATATGGCAAAAAAATGAAAAATGCCGTAAATGTAACAAATTTCACAAAATTTTATAAATTTCAGAAACTGACAAAATTTTATAAATCATAAAAATGTGTTGCGATTATAAATTCACCATTGAACTCTGAAAAGATCGTAATTATCCAAAAATTCCACAAGTTCCAAAATTTTCTAAATTCCTATCAGAATTAAAATAAAGGTTCCGAAATTTCTTCATTGGAGCAGAAACCGTGCATATGTGCCAGTCGTGTCTGAATTATGCATTTTTAAAAATAAAAATGCATCCTATGCGCGAAGGGGGAGGGGGCTTTATGATGCATGTACGAGGGTAGTTCAATAAGTCCTTAGAATGAAGTATAAAAACAATTTTTTTGGGTAAATTTTTTTTTATTTTTCAACATAATCTCCTTGGAGCTCTATACACTTGGTCAATCGCTTTTCAAGTTTTTTTAATCCTCCAGAAAAGTGCGTTTTCGGAAGTTCCTCAAAATAAGCACTTGCAGAGGCAATGACGTCTTCGTTGTCTGGAAATTTCTGTCCACCAGGCCATTTTTTCAAGTTTGGAAATAAGAAAAAGTCACTGGGGGCTAAATCTGGTGAATACGGTGGGTGTTCGACCAATTCGAATTTTAGTTCTTCAATTTTA
>NC_046660.1:99642713-99663556 GCF_010883055.1 Belonocnema kinseyi | reverse complement strand
AAAACACGTAAACTCAGAAGATGTGGACTGTGACTGCACCATATATCTATTTGGGAGTGGTGCTGACTGAAAACAGATGATTTGGAGCGATTCGCGCGCCATATGTTGGTCATTCTAAGGACTTATTGAACTACCCTCGTATGTTCTGAAATAAAATTACTCTTATCGAAAAAGTCCCGCGTCTCCCCTTTTAAGTTCAAATGACACGAAGTAACTATTTCAAATAAGCCACGATAAAAATAATCTGTTTTTAAGTTTCAAAATTAAAAAATTGTTTAATTTGAATATACTTTTCCATCTTCCTATTTTCCAGCATTTTTGCATGGATTGCTCAATAATTCTGCTCCAGTAATATTTGAATGATTTCCCAGTAGATAAAGGTCTCGAAATTACAGGAACTTTTCCCATTAAAAAACAGGGCAATAAAACTGGTACTTCCTGGTAATGTAGTGTTTATCAACTGTTAGACTCCATTAACCTCAATTCTCTCTGGATTTTCAGTATGACAAGTTTTAATTATACATGTATTCTATAAATAAATAAATAGATTTTGAAACTATAACCTTATAGAGTGCTAAAGGTGCAGTGCAGTTACCCACGATATGCTTCGGTTTATGAAACGGAAACCAAGTTTAACGGCTACTTCCGTTTCGGAGAGCCCTTTACTCCTGCTAGCTTTTACGAACAGACATCCTCTGTGAGAGATCCTGGCGCGATCGATCTCCAGGGAGCTCATATCTTGGATATTGAATATACGAGCGAGATGGCTACTCGGGAAGGTACAGCTGCGCTCGACGGGTTTAATTGTGGGACTCAGCTTTTAAAGGCGGATGCAAATGAGTCGTAAAACCCTGAAGCCGCCGGTGGCCCGTTTACGAGCGCTAAAAGTTCAGTCTTCTGAGCGAACTAAGACGCGTCGCAAACGCCAATGAAAAGAACAAGTACCTCACTTCCTACCTGCACTGCAAAGCAAGCTTTCTCTCTCTCCTAGCTTATTCCATCACATTTTTTACTTATCATTATTTCCATTAGAACAAGCAAATGTTCCATTCACAGTCAAGATTTTTAAGAATACAAACTTTATCACCAAAATTTAAAAGCAATAAGTAAAGGACATTTAAACTTGGAATTTTTTGGTACAAACCTGAAGGTTTTCATTCAAACGTCAAGAGTTTTAATGTAAGATCAGATTTATAGACTTTGGATAGAAAAGAGAATAGAAAATGTTAAGAATTTATTCTCTCTGTGAAGAAAAATGAAACTGAGCATTTTGTTAAAATAATCTGAATCTTTTTTATCAATCAATTTCGAATTTAATTGTAATTCTTAGTTGTTGACATTGCCGATGGACAGCGATTCTTTATCAGAAAGGGACTCTAAAAAGAAAGTCCTACTCGCTGCTTTATCAATATAATTTTTAGTTTCATTTCAAAGTTTAGTTTAGTATTTTTCCCTTGTTTTTGAGGAAATTATGAACTCTAGATGCCGTTTTCTGATATACATAATATTTAGCCATACTTAACATCTAAGCTCTTTTTCGGCTGAAAAAAATAACTGTATTTTTATTGGACATTTTTCAGTCAAAAATGTTCGAAACCTTAACATCTAATTGTCGTGACTAAATAAGTAACTAATTATCAGACAGAAAATACAGTCAAGTTTGAAAAAATTGAAAATGTCATTCAATATTAATTTTTTTACTAGAAAATAATTTTAAAGTGAAAATAACGTGACAAATCTGTGACTTCCAAAAGTTACGAGTATGATAAGTTTGCACATGCAATACTATATTTGTTATTAAAAAAGACTAGTCTCATGTTGAAAAATCAGGGTTTCTATTAAATGTTGCCAATTCGACTTCTTTGGTCCTTGATCAGTCAAACTTATTACTGAAAAAATGATTGATGCGTGAATTTCTGCTGCAGCAATGAACTGAGTCAATATTTGGGTTGCATATTTTTCTGCTACAATGACATTAATTGATACCGTGTAACCGAGTAGTTAAACGTACTAATAGGATATATTTGACTTTTTCTTGTTTTTTTCGAGCTAGTACAGGTTTTATTTTATTTATTTAATTTAGATCTTTTACGAGAAGAATGTATGACCCAAAGAAATAATTCTAGTTATTTTTCGATAAGTGATTAAAAAAAAATGGTGAAGATCAAATGAACTTTGTACAAGTAAAAAATTAAAACACTTCCTTGCAAAACCAGTTTTTGCTTTGCCAATTTCAGTTAAAATCAGACGTGAACTGTGGTATCTGTCGGTGGGATTTACGTGTCTAAACAAAAATGCGTGCCTTGAGGGCGAAAAGATGGGGCAACGAAAGCAAAACAGGAGACGCTTGATCGAATTTCCTCCCTTTTCTCAGCCACTTCTGGTGCGAGCGACACGCAAAACTTCCGGAACAATCCACAGTATTGTTTTACTCGATGCACCCGCGCTTTTACCGGTATCTGCACTTCCCGCCGGTAAAGGGGGATGGTCTATGCAAAAAGTTTTCATAAACGTGGCCCTCGGGCGCGATGCGCCGGGCAGACAACGGTTAATCAATGCGCTTCAAGCGCACGCAGCACAGAATCTTTCGTGATGGACAGCAGCTGCCGCTGGCTCGACCGAACTACTGAACAATTTAAACTCCCCTTTCAAGTTTTAGCTTTGTTTATGCGAACGAAAATAATTCGCATAGGTCAGTGTGAAAATAACAGCGATTCAACTATACTTTGTATGTGTACACAATTATTTTGTGCATGAGTTTATCTGCAAAAGAGCTCACTGAAGTCGTCGGTGTTATCATTATTATTTTCGTGTTCGAATGTTCAGAATCCAAATCAATTTATTTCACCTAAAATTAACTAGAAGGATATACTACTGATTCATTCATTCATTTACTCACTCACACATTTATTCATTCATTTTGTCCACTGTCAAATGTGACAGTTTGCTATTATACATTAGCTTCACCTCGTATAAAATTTTCTTCTCGCCTGAAGCAGCATAACGTTTTTTCCCCTTGCATGGGAATGCTTTATCGTTGATTTTCATATTATACATTTTGCACTTTATATTAATGATTGGATTTAAAAAATCGAGATATCATACTAAATAATATACTTATTAATAATATATTGATTATATTTGGAATTTCTATAATTCTAATTTAAAATTATAGTTTTGAATTGGCAATTCTAAAACGAAGGATTCAAATTTCACAATGTTGCAGTTTCAAATTCAAATAGCAAAAATGTAAGAAAAATTTCATTATTATGTTTCAAAATTACAAAATTTCACATTCAACACTTCGATAGTTAGTTTTTCATTTGATAATTTGAACTTCAAATATTTTAAATTGTTTGTTTTGAGTTATTAACGTACATTTGGGTATAATAAAGTTACAATATCACATTTTTTACCGACACTAATTGTGTTTCTTCATTTTTAATACTTTCCGCACTTAAAAGTACTTTTTATTTTTAAAGCTTTTTCAGAATGTGTAATTCCATTTTAAAGACTTATAATATGGCAAAATTTTCCATTTGAATGTTGAAAATTAGGCTGAATTCATTTTTTTTCTATTTTAGAAAAATTGGCCTAATCAATTTTCATGTTAAAATATAATGTTTTAAAAGTAATAACACTAATTAAATTTAGAACTTCTCAAATTGTAAAAGCTTTGAATTGAAAATTACGTAACTTCAAAAATTTTGAATTATTTAATTTTGAACGCTTCAATTATAAATATTACAATTTTAATTCCATTGAATTCTAAACGAAACAAATTTAAACAATTTATATCTGAAAACATTCAGTGTTTCAAGTTTTGCAATTTCTATATTTTCGAATTTTTAATCTAAAGTCATTGAATTTTGACATTCTTCAGTTCAAAAATAAAATAATTTAATTATAAACGCTTTGAGTCTACTGCTTTATAATAAAAATTTCCAATTTTTTACAATATACCTCATCTAAAGTAGTCCGAATTGAACCGTTTGTAATTTAAAATCTTTCAAAACATTTATTTTACATTTTAAAAGCTTTCAATTTTAAATGAATAAGTATTGTTTCAAAATCGTTTGTAGCTTAAAATTGATAAACTTGTATAATAATGGATTTTTAAATTGTTTATGTTTTCAATATTGGGAAATAAACACCGGGAGACGTGAACGCGCGATTTGCTCGCGTGCATTTACTACTAGTAATAAAATAAAGGGTATTATTCCAAAAGCGCATCAAATTATCTTTTTTAATCATCCTTTAACTAACCATCAGGTAACTTTGAGATAGAAGATACATTTTTAATACAATATTAAAATTTTAAATTGTTAAATATTTTTGAAACAGTATTTATCTGTTATTTTTTCTCCGTAACAAATCAGTTCAATTTTTCGGGACAAATCAATTTTCTAAATTTAAGGAAACGCAGTATTTAGGGACACCAAATTTAGGACACATTTTTCAGATGTAAGTTCTTTCATAGCCATAAAAAAAGTTTTTGGTCGCGTACCTAGAAGCCTATAGAGACCTTCATAGACTGAGGTTTGTTGGGGCTGACGTTATAACGAAAATCTTCACCTGAAGACAGATGCCTAATTATTTCAGACTTTATTTTTCTTCACAAAATACACTTCTCGCATCAAGTTAATAGTTGGGCATATGCTTCAAACAATGAATAATAAAAAGGTTCGAATAGTCTCAGAGTAGATTTAAACTTTGGTTGATGAACGGCATTCATCCTGTAATGAAAGGAAGTCAGATTCTTATCTGTACCTGAAACAAATAAAAAGGGCTGCGACAGTAAAATAATAGAAAATGGCGAGTTAAAGGACGGACTCGAACTATCGTCAGGCGTAGATACTGAATCACACCGTAGTCAAGGGTTAGGTCTAATTATGAATGAAAGAGCAAGGCACTATGTCAATGGGCATAAGTCTGTATCTCCTAGATTTGTGCGGATTAGAATTAAAGAGTTAATCAGAAGATTATTTATCATAGGAGACATGCAGATATGCGAGGGTACGAAGACAGATTGGTTAGCTTATGCTTAGGAACGGTCTTGTTTATTTAATATTTGGTTCATGCATAAAAAGATCCACGGGTACAGCTGGTGCAGCGAAGACAGCAACAGTATAGTAGACTTTGTTCTTGCGGATGAAAGACTGAGACAGCTAGTAAAAGAGATAAGGGTTATGAGGGATTCTGAATGTAAAACGAATCATTAACTCTTAGTGTCTAAGGTAACCTTAGGTCAAGGATGGGGAAGAAGGAGTACGAAAAAACAACGAAAAATACGCGAATCAAGATTGAAAATTTACAGAAATCGAAAGTGCGAAAAAATATATTCAGAATAGGATATGCGAATGGATAGATGGGACAACTTGGAAAGTGCTAATACGTGGTGAAATAATGAAAAGCGCATAGCCATTAACGAAAAGAAGCAAGCGTATCTAAAAAAAGTTGAAAATTACAGCTCTTGGCGATGACGCAAGAAATATACTTGGAAATGATTATAGAGAAAAAACAGGTAGGCAAAAATAACAGCTAAAGAAAGTAACGGTAAAATCAAAATGGAAGAAGAGAAGAAAATGCATATCATTTTTGAAGGAAGGAAGAAACTGTTTTAGAAGTTGGCCTTGATAATTATGAAAGGAGTTAGTAGTAGAGTTAATCGGCATTAGAAATAGCAAGGGTGAAATTGTATATCATACAAACGGGATACTAGAAGCTTTAAGAGACGCTCAAGAAATTATTTGCAGGTGAAGCTATGACTGAAACATTTAATGCTGTACGTTGGATAACCCGATTGAAAGAATCTGTACTTCTGAGGTTATGGATATAATTAAAAACTTAGAATAGAAAAGCACCTGGTATAGATAGTATTAACGCTGGAATACTTAAACACGGTGTAGAATACGAGGTGTGTTCAAAAAGTAAGGTGACTTTTCAATTTTCGCGGGCTACGTACGTTTAAGTTTTAAATTTTTTGTTTTGTTGTGTTGGTACACTCGTCACGATCATATGTTCACAGTTTTGACTATATAGCTCTTGTTGTTTTTCTGGCAGAGGCGTAAAAGATTAGAAGGGTTTGGTGTGCTCGGCGATTTTCTTCTTTCAAAAAACATGAAGCAAAGAGTTTGCATTAAATTTTGTGTGAAAAATGGAATCCAGTGCTCAAAAACTCTGAAATGTTGACAGTTGCATACGGTGAGTCTACTCTGAGTAAGAAAAATGTGTATAAGTGGTACAAGCTGTTCCAAGAAGGCCGAGAGGATGTCGAAGCCCTGGACGTCCCAGCACGTCAACAACAGATGAAAACGTTCAAGCAGTGGAAGAAATGGTGTTGAAAAATCGCCGAATTACCATCAGAGAAGTTGCTGAAGATGTTGGCATATCGGTTGGCTCATGCCATGCTATCTTTTCGGACGTTTTGGGCATGAGACGTGTGTCAGCGAAATTTGTTCCAAAACTGCTTAATTTTGATCAAAAGATCCATCGCATGACCATCGTTCAGGAGATGTTGAATGAAGTCAATAATGCCATATTCACCGGATTTGGCCCCCAGTGACTTTTTTCATTTCCCAAAACTGAAGAGACCCATGAAAGGACATCGATTTTCAACGATTGAGGAGATAAAAACTGCATCGCTGAAAGAACTCAAGGCTACACCACAAAATGATTATCAAAAGTTCTTTAATGATTGAAAAAGCGTTGGCATAAGTGTATTCTATCTGAGGGGGATTACTTTGAAGGGCACAACATAAATATTGAGGAATAAATGAATATTTTTTGAGAAAACCATAAAGTCACTTTATTTTTGAACACACCTCGTATATACCTTACAGGCTGCGCGAGTTGATAAATTTATGTATCGAGCTTGAAGAAGTTCCAGATGACTGGAAAGATGAGATTATTGTCCCAATATGCAAAGAAACGTGAGATAAAAGCAACTACAATAATTTCAGAGGTACTAAGTTCCCTAAGCAAAATATATTCAAAAATACTTATTCATGGTGTAATACAAATAACACAAGAAAATATATGGGAAGTGCAATGTGGATTTATACCAGGATGATTATGTACGAGTAAAATACTTAGCTTAGGACAGATCACAGAAAAAAGTTTGAGTGCAAACAAAATTTTTTCTGTGTACACTTTGATCCAGAAAAAGCGCTTGACAACGTAGATAGAAGCAAACTCTGGGAAGTCCTGAAAGAGTATGGAGTCAATGGATGATGGCTCCTACAAATAATAAAGCCCATATGAAGGCTGATGAATCCAAAAGTGAATAAGAACTATTTTCCAAATTGTCCGACCGAGAGGAAAAACCTTTGCCTTTTGACATTTTTCAATATTTTATTAATTTGTGAACTATTCACGGAGAAAAAGATATCGCACAATGATATCGCAAAACCTCTATATTGCAAGAAAACGCAGTATGATAACGTACAATCAGATCCCGGAGCTTTGTACGATATTATAATGCACTAATATCACAGAAAAAAATGAAGTTAAATTGTGTTGCTGTCGTCTGCTACGGCGTACTTAGCAGCAATGGGAAAAAGGCAGAGTACGAGTGAGTTCGAGCTATAAATCGGGACACTAGATTTACAACTATCACAGAAAAATGTAAAAATTTGCTACAGGTAAGACCTGCAACGGTTAATGATTCAACATATTTCGGCGAAAGTTTTACTGGGGTTAGGAAAATAATTCTGAACTTGTAGAATGCGTCGCGCTGCAGTCAGCAAATTTCGGTAAAACATGTAGAATCAACAACAGAAGACACACCAAAAATTTGTTCTTAATGATATATTTCTTCCGAAATAAATCACATTATAGTAGACGAATTAGAACTTATTTAATACCATTTAGGAAAAGCGCAAAATTAAACTGACAGATGGGAATCCTCATTTCTCTCAAGTTTAATGAACTTAAACGGCGATAGATAGCGCTAGCGTCGTAATTTTTGCTATATCTGGAATAAAAATAAAGCTATTATAACACGAAAGATTATCCAGGTACGGTTAAAAATCGGAAATTATGTTCGATTCATGTAAAGTTTCTCTGGCAAGGTTAATTTTTGTTCCGGTGATTCTTTCACCTGGATTCGATGTAAACTTTATCTTTAATTTTTTCTGTGATCGCTTGCTGACTACTCGAACCCCCGCGAGATCACAAAAGAAGAAATAGCATGTGTTAGCGTAATAAACTTAAATGCTTAAGTTATAGATTGCACAATTGTGCGGTATATAATGTAAAACTTGCAATGCGCGATATCACGATTTTGCGCTATACTAATGCGATAGTTACGATATATAGCGCAGGAATTACGATATATATTGTAATTCATGCGATATAGTTTTCTAAGTGTTATTAGTAGATTATTATAAAGTATATAACGTATTAAAATTTCAAGCACTTGCGATAAAAATGACGAAAGATAAAGGCTTCACAAATTTGACCACTTATAAGTCGAGGTGGTCCGGAAAATCAAACTGTATAAGAACCAATAATGACCATGTTACATCAGACGCTAGACATCAAACTTTAAAACTTGAGGAAAAAAACTAGTTTTCGATTTATTTTTATCTGCGGAAAGACACTTTAAGGGGGTGAAACATCTCATCAAAGATAAGGGGTCTGAAGTGTGAATTGTGTACACGCAGAAAAAAGAACCTTACATTTTACTGAAAACCAAGTAGTCTAGGCGCCAGGTACACCCTGGTGGCCTTCTGAATTCGGATGCAGCCACCACGGTTTCTCTTATGTATTTTGACCCGCTGAATCCAAATTTTTTGGGTGGCTCGTCGCCCGAGTGGTCGTTTAATTGTTATTAACATTTTTTAAATAACAAATAGAAAAATTGACTTTTTCGGCAAATAAAAAATATTTTCGGTTTCTTCAGCAGATTTTGAAAAGAAAAGGTTCTTAGTAATTTTTACCTCCGACCCTTAGTTTCTGAGAAAAAAATTGGTAAAGTTTTGAAAAATGCCATTTTTTCAATTTTTGACACTAGGCCAGGAGAACCTTGAACACTTTTTTTATAATCCAAGTCCACGTCATATTTCCTTAATATGTATATTATTATTAAAAAATATTTCCGATTCGCTTAAACGAATAACATTCAAGTGAGACGAGTTGAAAGTTCAAGGGTTTTCGAGCGCGCGCGCGGCTGACGTGAACGTGTATGTCTAGCAGTTTGCTGTGAAATAAATGTAAATATTCAACATGTTCAATCTATGAAAAACATTTTTTTACTGCAATCCCAATATCCAAAGAATTGTATTTATTGACAACGAAAAATTTAGAAAATAAGTAAATATAGGTAAAAATTAGTCGCAATAGAAGTAGCAATAATGTTGATGCCATTGCGCAACGAAATGCTTGCCGAGGCGCGAGTGACGTAGGGATAGACATACACGTCCATGTCAGCCGCGCGCGCTCGAAAACCCTTGAACTTTCAACTCGTCTCACTCGAAAGTTATTCGTTTAAGCGAATCGGAAATATTTTTTAATAATAATATACATGTTAACGAAATATGACGTGGATTTGGATTATAAAACTTTACCAATCTTTTTCTCAGAAACTAAGGGTCGGAGGTAAAAATTACTAAGAACCTTTTCTTTTCAAAATCTGCTGAAGAAACCGAAAATATTTTTTATTTGCCGAAAAAGTCAATTTTTCTATTTGTTATTAAAAAAATGTTAATAACAATTAAACGACCACTCGGGTGACGAGCCACCCAAAAAATTTGGATTCAGCGGGTCAAAATACGTAAGAAAAACCTTGGTGGCTGCATCCGAATTGAAAAGGCCACCAGGGTGTACCTGGCTCCTAGACTAAAGTTAAATCTACCGATCTTCCTAGTACGTATATGGACAACATGACAGTTCAGTAAACGTTACAATTATAGGCAAATAAGTATGACTATCAATGATGGTTACTAGTACCGATTCTCAAGTTGTGCTGACCTGCGGATCAGTAGATTTTACCGATCCAGTGGCTATCCTGTACAGTTCCTGGATGCTGCAATTACGAATTATCATGTCACTTTAACGAATAATATTAAGAGATCTGAATTATGTTATCGGCGTAGACTACAGTTAAGACAGAACTATAAATTGTGAAAAAGTATTGCTAAAAAATAATTAATAAATAAGCGCACGGTTATTTCCTATAAATATTTTCGGATATACTTATAATTAATCATTATTTTTAAGTTATTATGCTTATAATACAATTAAAATTTTGCACGCAATAGGGGGGGGGGGGATTCGAACGTATAAACCTAAGCACGCAAATCAACAGTCTTAACCACTAGACTAGTATACGAGTTGCGATCTGTAAAATAATTTTGAAATGCATTTGTAACTGAGAGTGGTGACCTCGATAACGACTTTTGAATACGCAACCATGCCATCGCGGTACACAACAAAAGTTCTAGCATTCACATCATATCTATATGTCAGCTGAAACAGTCACGGAACAAAAACAGGTCTTGCTCCAATAAACTCTAAGTGTACGCGATCCGTGAATAAGTTGTGCCATCCAAAATTGTATTATTTTTATAAAACCTCTTCCTTGTAAATTGTGAATATGGAGTAATGTGAAGACTGTCACAGAAATGTCAAAAAGGAATGTTTTTTAGGTGATGCAATCCATTCATTGCCGATTGCGTTGTGAATTCATCCGGTGATCCGCGCGGATAGGTTGAAAATGTTTTAAATTCCTGTACAAAAATTGGAAAAAAATATATTTTGCACTTGAGACGAAAATAAAGTTTACGTTTTTAAGAAAAAAAAATTAATGGAGGAGGCGACCCCTAAAACTTTTTATTTTGTATCGATGATAATATATACGTTTCATGCACAAAAAAATAGGGAAATTAGTTTTATAACAAAGGAAGTAAAATAGAGTCCATCCAACATGAATAAAATAATTACGCGGGGTAAGCCACCCTTACATATTTTTAAATGTGTTGAAAAATGCTAAATTCAAACGAGAAAAATAAAAAAAAAGGATAAGAAAAATGCCTGAAAATAAAATCAAGAATCTAACGACCAAATTTGGACAATCACCGCAAAATGTTCCCATTGGAATCTGAAAATAGGAACATTTTCCTCCCCTCCCTTTTCACTAAAAAAAAAAGAAAACTATTCTTCGTTACTTTTTTTAAGTTTTATTTATTTTTTATTTTATTTTTCATTTTACTTTTATTTTATTTTCATTTTATTTTATAATATTATTTTTTGCCTTGATAAGGGTGCTGTGTGAATGGCGAAATGTTGGTGATTATTCTACATATATTTTGCATGTTTTTTATTGGGATTTAATAATGGTAGGAATAAAGAGGACGAAAGAAATATAATAAAAAAAGGGAAGGAAGGGGATTTGGTTGGTTGCCTTCTCATTTTCCTTTCCTCCTTTTTATTTTTGTCCAAAGTAACGAAGACTAGTTTTCTTTTCTTTTTTTTTCTTTTTTGGGGGGGAAGGAGGGGAAAAAATGTACCTTTTTCAGATTCCAATGGGAACATTTTATGGCGGTTGTCCAAATTTGGTCGTTAGATTCTTGATTTTCACAAAAACAAATGGAAAAAAGTTGTATACCGAAGGAAGTCAAATAAAGTCCATCCAAGATGAATAAATAAATTACGTGAGGGTCAAACCACCCCCTTATTATGTATAGAATTACAAAATATGTCTAAACTCGAGCAAAAAAATCCGACGAAAATACGCGATGCACACAAAAAAGAGGATGAAGGCATTGATGCATTTTGAAGAAAAAAAGAGCATCGAATAGAGTAACTACCCCGAAATTATTTCAGATTATTAACCTTTATAATTAAATCATGTGGACATTATTTTCCAAGTTTGTTTGATTTTAAGATATGCGATCTGTTGTAAATTATTCACCTTTTTTCGCAGGATAAACTTAATCACAGAATATGCAATAATAGAATAGCTGACAACGAATATTAATCGTTTTTCTCGTTCCTTTTGGAATAATTGAAAAATTTAAAATTTTATCAAATTATATACAGGGTTGGCCATATTCGACGAAAAGATTTGGCAACACTGTAACTTTTGACAGAGATGACAGATCGAGTAATGACGTAACGCGTTTGAAGCATCAGTCTAAGGAGATTTTTTCCATGAAACAGTACTCTCCACGCGAACGCTCTCAGATTGTTGAAATTTACATTCAACAAAACAAGTCAATTGTGAAAACTCAACGTGCATGGAGAAAAATAAATAAAGTGAAAATTGCGCCTTCTACGACTAAATTGTATCGTTTGTATGAAAGATTTTTATCAGGTGAGGCACTTACTAATCCCAAGCGTCCCAATAAAAAGCTCGATCTGTCATCTCTGTCAAAAGTTACAATGTTGCCAAATCTTTTCGTCGAATATGGCCAACCCTGTATTATCATCTTTACCTAATATTTTTACACATAGGACCTATCATTCATTTCCAGCTATTCAATTATTGCACAATTTGTGATACATTTTATCTTGCGAAAGAACAAGGTGTTTCTGAATGTAAATTTTAATATTATTCCAACAGGAAACACAGGAAAAATGCAACCTTTCGACGTATGTATTTGGGTTTAGATTTTGGAAAAATTATGTGCTTGACTTTTTCGATTCTGTTAATTTTATGTATATATCAGGAATAATATCACTAAGCTTTAGTCTTTGGCGGATGATCAGTTAACCTCGCCAAGATATACAAATATTTTTAAATATGCATGGTACAAAAGAAGATATAGTATATTGCAGATAGAGTATGTAAATTCGAAAATCCGGTGGACTTCAGCTTCGGTGATTCTTGTAAAACACGTTGTGACATATTAGGTTTGTACGAATATGGCTGTAATTCGATGTTAGTGGTATTAGAAATCATTTTTTTCATCACTTTTTTGACGAATATAATTATTATTCAAAGCTCGAAGAATACATCTTCGATATAGTGTCTAAAATTTACAAAATTGTAAATTTGACCTAAACGTATTATTTTTGCTTATAAACTATGTATGCTTTTTAAATAATTTCTATAATTTTTTGGTGTAAAAATAGTTTATGTGTCTTTATCCTCTTTAATGCTCTTTTTTCTTAAAAAAATATATATATACCTTCATCCTCTTTTATGTGTGCAACACATATTTTCTTCGGATTTTTTTGCTCGTTTTTACACTTATTTTGAAATTTTTATACGTAATTGAGGGATGGTTTATAGCCGCTTAAATTTTTTATTTATGTTGGATGGACTCTATTTTACTGCTATCGTTAAATAACTATCTTCCCAATTGTCTTTGTGCATGGAAATTATATATTATCGTAGATACAAAATAGTAAGTTTTGAGGGGTAGCTACCCCCGTTGATTAAAAAAAGTCCTTTTGTCGAAACACAACTTTATTCTTTCTCAAGTGCAAAATATATTTTTAAAAATTTTTCTCTTATGAATTTAGCAATTTTCAGCACATTTAAAAATATGTCGGGGTGGTTTACACGCGTAATTTTTTTATTCATGCTAGATGGACTCTATTTCACTTCTTTGGTTATAAAACTAATTTCCCGATATTGTTTGTGCATGAAAAGTATGTTATCAAAGGCATAAAATAAACACACACACACATACTTGAGATCCCTATATTTGAGGAGCTGTTTCACCCCCTTTAAGTGTTTTTCCGCAAATAAAAAAATACATTTCGCTTAGTTTTTCGAGTACTACGACATATATCAGGGAGAATCTAATCGGTGAGACTTGGAGTACCTTCCTTGTTAGTACACCAGACTTTTGGTTTAACCGCCCACGATTTATTAATTCCTGAAACTGCTGCCCACATAGTTTCTCAGCTCAAGTGGCGGGGGACGGTTCCGACTCTCGTGATTATACGCAGTCGCGTATATTGCGCAATATTATGCATTCCAATTTGGACCCGGTTTATGCGGTCCTGACTGTTAACGTTTTAATACTCCCTCTTTATACATAATTGTTCTTGTCGGCAGCTCCTGACACTGAGTGTAAAACAAAACTCTGGCATAGTTTATTTAATACTGACGAAAAGTTTGATGGGGAGATAGCCAAGTATATAAACAAGGCTACGAAGTTTATCAGTAATGTAGGAGCCATTACGTAAAGTAAAAATATAATAATAACCGAGGGAAGAATGGCGAAAATGTGTGAACGAGACTCTGAGTTGAAAAGATATAAGAAGTCATAGAAACACAAGAGCCAAAGAGGTACGCCAGTACTGGAAGTATAGCTACAAATAGTTTATAAGAAGTGCATGATCAGGAATGTCAGTGGAGTGAGAGACGACTGAAATGAAATAACTTGAATGCTAAAGGATCCGCGCGGAGAGCTTTACAAGTTGTCTTTGTGAAACTCTTTCCCTGGTGTGATTGCTAGAGAGAGTAATTAGAGACCTGGGTCGAAGCAAAATTGTGGAACGAACTTGTTTAAATAAGCAACGATCCCCGACATTTCAAAGAGTCCAGAACCGAGTGAGTCAAGCATACGTCAAAAGAGAACTGACTTAATGGTATAATAATAATAATTCTGAAGTTCAAACTCGATTTTGGATATCACTTTTCAAAGAATACAGTTTTTCTAAGAATAAATATGAATTTGCAAAGAATTGAGATCAATTTCAAAACCAATTTCTTTGTATCCACTTCAGAAATTCATGCGGTATTGCCATTTCCAAACACACTACTTTATCGTATACTGGGTTTCCGTACACGAATATCGACATTCAGAACATTCATGTTACTCGCTATTACCAATCATATATCATTAATTTGTTTATCTGTGATGGATTGCTTTTTAAATGTGTATAAAAAATGGACGCGAACTATCTATCATGCAGTAAAAACCCAAAAACATTAAGTGAATAACAACAATGTTCTTATATGCAACCTGTTTATAATACTTAAAGATTTAAGCTCATATTCAGCTCAAGAATAGGAAAAGTAAAAAATTATCTCTGTAGAACAAAAAATTCCAGAAAATCTTCCAAGTTTTAATTTAAAAAATACAGACTAATTTTTACACTAAAAATAAGAAGAATTTAAGAATTAAAAGGTTAAATTTAAAAGTTTAAGAATTCCCCTTTGCAAAAATAGCTTCCTTCTGTTCTAACCTAACTTATTACACGCAAAATTAAATTTTAAAACATGAAAAACTATCAAACGCAGGTATTGTAAAAGCTACGTGCAGCAAACTAAATTTATTTTTATGCGTTTCTAATTGACTTTTGGGATTTTTTTTTGTTACGAATAACAAAGTCCGATTTACAAAAAGTTTAAAATTTGGCGCGGACATGCTAGCTCAATTTTTATCGATGCGTATACACATACGTATGTACTGGGTTTTTTTCTGGTTCGAATATCATTGACGTCTGTGCCTCCAGGGCGTGCAGCGTGACCGGTCGTCGAAAAATTAACATGCGAACGATCGCGAAATACCGAACGAATTAAAAAATGGAGAGACAGCAGCAGTGAATGAGATTAAAAATAAAAAGAGAGGAGAGCTGCGAGGTTACTTTTGCCTGGCAGTGTGGCATCCAAATCCTGGTCAGTGATTTGCCCGAAGGTATTTGATGCGAACAAAAAGACCAGGAATTTTTTAAGGTATTACGTATGAAATTAAACAAAATCCGCTATAAAATTTAAATCTCTGAATGTCCAATTTTAATGGAATTTTTTAATTGAGAATTCGTGCCTTCACGAAAAAATTCCGCTGCCCAGGTAGCTTTAGATTTTAATACACATGTGAAGAACAAATATGTGTCTGTCTTCGTTTTTTTACAGTAGGGCGAATACAATTTCATTTTTAATCAAATTTAAATGTAAAATTCAAATCTCTATTCAACAAATACTGATATTGAAGCACTGATAAAAAATTGCGATGCGAATTTGATAGAATCTGTAGATCAGAGTTGATTTTTTTTCTATTTCGAGTATAAATTAATTAAATAAGAGTGAAAAAACACATTTTCATCCATACTAAGTTTCTTTATAACTCCGATTAGAAAACATATTTTCTTTCACATGGTGCGACTTTTGTAGAAGATTTTAATAGGACTTAATTTAAACCCACTTTTTTAAAAGTGTGTAATTTAATCTTGAAAATCATCTTTCAAACTGAATTACAGTTTTCATCGGGAAGAAGACCTTTCACCTCTACCTCTCTATTTTGATATTTATCATTTTTATTTTCAATGTCGTTAATTCCAAACATGTTTCTTCAATTCTAGTCTAACCTCATACAAAATTGCAGTTCACGTTTCACCGCAAAGAGACGGTGATTCCACAAGTAGACAGAACACACGAAGGTGAGAGATCCATAAAGTATCCTTTATTTTTATTTCTGCAAAATGGTACATCTTTCTTACATTCCGAGTGAATGCATTTGACTTTCACGAGTTTTCGTGTTTTAAGACTATTCTATTCTATATTTGAAATCAATCTTATCACAACATTGCTGTATTACTGTATTTACTGTATTTTACTGTATTTATATTACTGTATTACTGCTATTATTATAAAAAACATTCCAGTGTTGAAATGTTGTCACAGGCTTATACTGCCCAACATGTCGAAGGCATTTTTGGTTAGAGTTGGATTTTTTTTTGATCATTTTTGCTCGGGGCTGTCCCGGTATATATCATCAGTCACGGACGCATTTTTATAATGCAATCAAGTGATCTGATGAGAGCAGTTTGCCCAGACATATTGGACAAAGCCTGGTTTTACCCCATTATTGACGGACTGGGTTGCAGTCAAGTACACGATGGGGGGACCTACAGCTTAAGGTGGGTTCCGAACCACCAGAGCCCCGGTAAAGGTACATTGAAAAATTTCTAGAGGTACCGGCTCAGGGATCGAACCCCGGATCTCTGAGGTGAAGTCCGAGCGTCTAACCAACTGAGCCACCGAGGCTCTTGGGGGCTATAATATAGCTATAATAATCTTCGATTTACTCCTTTTCTCCACATTAAAGGCCCTATGTTTCCACTCACTTTCCGATTATTTTTATCTCGTTGCTTTTTCTATCATTTCATTGTGAGAGTTTGTTAGTACATATTTGTCAATTTGACAGATTACAAAATTGACTTCCGCATAAAGTTGTTCCCCTTGATTTTCATGTTAGTAATTTCGCCTTTTTATTACAATGAACATTACTTAACCAAGTTTGGAATTGTTTAATTTTGAAGCTTGAAGTTCGACTTAAATAATTTTGAAAGTTTCCATTTGGAATGTAGAAAGCATCTATTTTTGAATGGCTTTAGAATAATTTAACTTGAAACGTTTAGCAAAAAAATCTACCGTATCAATTTTAATGTCACTTGTTACTACATGATATGCTACTTATTGAGAATATTTATCATTTCAGAAATGTCTACACTGTGAAAAAAATGCTGTCGAATCAAAAGCACGCAATTTCGCGCTCGTTTACCCGTGTGGAAATAGCCCGGGCTAGCTCTGGCGCAACAGGGTTACTGGTCAGGGGCTGGCCGGGTTATGTTTTTTTTAAAGCCTAGCCGTGCACTGGCCGATGTCTGGATAGGCAAAATTTACTTCAAAGCCTCAGTCGGAACTGACCGGGCTCCGATCGGCCAAATATTATGACCAAATACTCAAACGCTAGCTAACCGGGCGGTGATTGGGCCATAAGTTAATTATAAAACTTTTTCTATAACTTAATTACTTTTTCTTATTTCATTAACAATTGAAGAACTATACAAACCTCGAATCGTGATAAATGTATAGTAAACATTTTCAAACAGATATTATAACACAAATTGTAAATTAATGACGGCAAAACATATTGTATAGATTCTAAATTTATAATTGTTTAAACTTTTGTAAACGAATAATAAAATATTTTTCACAATATAATTCCTAATATATAATATAAAGAGCAAATGACAAGTCTCAAAACAACGAGTTTTTTGGTGTGATTTTAAGATCACCTTGTGCAAATTTCAAAATTTCTGAAAAACTATATGATTAAAATAAATATATTAATTTTAGTTCCATTGATTAAGTATAATGTTCCGAAATTTGCATATGGTATTTTGAAAATCTTGCACGAGATCTCGCAGTTTGGAAAATTTCGAGACTTTTGTTTACTTGTCGTTTACTATACCTCACTTTTAATTAACTGTATTTTATTATTAAATTTTCAACGTCTTTCAATTAAAAAAAAAATACAAAATTAAAAAAGTAAGAAATTAAAGAATTATAGTTTTTTCCACATTTACCGACAATTGCTGGTATGGTACCTCGATCAAGCAAATATGTTATGATCATGCTGAGCAGCGAATGTCAATAATCAAATGATGATAACATAACCTTTAAATCGTTTCAAACCATTGCGAGAATCTACAGTATTTCTTGGCTTTTTGGACCAAGTTTTATATAGTTTTAAAGTTTGTTAATGAATTATGGACAAAAAAAGAAACAGTACGGCAGCAAATCAGGGCTCTTTAAAAAAAAACAAGAGACTGATCAGTAAGAAAATAAGAAGACAATTCAGATGATTAACCTTCTGATACATCTGGTTCAGAGGAAATATTACAATTTAATAATTTTGAGAATGGTAAGTTATAAGTTTAAATGTTTTTACACATTTTTACCGCGACTTATCAACTAAAAAAATTACTTTTATTAAGGCCATGTGACGAGGGGTCACGTGACCAAACCTGGTCTTCGATTTTTCTTTCCCAACTTACGTCTAAACGAAATGAGGTATCGCTCTGAAAGTTTGGGAAATGAAAGAGGAGGTAATAAAGTTCATGTATCTGCTTTGTTCCGTTGGAAATTTTGAGAAAAAATTTTTTTGAAGAAAATACCAGTGGAAGATTTCTTTCCCAACTTACATCCACACGGAATGAGATATCGTGTTAAAAATTTGGCACGATAAATAGAAGGCATGCAAGAATTTGTCTCTGGTCCTAAATAATTAGAATAGTGAAAAAAGTTTTTTTTTTTAATTTCTATTTTGGAGAAATACCGACCGTGCTGTCGTCAAACCCCGCAAGCAATTTGCAATGTTGTCAATGGGCTAGTTATGAGGTTTATATTTATCAAAGTGGCACAAAACAACAAAAATCGCTCACGAACATTATGCATCAATGATGCAAAAACTAATGTTTGCACTTGAAATGCAAATAAACATATTTAGTCTGACCATGGACATAGGAAACAAGGGATTAGGCATGCCATTGCGGGGGTGATGCAATGAGGGGGGAGGTCAGCCACCTTTTGATGTCCCGCGAAAAACATGGCAGCGCTCACATGTTTATATTTTCATGCACAGTTTGTCGGCAAAAATGCTCGTGCGCAATCAAATGGCACATCGTAAGATGGCGTCTCTCCCCACTCATGGAATTCTCCCCTTCCCGTGGATTCAACCCCGCTCGCCAAGTTAGGATAGCATGCCTAGTCCCGTGTTTCTTATGTCTACGGGTCTGACATACTTATCAGTCTGGTATCAGCTGTGTCAAAGCAGCACTAGCGCAGCGAGTAGACAACTTCGAACTTCTAGGGGTCTGTGGGTAAAACAGATTGCATGATTACCGTCAGAGAAAGTTAAAAGTCAAACTTCTGCTGTAAAACCTAAATATGTCCGTCGATAATCATTATTTGCATAAATAAACTTTTTTCTCCTCCAACTCTTTGCAAGGCTACAAACAATCCTTTAATATTTATTAACATTTCCCGAAGAAAATTTCCGCGTTATTTAAACTTCTATTTTTCAATATGGGTGAAAAAATATTGATCTTAGGGCTAAGTTGATCAGCTGTTACACTCATCACATGGCCTTAAATATCGCTCAATAAATACGTGCAAAGTTAAGATTGTTTGCGTGCAGAGAGTCCCGTGTGGAAATAGCCTGGGCTAGCTCTGGTACAACAAGATTTCTGGTCGGGAACTGGCCAGGCTGTGTTTGTTTTTTAAGAGCCTAGCCGTGCGCTGGTCGGAGACTAGCTAGGCGAAATTTTTTTAAAAACCGAGGCAGGGGCTGACTGGGCTCTGATCAGACAAATCTTATGATCGAATGCTCAGGCGGTGGCTGGCCGGGCGCATATTGGCAATAATAAAATTATTAACCTTTGTTTATAACTTAATTACTTTTTCTGATTTCATTAAAAAAATGGATGCGTATACCTGCATGGATGTTCCATGCGTGAAAATATATTGGGTGAATATCTTTTTGACACCACAAATTTTAAGGTTTCATGAGTTCAGACGTAAAAACAATGCGTTTTGTGAAAAAAATTGTATAACCCTTTTTTGTAATTCGAACAGTTTTTTTTAAAGAAAAAATTCTAGGTTCCATCTTCATGAAAAATTGTAAATGTTCAGACAAAATTTCCATTTTACATGAATCCTAAACATTGTAAAATAGTATAAAACACCTAAAAACCAAATCTTACACGATAATTAAAAAAAATATTATCAAGAAATTTTCAACATTCACGATTAAATTTCGGAGTCCCATCGTTAAAAATTGTGTCTAAAACAAACAAAAAAATATATCACGCGAAGAAAAATTGTAATCGATTTAAATTATTGATTTAAAAAGTCTTTTATTGATATTCCTGTTAAAAGTTCGTGTATTTTATATTTACATAACGCCGCACAACAATAAATAATTAGAAAAAGAGAACTTAAAATTTGGTACTTTAACTTTTCTGAACTGTACCTTATGAGGATGGCTTTTTCAACGAGTTTCGACTTGTTGGTTTAACACAGTGGTTAGCAATCTCGATTGCTACACTTTAGTTCTAGGTGTAGATATTTAGGTTCGATACCTCGTAACGCTAAA